>NW_006781591.1:0-406 GCF_000442215.2 Lipotes vexillifer
TTCGTTATTAAGTAATGTATTGTTTAGCCTCCATGTTTTTGTATTTTTTACAGATCTTTTCCTATATTTGATATCTAGTCTCATGGCATTGTGTTCGGAAAAGATACTTGATACAATTTCAATTTTCTTAAATTTACCAAGGCTTGATTTGTGACCCAAAATATGATCTATCCTGGAGAATGTTCCATGAGCACTTGAGAAAAATGTGTATTCTGTTGTTTTTGGATGGAGTGTTCTATAAATATCAGTTAAGTCCATCTTGTTTAATGTGTCATTTAAAGCATGTGTTTCCTTATTTATTTTCATTTTGGATGATCTGGTTAAGTCCATCTTGTTTAATGTGTCATTTAAAGCATGTGTTTCCTTATTTATTTTCATTTTGGATGATCTGTCCATTGGTGAAAGT
>NW_006781592.1:0-792 GCF_000442215.2 Lipotes vexillifer
GACCGGGGCCCGACCCCGTGTCCCCTGCATCGGCAGGCGGATTCTCAACCACTGCACCACCAGGGAAGCCCCCTGGGCTACTTTTGAAACATAGTATTTCTTAAACTTAATTACCTGAGAAAAGGTGGAATTTGGGGAAAGAATCTATTTGTGCCCAGAAATTATAAAAATTGGATATAATTTCTTCTCCAAGATTTAATTGTGGGAGATTGTGAAGCAAGTCACTTATTCTTCTTAGGTATGAGTTTTCTCCCTAAAATGGAGATGTGAGTACTAAATCTTTCTTCTACATAGGTTTAGGAGCACAAAAGAACATACAGGATGTCCTAGCTTTGCCTGGTAGTACAGGACCATAAAAATGACTATACAAGGTGGAACCATGCAAAGGAATCTTAATAATCAACAGGAAAATTATGATTGCTTGTGACCTTTAAATACATTTGTCAAAACATCAAGAACTCTTTTAGCTATAGGTTATAAATATATAGGGAAACTAAAAAAAAAAGTAGTTGTAACGCTTAGTGCACCATAATTTAAAATATTAATAACACTGAGAATTAATGTGTTTTATTTTTTTGTAAAACAATATGAAGAGTAGTTTGAACACTGCTTGCCATGTTCTCTTCTAATGACTTACAAGAGGAAGTGAGCATCTTTGATGGATTTTACTCTTTTGGAAGTTTGGGTCAGTTTCCAACATTTTATCCTTTGCATTTATTTATTTATTTATTTTTTTCCTGCGGTACGCGGGCCTCTCACTGTTGTGGCCTCTCCCGTTGCGGAGCACAGGCT
>NW_006781593.1:0-511 GCF_000442215.2 Lipotes vexillifer
TTTTCTTGCCTCTGTGTTTCCTGGTGCGCGAGGAGAGGGGTTTTAAGAGCTCTGCCTAAAGGAACTCCAGAAACGGGCGCGAGCCGCGGCTAAAAGCGCGGACCGCAGAGACGGGCAGGAGACGCTAAGGCTGCTGCTGCCACCACCAAGGGGCCTGTGTGCGAGCACAGGTCACTATCCACACCCCTCTTCCGGGGAGCCTGTGCAGCCCACCACTGCCAGGTTCCCGGGATCCAGGGACAATTTCTCAGGGAGAACACACAGCGGGCCTCAGGCTGGTGCAACGTCACGCTGGCCTCTGCCACCGCACCGCCACCAAGGGGTCTCTGTACGAGCACAGGTCACTATCCACAGCCCTCTTCCGGGGAGCCTGTGCAACCCGCCACTGCCAGGTTCCCGGGATCCAGGGACAAGTTCTCAGGGAGAACACACGGCAGGCCTCAGGCTGGTGCAACGTCACGCCGACTTCTGCCGTCGCAGGCCCGCCCCGCACTCCGTGCCCCTCCCTCCC
>NW_006781594.1:0-220 GCF_000442215.2 Lipotes vexillifer
GTCCATTTTATTAGCATAGAGTTGCTTGTAGTAATCTCTCATGATCTTTTGTATTTCTGCAGTATCAGGTGTTACTTCTCCTTTTTCCTTTCTAATTCTATTGATTTGTGTCTTCTCCCTTTTTTTCTTGATGATTCTGGCTAATGGTTTATCAATCTTGTTTATCTTCTCAATGAACCAGCTTTTAGTTTTATTGATCTTTGCTATCATTTCCTTCATT
>NW_006781595.1:0-521 GCF_000442215.2 Lipotes vexillifer
AAAATGATTCTTAAAAGTCCTTGGGGGCATTTAATCATTGAAGGGTATGCTGAAGAAGGTAAGCAACAGTTTGACCTCCAACCCAGAGACTATTGGCAATAAGTGTAAACGGTGACCTAACAACATAGCCTAATAGAACTATATAACTAAAGAAAAAGCTAGGATTAGGATTATTGGGCCTAAATTCACGTTTTTTCATAATGAAGAACCTTAAAATCATGAAATATTGACTGATCTCTAATTCTAAGTCATGCCAGAAGGTATTTCTATGTCAAAGAGTGGAGCTTGAGAGAGAAATAAGAAGGAATAAAGTCCCATTTGGTTTTAAAGAAACATGGAGCGGTGAAGATTATTTCTTTCACAATTTCCCTGTAGATAGAGCTCTTCTATGACTGACTGTTTCACTAAATCAGGGAAATACAAGGTGTTATCCAGAAAATCATATCAGTTTACTTCAGGTCAGTCCTCTTCTGGGCAAACACATCTTTAACTTCATTTGTATTATATAGTATTTTAAATTA
>NW_006781596.1:0-369 GCF_000442215.2 Lipotes vexillifer
GCCAGCCAGGATGGTCCTGGCCCTGGGCACTCTTCTGGAAGCTTTCCATTTCCCTGCCTGAGAAACCCCTCCTGTCCCGGCCCCCACTACTTTTTTCCTTCCTCACGTCTGCCCAGGGAGAAATTCCAGCGGCAGGTATGGGTGACACATCCTTTTCTTTAGCAGGTGGCAGTCTGGCAGCTGCTGCAGAAAGTCCAGTACAGCCCCACTCACACTGGGCCACCCACAAAGCTGTGGCCTCTCACTCGCTCCCAGAGCTCAGCCCCGAGTCGGTTAACAGGGCCGACAACATGGCGTCAGACACAACTGCAGTGGCTCTGGCTATTTGGGTGTTTATATTGATCTCAACCAGGCACACCTGGGGAGGGC
>NW_006781597.1:0-203 GCF_000442215.2 Lipotes vexillifer
AAGGAAAAAATGGATCGTCAAGTTGCGGCACTTACGTGCCATGGAATATCAGGCAGCAATGAATTCAAGTTCATTTGGCCCGTAGCATCATAGAGATTGGATTTACGTACGATGATTCCAAGTGAAATAAGTCACACGGAAAAAAGAAACATCATTCGGTATCACTAATACACGGATTTTAAACTTTTCTACACATGGAAGGA
>NW_006781599.1:0-421 GCF_000442215.2 Lipotes vexillifer
TAAATCCCACTTGATCATGTTGTATGATGACTTTTAACGTGTTGTTGGATTCTGTTTGCTAGTATCTTGTTGAGGATTTTTGCATCTCTATTCATCAGTGATATTGGTCTGTAATTTTCTTTTCTTTTGTAATGTCTTTGTCTGGTCTTGGTATCAGGGTGAAGGTGGCCTCTTAGAATGAGCTTAGAGTGTTGCTTCCTCTGCAATTTTTTGGAAGAATTTGAGAATGAGGGGTGTTAGCTCTTCTCTAAATGTTTGGTAGAATTCACCTGTGAAGCCCTCTGGTCCTGGACATCTGTTTGTTGGAATTTTTTTTAACATCTTTATTGGAGTATAATTGCTTTACAATGGTGTGTTATTTCTGCTGTATAACAAAGTGAATCAGCTATACATATACATATACCCCCATATCTCCTCCCTC
>NW_006781601.1:0-2715 GCF_000442215.2 Lipotes vexillifer
AAGATCCCACATGCCGCGGAGCAGCTGGGCCCGTGAGCCATGGCCGCTGAGCCTGCGCTCCGCGATGGGAGAGGCCACAACAGTGAGAGGCCCGCGTACCGCAAAAAGAAAAAAAAAAAGCTCTCAGGAGCTCCATGCCAACGTTGTGGGGGCCAACCACGGGGGAGAGGGAAGCCACGGGGTGTCTAGCCAGTGCTCAGAGGGCCTGCTAGTGACTGAGCCCCAACTCTGACCTTTCTGTGGGTGTGAAGCAGGGCCCCTGCTGGTGGGAAGGGCTGGGCTGGGCTGGGCTGGGGGCACGGATAGGGGAGAGGGAGGAGTGGCCCTGGACCAAGTGAAGAGCAGCACAGCCAGGAACCGGGCAGACGGTGGAACTAAGGCCTGCTGAGCACAGAGGCTAGGAGCCCACAAAGTAGGTATCAGCCAGGGGACCGCAGCACGGCAGCTCTGTGAGTGCCCAAAGCTTCAGCACTCGCACTTGAGATGCTTATGAAGGGCTCCAGACTGGGTAAAAGACCCCAGTCTGGCTGGATTTTCCCCGTGGATGGGTGGCACCAATCTTCTAGGCTGAAAGTTTCAGAAAGCTGCCACTGGGTGGGGCGAGGCTAGGGCCTCACCCCCTTCCTGGCTAGGCCATACTCCACCACCCCAGCTCTGCACCTGCACTACTCGTGGACAGCAGTGCTAGCCTGTGAGCCTCAGCTTTAGCCATTCCAGGCTCTGAGTCAGAGGACTGGCTCCCAGGGGGACACTTGGAACCCCTTCCCCCGCTGGCAAACAGAATCTGCATATCCTGGTCTGGCAGCCTGGCGTGGGCAGAGCTGAAGAATGTCTGGAGGTAGCCCCCTCCTCACGCTGCCACCTTCTGCCTGCGCCTCTGGTTCCCTGCTGAGATGGGAGCCTCAAACTTTCTGCTCCAGGTTGCTACCCCAGCCCCTGCCCTCACCCCTAGGACTCTGCCCTGGCTGTCCTTTATCCCCCCTGGGCAGCAGCCAGGATGGAAGGCCAGGACTTCCATAGCTCAAAGAGAAAATAGAGTGCCACTTGAGCTAGTCCCACGCATCTTCAAAATGGTATTAGCCCCAAAGAAGAGCTCAGGGTCGGGGGAGAGATCTGAAGTGAAGGAGACACACTGATTCCCCCTCCCAGCCCTATGGTCAATTATCAGTTTGAAGTTATAGCCTGGACTTCAGGAATCTCTCTGTCGTTTGAAGTATGAAAATGTGCTCCAAAGTCAGTCAAGAATGTTTACTTTCTACCACCCCTCATTTTGATGACCTAGGTCAGCACAGGGTGTGGGCAGGGGTGAGGGGGCACCTGCTAATTTATCTGTCCTGCTAGGGGAGCGCAGAGGAGCACGACTCCTGGCCGTGGCCAAGAGATCGCCCTGCCCCCACTCCACTCCATCTTGAAGCTATTCTCTGTGTTTCTGTCCTAGGACTTCCATGCCACTCACCACACCTCCCATGTCAAACATGTACCGTTCTCGGCTCCAGCTTGCAAGGTTTTCTCCCCCCTTGTTTTAAAAGCAGTTTCTCTCCTTGTCCCAAAACTCCTCACTTCCACTGCCCAGTTCAGGCCGTCACAACTTCTGATCTGGACTCTCGCAGTCCTACCCCTGAGGTCTTCCTGCCTCTCCCCACTCCCCTAACCCTCCCTTCCCACCAGCATAGCTGCTCAGGAGAACAATCATTTACTGAATGCCCACCTACTATGTGCCAGGGGCCACAGGAACTGGAGGCAAGGACAGGCCTGTGCTCCAGTGAAGAAGTTGCACGTGACTCAGTGTGGCGGAGTCATGCTGCAGAGCAGCGCCTGCCCTACGTGTGAACTGGGTCCCAGAGTCTACGGAGCGCCTCTAAGGGGCGGGGGCGGGGGGGGTGCGGCGTGGGTGCAAGAAGATAACTAGAGCTCCGCTAGGTAGCAATGGTGTTCTCAGTGGTGCCATGGCCTGGACAAAGGCTCAGAGGTTGGGTTTCATGGTCTACTGTTTCCTGATCACACTTACTTATTATACAGGTCAAAGCTCTTGTGGCCACATGTGACCCAAAGGCCACCCCAGACTGACTTAAACAACAAAAAGAACGTGGTGACTTTCAACCCAGACTCAACAGATTGGTTCAGAGAAGCACAACCCAGCTGCTTAAAGGACATAACTAGAGACTCAGTTTCTCCCTGTGTCTTTGCTTTATCCTCAGCTCTACAAAGTGGCCCTCTAGTACCTTCCAGCTCCCCACTCCAGATAGCAGTGCCAGACCCCATGACACCACGCTGCCCAGGAGAAGAAATCCTGTGTCAATGACACAGTCAGCTTCACTCCCCCTCCCTTCCTTGCTGGAGCTTCACTCTCTCAGAAGTACAGCAAATGTTTCCTTGAAGCTCGCTGGCTATGACTGGGTTAAATATCCATCTCTGAACCTTTCACTGAGACCAGGAGAATGTGACTTCCTATTGGTTCAGGCCAGGTCATGCGCTCCGCCTTTGAGCATATAGGTAGAGAGTGGGCATGAAGAACCACATAGCCAGGAGCGCCAAGGATGGACCCAAGGCTGGAGAAGGTACCCGTCCGGTACATGAATGTAAGCGAGAGGGTCACCTGGGATTTACTTCAAACCAAATAACAGGTCACCTTGAAAAAGAAGACTCTGGGAGGGGCTTCCCTGGTGGCGCAGTGGTTGAGAGTGCACCTGCCAATGCAGGGGACACGGGTTCGTG
>NW_006781602.1:0-3470 GCF_000442215.2 Lipotes vexillifer
TTTTTTTTTTTTTTTTTTTTTTTTTTTTTTTTTTTGCGGTACTCGGACCTCTCACTGCTGCGGCCCCTCCGGCTGCGGAGCACAGGCCCCAGACGCGCAGGCCCAGCGGCCATGGCCCAAGGGCCCAGCCGCTCCGCGGCACTATGATTTCCTCCCTCTCAGAAATACCTCTGATAACAAAATATCAGAATGATGTTATATATATGTCATTCAATTAATATTGCACCGTGGTTATTTTCCCATGTTATTAATGTAAGTAAGCTTAACCGTTTAAGTAACTTCTTTTTAGTTTTATTTATAATTCATTTAACCACTTCCACATTCCTGGACTTTTTCTTGTTTTGCCATTAAAAAAAAAAAGAAGTACAACTACTAGTTGCACCAAATAGGATCATTATGAATTAATAATTTTAGACTCGATAAATATTTCTAAATTTGCGTTGTACCAATTATAAACCAATGTACAGAATAATAACAGTAATATGGAAGTGACTGCCTTACTAAGCTCTTGCTAACATTTCAGCATTAACATTTCTTGTTAATTTCTGCCAAATGGTATCTCGCTGTTTGCCTTTCTTTGATTATTAGTAAGATTAATTTTTTTTTCACGTCTTCATAGGCTAATTTTTTTTGTGGATTCTCTGTACAGTACACTATCTTGTCTATTCATTCTTCCACGTGAACACTAAATAATCATCTGGAAAAATGTCTCAACAACATTTAGTTTGGAAAGACTGCCAACTTTATAATGCTTCGTCCTTCATCTATGAACATAGTATGTTTCTCTAATTAATCTCCTTCTATCATTTCTTAAAGTTTGCAGATTTCTTTGTATTTTCCTTGCGGTATTTGTGGCCTCTAATGAGCTTATTGAAAGACTTCTCAGAGTTTTTTTGTAAGCAAAATCTATAGTACTTTCCATATCACCCTCCAATCTTGTTTCTTTAAACCAGAAAATTTTTATGGTTGTGACATGAGAATGACTATTTTTAAATTATGAATTTCTGAGTACAATTTTGCCTGTTTTCTATAAGTGTTATGATTCTCTATTCTTATTTTCCAAAAAGTTTTGATTTCCACTTTGGCCCAATAGTTACATTTTCTTAGTTCCCAAGCAATGGGTGCGGTTGAACTAATGTTTAACGTTGCCTATGTTGAAAGAACAATCAATTTTAATAAATTTTTCAAGGATAACTGAATAAACAGTATATTTCCTTTTTTGGGGAATATAGTTGACAAACAATATTATGTTAGTTTCAGGTGTACTAAGTAATGATTTGACATTTGCATACCTTAATTTGACATTGCATAAGTCTAGTAGCCATCTGTCCCCATACAAAGTTATTACCGTATTACTGACCATATTCCTTATGCTGGATATTAAAACCCCGTGGCTTATTTACTATATAACTGGAGGTGTGTGCCTCTTAAATCCTTTCAAGGATTTCACCCAACCCCCCAACTCCCTCCCTCCTGGCAGCCACCCAGATTTATTTCCTTTATGAAAGATATAAAGTTTATTCCATTTAATTCTTTTTATCTTGAATCCTATTTATATGACATTGATATTGTACTCCCTTTCTTTTAGTCTAATGTACCTGATTCACCTTGCCTATCATTTTACTTTAATCACAAATTTGGGGGGGGGGGTGTAGTCACCTGTAAATATCTTAAACTTTAGAGTATTTTTTTATTAATAGCAGATCTATTCTAGGAGCTAAAAGAACACCTGCAAAGAACAGAGCCTCAACAACTATTAAGTTATTAATTTTAATACATCTGTTTTTTTCCATCATGCTTTCCTCTGTTAAGTACCTAATAAACTGAAATGAGGTTTTCTCTGATCACTACTCCAGGGTTCTCTGCTAATTTTAAAATAGGAATACTATAATTTAACAAATTAAAATATTAAGATACTTTCTATGCTCAAGGAAATGCTTTATGTACTGATGGGAGTGTGAGTTATATGAATACCTACACATTAATATTCAAATCTCATCACATTATATCTAAATGTATGCACCTTATTGTTTGTGAATTATAACTAAATTTAAAAAAAGAGTATGGGAAAAAATATGAGCATGATAAAAGGAGTCATATTACCCGTGTAGAAGAGACACTGGTGATACAGACATAAACATCAATTTTATTTATAACCTCATATTTGAGTAAACAATACTATGTCAAGGTATTTTGTGACAGGATAACTATCCCTTTGTTGCACCAAAACTTAAACTTAGGTTTCAAGATGAATTATGACAATAAAATTAGTATTTTTCGACTGATACATGACAGTATCACAAACAAAACAAAAAGCATCCCTGAGAGAAGTTTATGAATCAAGTAAAATAATTGCTTTGGTCTTTGAGATTTAGAAGAACAATTATTCATGTATAAAAAAAAAAAAGTTAGTTTTTTTTTTTAAAGTAAACTTTACACTGTAGACTTACCCTAAACTCTAAAATCCCTTCACTACCTAAAGATTAAAACGCTATAAATATTCACATCTACCTACTTAAGTTGAACCACACTTTCCATCACAAATACGGAAGTACTTCATAAACCATCCAGGAAGACAGGGCATTACAGCAGGAGCATTCATTCAATTTGTGGAAATAAAGTATCCTTCAGCCCCTTACAATTTTGCTGAATAACAATTGCTAAGGGAAGTTTCAAACATTTGTTGGAGATACTCCTGGAAAATAGAGGGCAATTTACTGGTGTGTGTGATTGTCAAGTGGGAGAATATGTCAATCACCTAATTACCAACTATTCATTGAGGAAGGCTTTTAAATACATTGCAAATGAAACGTGTAAATTAGCCACAAATTTCAAATGTATTATACTGTATAAAACACAGAATAGAAACCTTTTTCAAATATGTAATTTATTCAAAGGAGTTTCCATCTTAAATACATTCTCCGTGAAAAGCAATTTGCATTGATCCAAGTTACTACATCTTCCATGATTCTTTTAGAATAGATATTTATTCAAAAGCAGCACGATAATGGGGAACAAGTCTTCCACTCTAAGCTAATGTTAGGCAAAGACAATAAGGAGATCATTTTTTATTCCACTCCAGTACCCTTTCCTTTCAATTGCCTCCTCCAGGACCCTGCACAACCTCCATTAACAGTAACCACAAAATAATTCTTATTTTTAACATGACCCCTAGTCTCAGAAACAAAGTGCAGAGTTGCAAAATTGGAGATCAGTAAACAAAATGAGCCTCCCTCAACCACACTGATGAGTGCCAGTGTATAAAAGTCATTCCTAATTCCTCCACAGCTATCCAGATCCAAAAAGGGAATCAAAATTTGGGGACGTATTTGGCTTTTCAGAGTCCTTGGCAGAAAGAGAAAACATTATTAAAAAAAAAAAAAAAAAAGCAGCATTTAAAACTGAACTGGGGACTTCCCTGGTGGCGCAGTGGTTAAGAATCCGCCTGCCAATGCAGGGGACATGGGTTC
>NW_006781603.1:0-1086 GCF_000442215.2 Lipotes vexillifer
CCCCCCCCCCCCTGCCAATGCAGGGGACACGGGTCCGAGCCCTGGTCCGGGAAGATCCCACAAGCCACGGAGCAACTAAGCCCATGTGCCAAAACTACCGAGCCTGCACTCTGGAGCTCCTGAGCCACAACTACTGAGCCTGCATGCCACGACTACTGAAGCCCAAGCTCCTAGAGCCCATGCTCCACAACAAGAGAAGCCACCGCAATGAGAAGCCCTCGCACTGCAACGAAGAGTAGCCCCTGCTCCCTGCAACTAGAGAAAGCCCACGTGCAGCAATGAAGACCCAACACAGCCAAAAAAAAAGACCTGAAACCATAAAACTCCTAGAAGAAAACAGAGGCAGTACACTTTTTGACATCAGTCTTAGAAATTTTTTTTTTGGATCTATCTTCTCAGGTAAGGGACACAAAAGCAAAAATAAACAAATGGGACTTAAATAAAAAGTTTTTGCACAGCAAAAGAAACTATCAACAGAATGAAAAGGCAGCTTACTAAATGGGAGAAGATATTTGCAAATTATATCTCCAACAAGGGGTTAGTATCCTAAATATACAAAGATCTCATACAACTCAACATTAAAAAAATTCAAACAAACAAAAAAGATTAAAAATGGGCAGAGAACCTGAATAGATTTTTTTCTAAAGAAGACATACAGATGGCCAACAGACACATGAAAAGATGTTCAACTTCACATCATCAAAGAAACTCAAATTAAAACCACAATGAGGTATCACCTCACACGCATCAGAATGGCTATTGTCAAAAACACAAATAAAAGATGTTGGTGAGGGTGTGGAGAAAAGGGAACCCTTGTGCATTGTTGGTGGGAATGTAAATTGCTGTGGCTACTATGGAGAACAGTATGGAGGTTACTCAAAAAATTAAAAATAGAATTACCAGCAATTCCACTTCTGGATATTTTTCCAAAGAAAACACACTAATTTGAAAAGATATATACACCCCTATGTCCACAGCTGCAGTATTTACAATAGGCAAGATATGGAAGCAAACTTAGTGTCCACTGATAGATGAATGGATAAAGAAGTGGGATGTGTGTGTGTGTGTGTGTGTGTGTGTGTGTGT
>NW_006781604.1:0-1735 GCF_000442215.2 Lipotes vexillifer
GATATCTGCAACAACCCTATTTCCAAATAAGGTCACATTCTGAGGTACCGGGAGTTAGGACTTCAACATACCTTTTAAGGGGGGGCACAATTCAGTCCATAACACAAGGTAAGAATAAATGTGAAATAAATGTGAAAACTTAACAGTTGCTATGATGGAAGTCTGTGTCAAGTACATTGTGAGGCTGGGGAGAGAGGGGATGAGTTTTACCTGGGAGAGTCAGAAAAGGTTGTATGGATGAGGTGAAGTTTGAGCACATTTTGGAAAATGATGTTGAACGTTTGCCAGGTGCAAATGGGGTGTGAGTTGGGCCTCGGGAATGGAAGAGCATCCCCTGTCGGAGCAGCAACAGAGGCAGTAAGGAGAGTGACATAACCAATTTCATGGTGTTCCACTACAACTCGAAAGGGGCTTAGGCTTCCTGTTTTCCAGAGAAATCAAAATGAGGTCTAAACACCTTGGCTAGTGATGCCCCTGTGACAGTTATTCAAGATCACTGGTAGCTTCAAAATTTCAATAGACACTTTGTTGTACAACAGAAACTAACACAACATTGTAAAGCCATTATACTACAATAAAGATATATAAAAAAATTTTCAGTGTAGGAGGGGCACAGGGAGATAATCTAATTGGAAGGTGGGTGACTTATCAAAGCTACCTTTGCATGATAAACACATTATTTTTATTTAGTTTTACTTAGTTTGCCTGTTATAGACTAATAAAGATAGCAATGTTGTCTAAAGATGCTTTCACTGGCACTTCACATAAAATGGAGAAAATGTCAATTGCATATTTCATAGAATAAGCACACCCAGGGGTGGCTTGAAGGGGCAGTGATGGAGACTATGAAAAGGGGCAAACCCTCCTCCTGGCCTGTCACCCATTCACATCCCTAGTGATTGAGTGTTGTTTCTGTTCCAGACACTGTGCTAAGTGATTACATGCATTATATCTCATTATCTCCAATTTATAGATGCAGGCAGTGAGATTTAGAGATGTTAAATACATTGCCCTACTCAAACAGCTAGTGATTTCATTTTAATTATAATCTAAAAAACTATAATAAATGCATGAACTAGAATTCTGCACTGTCCAACACAGTAGCCACTAGCCACATATGGCTTTTTAAATGGCAATTAATTAAAAATGGAAATTAATTAAAAATTAATTAATTAAAAATTCTAGTCCCCTTTGCTCAATAGCCACATGTGGCCAGGGGCTACCATATTGGACAGTGCAGATATAGAACATTTTCACTAAGAATAAGATAAATACTTTATCACTGAGTACAGCCTCATGATTTTGCTCATGTTTGCTTTGTGTTTGTGATCATATGGACACGATGTAGCATTCTCCAGTTGTCCCAGGCAAATAAGAAAAGACTAGAGCTGGCCTTAGTATGTGAATGATGCACTACCACTGTATTAATGAAGGTAACCTAATAGTTCAAATAAAGAAAAATTGAGAGATCGTTTTATAAATGCACCAACATCAAAAGAGCCTGCCCTATGGCAATCAGTACTATGTTTACTTTGTAATCAGTTACGTAGTTGCAGCAAAATAACATTATTCATCTCATTAAATTAGTATTGTCAATTTAAATATCATTGGCTCCATAGTTTTATTTAAATTTAGTCTGGAAAAAAAAGCCTTTGATTTATAAGAACTATAACTATTAGGAGTCTGCACCTAGTTTTTTTTGTGTTTTTTTTTTTTTTTTGCGGTACGCGGGCCT
>NW_006781605.1:0-392 GCF_000442215.2 Lipotes vexillifer
AATAACTACTGCAGAGCAGAATAAAGAAAAAAGAATGAAGAGAATTGAGGACAGTCTCAGAGATCTCTGTGACAACATTAAATGCACCAATATTTGAATTATAGGGGTCCCAGAAGTAGAAGAGAAAAAGAAAGGGAATGAGAAAATATTTGAAGAGATTATAGTTGAGAATACCCCTAATTTGGGAAAGGAAATAATTAATCAAGTCCAGGAAGCACAGAGAATATACAGGATAAATCCAAGGAGAAACATGCCAGGACACATATTAATTAAACTATCAAAAATTAAATACAAAGAAAAAGTATTAAAAGCAGTAAAGGAAAAACAACAAATAACACACAAGGAAATCCCCATAAGGTAAACAGCTGATCTTTCAGCAGAAACTCTGCAAG
>NW_006781607.1:0-208 GCF_000442215.2 Lipotes vexillifer
TAACACTTACCCTTAGTCTTACCCTAATCCGTGCACTAATCCTAATCCGTACGCTCACACTAAAACATACCCTAACACGTATACTTACCCTAAAACATTGTTGTACACTAACCTGTACCCTAAGCCATCCCCGTTCCCTAACCCTACCCTAACACTTACCCGAAGCCTTACACTAATGCGTACCCTAATCCTAAACCGTAGGCTAACA
>NW_006781608.1:0-395 GCF_000442215.2 Lipotes vexillifer
TGTGACAATCCTACCCTTGTACAGAAACAAGACAGAAATGGGGGGACAGGGCAGAAGATAATGAAACAAGGCTTAGGAAAAATAGCACCTGGCATCGTGATAGTAATAATAATAATAGTAGTAGTAGTAGTAATAGTAATAATAATAGACTTTACTATGCTCTAGGCATTGTATTAAGTGCTTGGTGTAAGTGACTTCATTTTAACATTGAAAACAAGTCTATGAGGATGAAATATTATTAACATCATTTTATAAGCAGGAGTATTGAGGTTCAGGTAAATTGCCCAAGCTCATATGGTTAGCAAGTGGAAAGCAGAGAGAGATTTGAACCAGCACCTACACTCCTAACCATTATGCTATAACCATTATGCTGAAGACAGAAGAATTCCAATGGT
>NW_006781610.1:0-525 GCF_000442215.2 Lipotes vexillifer
TGAATCAGCTATATATATACATATATCCCCATATCCCCTCCCTCTTGCGTCTCCCTCCCTCCCTCCCTATCCCACCTCTCTAGGTGGTCACACATCACCAAGCTGATCTCCTTGTGCTATGTGGCTGCTTCCCACTAGCTATCTATTTTACATTTCATAGTGTATATATGTCCATGCCACTCTCTCACTTCGTCCTAGCTTACCCTTCCCCCTCCCCTTGTTCTCAAGTCCATTCTCTATGTCTACATCTTTATTCCTGTCCTGGCCCTGGGTTCATTAGAATCATTTTTTTTTTTCTCTTTAGATTCCATATATATGAGTTAGCATACAGTATTTGTTTCTCTCTTTCTGACTTACTTCACTCTATATGACAGACTCTAGGTCCATCCAGCTCACTACAAATAATTCAATTTCATTTCTTTTTATGACTGAGTAATATTCCATTGTATATATGTGCCAAAACTTCTTTATCCATTCATCTGTCATTGGACACTTAGGTTGCTTCCATGTCCTGGCTATTGTAAA
>NW_006781611.1:0-203 GCF_000442215.2 Lipotes vexillifer
TGAGAGTCCGCCTGCCGATGCAGGGGACGCGGGTTCGTGCCCCGATCTGGGAAGATCCCACGTTCCACGGGGCGGCTGCGCCCGTGAGCCATGGCCGCTGGGCCTGTGCGTCCGGAGCCTGTGCCCCGCGGTGGGAGGGGCCGCAGCAGTGAGAGGCCCGCGTACCGCAAAAAAAAAAAAAAAAATTAAAAAAAAAAAAAAAA
>NW_006781612.1:0-202 GCF_000442215.2 Lipotes vexillifer
GAGAATGGAGAGGTGAGAGCATGCGCTACCACGTAGGCTGTGGGCTGGGCTGCAGAAAGAGATGCAGTCAGAGTCAGTGGAAGGGTGGGAGCGGAGCTATTAAGGGCAAGGTTGGCTTCAGCTCAGGCTCTATGTCGTTGAGTGTGCACTGGGCCCCGTGAGCTGAGGTGTCGACCCATCCATTCTGCACTAGGAAATCTTG
>NW_006781613.1:0-5761 GCF_000442215.2 Lipotes vexillifer
ATGCCCTAACACGAACGCTAACCCTAAACTGTTGTCAAACCGTAACCGGTACCCTAAACCGGTCCCCGTTCCCTAACCCTAACCCTAACCACTAACCCTGACCCTGACCCTGACCCTAAACCCTAAACCCTGACACTGACCCTGAACCTGACCCTGACCCTAACCCTAACCGTAACCCTAACCCTACCCTAACCCTAACCCTACCCTAACCCTAACCCTAACCCTAACCTTAACCCTAACTCTAACCCCTAACCCCTAACCCTAACCCTAACCCTAACCCTAAACCTAAACTCATTTTCTTCCCAAAACCAGGCATACAGTGGCTACAGGCCTGTCAACACCAGTGAATTTCAGGTAGCTTCAAGGCAGCAAGTAAGGACCTTTCAAAATGGGAAAGCAAGGGTAGTTACATCAGTCCCCCATCTCCATGGGCCCATGCAGCGTACACCCCAGCGGTTTCTAACAAGTGCATATAGATACAGGTTACCCAGTAGTGCCTTACCTGAATCAGCTCCTCAAAGCAGGGCGTTCTTCATGTAGCAAACTCTTTCAATCAAGGAACGCAGCGGCGAGGCCTCGGGCCGGTGGCTCTTCAAAAGCCTGCAGTGTTACACAAAGAACTGGGCTGCAGTGGAAGTCGCAATGCAAGCCGACTTTATCCTGGAGGCAGGGTGACTTCAGGCACGAGGCCCGAGATGGAATTCGAAGCCGAGGGTTTTTCGCAGTGCAGCTCAGACTAGGGCAATAGGCAGACTTCTCAAGCGTGTTGCTCGTGCTTAAAGGGTGTTTTTGAAACTTTGCGAGTGCCGGTGCTTTCACGCTGTCCCTTGAAGAAGTGCAGTGTGTTGCGCTTCACTCGGCAAAAACAGACTGGCTCCGAAGGGATACGCGCCTGCAAGTCCCATAGCAGGCCCAGGGGGGCCTGTGGTAATCAGTTACCCTACCGGGAGTTCGGTGTCCACACGAAGCTGCTAGGTGTCCTGAAAAGCCGTTACGATAACGCAGAGCAGCGGCTAGGGCCTCATGGAAACTTCTGCACGCCTCCGTTTCTGCACGGCAACTCAGGGCCTTAACTTGAGGGAAGGGCTCACGCTGAGTGTCCTGTTAGCGACACAGCGTGGTAGGATGCTGAATTTCTCCTCGAGCAGAGTGACTTCAGGTACGAGGTCCTCGAAGAACTGTAAGCAGACTGTTTTCCCAAGGCAGCTCAGACGACGATCATGACGAAGACTGCCAAGCACGTCGCACTATCCAGAAATGCGGTCCTGAGGCAGTGTGAGAATTCTGGAAAGGTAGCTCTCCTTAAGGAACGTTCACTGTGTTGCCCATTGCTCGGCATACACGGAGGGCCTCCGAAGAACCGACCTTTGGGCCTAGATGTTGCTGAGCAGGCCCACAGGGGTCTGGAGGTACTCTGTGATCCTGAAAGGAAATACTGCACACCCGAGGGGCCTACGTGTCCTGAAAAGGGTAATTCCTTTAAAATACAGCAGAACAACGAATAAGACCTCACGGAAACAGCCACATGCCTCCCTTTCTGTAAGGACACTCAGGGCCTTTCCGCGAGGCAAGTCCTCACGTGGAGTTCCACCTCAGCTCTACAGGGTGGCAGACTGATCCCCACCCAGGCCATGGAAGCACCTGGTTTAGATAGAGGAAACTCGTTTTCTTCCCAAAGCCAGGCATACAGTGGCTAGAGGCCTGTCAACATCAGTGAATTTCAGGTAGCTTCAAGGCAGCAAGAAAGGACCTTTCAAAATGGGAAAGCAAGGCTAGTTACATCAGTCCCCCATTTCCATGGGCCCACGCAGCGTACACCCCAGCGGTTTCTAACAAGTGAATATAGATACAGGTTACCCAGTGGTGCCTTACCTGAATTAGCTCCTCAAAGCAGGGCGTTCTTCATGTAGCAAACTCTTTCAATCAAGGTTCGCCGCGGCGAGGCCTCGGGCCGGTGGCTCTTCAAAATCCTGCAGTGTTACACGAAGAACTGGGCTGCAGTGGAAGTCGCAATGCAAGCCGACTTTCTCCTGGAGGCAGGGTGACTTCAGGCAGGAGACCCGAGATGGAATTCGAAGCCGAGGGTTTTTCGCAGTGCAGCTCACACTGGGGCAATGAGGCAGACTTCCCAGGCGTGTTGCACATGCTTAAAGGGTGTTCTTGAAACTTTGCGAGTGCCGGGGATTTCACGCTGTCCCATGAAGAAGTGCAGTGTGTTGCGCTTCACTCGGCAAAAACATACTGGATCCAAAGGGATATGCGCCTGCAAGTCCCTCAGCAGGCCCAGGGGGGGCCTGGGGTACTCAGTTACCCTGCCGGGAGTTCGGTGTCCACACGAAGCTGCTAGGTGTCCTGAAAAGCCGTTACGATAACGCAGAGCAGCGGCTAGGGCCTCATGGAAACTTCTGCACGCCTCTTTTTCTGCACGGCAACTCAGGGCCTTAACTTGAGGGAAGGGCTCACGCTGAGTGTCCTGTTAGCGACACAGCGTGGTAGGATGCTGAATTTCTCCTCGAGCAGAGTGACTTCAGGTATGAGGTCCTCGAAGAACTGTAAGCAGACTGTTTTCCCAAGGCAGCTCAGACGACGGTCATGACGAAGACTGCCAAGCACGGCG
Organism: Lipotes vexillifer; assembly: GCF_000442215.2. Lineage (NCBI taxonomy): Eukaryota > Metazoa > Chordata > Mammalia > Artiodactyla > Lipotidae > Lipotes > Lipotes vexillifer. Next base: position 2,618 of record NW_006781613.1, read on the forward strand.
CACTGTCCAGAAATGTGGTCCTGAGGCAGTGCGAGAACTCTGGAAAGGTAGCTCTCCTTAAGGAACATTCACTGTGTTGCCCATCGCTCGGCATACACGGAGGGCCTCCGAAGGCACGACCTTTGGGCCTAGATGTTGCTGAGCAGGCCCACAGGGGTCTGGAGGTACTCTGTGATCCTGAAAGGAAATACTGCACACCCGAGGGGCCTACGTTTCCTCAAAAGGGTAATTCCTTTAAAATACAGCAGAACAACGACTAAGACCTCATGGAAACAGCCACATGCCTCCCTTTCTGTACGGACACTCAGGGCCTATCCGCGAGGCAAGTCCTCACGTGGAGTTTCACCTCAGCTCTACAGGGTGGCAGGCTGAGCCCCACCCAAGCCATGGAAGCACCTGGTTTAGATAGAGGAAACTCATTTTCTTCCCAAAACCAGGCATACAGTGGCTAGAGGCCCGTCAACACCACTGAATTTCAGGTAGCTTCAAGGCAGCATGAATGGACCGTTCAAAATGGGAAAGCACGGCTAGTTACATCAGTCCCCCATCTCCATGGGCCCATGCAGCGTACACCCAAGCTGTTTCTAACAAGTGAATATAGATACAGGTTACCCAGTGCTGCCTTACCTGAATCAGCTCCTCAAAGCAGGGCGTTCTGCATCTAGCAAACTGTTTCACACAAGGTACGCAGCAGCAAGGCGTCGGTCCAGTGGCTCTTCAAAAGCCTGCAGTGTTACACGAAGAACTGGGCTGTAGTGCAAGTCGCAATGCAAGCCAACATTCTCCTGGAGGCAGGGTGACTTCAGGCACGAGGCCCGAGATGGAATTCGAAGCCGAGGGTTTTTTGCAGTGCAGCTCTGACTAGGGCAATGAGGCAGACTTCCCAGGCGTGCTGAACGTGCTTGAGGGGTGTTCTTGAAGCTTTGGGAGAGCCGGGGATTTCATGCTCTCCAATGAATAACTGCAGTGTGTTGCGTTTTACTCGGCATAAACAGACTGGCTCCGAAGGGATAGGCGCCTGCAAGTTCCTCAGCAGGCCCAGGGGGGCCTGGGGTACTCGGGAACCCTGCCGGGAGTTCGGAGCCCACGCGACTCTCCTAGGTGTCCTGAAAAGCCTTTACGATAACGCAGAGCAGCGGCTAAGGCCTCATGGAAACTTCTGCACGCCTCCGTTTCTGCACGGCAAATCAGGGCCTTACCTTCAGGGAAGTGCTCACGCTGAGTGTCCTGTTAGCGACACAGCGTGGTAGGATGCTGAATTTCTCCTCGAGCAGAGTGACTTCAGGTATGAGGTCCTCGAAGAACCGTGAGCAGACTGTTTTCCCAAGGCCGCTCAGAGGACGGTCATGACGAAGACTGCCAAGCACGTCGCACTGTCCAGAAATGTGGTCCTGAGGCAGTGCGAGAATTCTGGAGAGGTAGCTCTCCTTAAGAAACATTCACTGTGTTGCCCATCGCTCGGCTTACACGGAGGGCCTCCGAAGGATCGACCTATGGGCCTAGACGGGGCTGAGCAGGCCCACAGGGGTCTGGAGGTACTCTGTGATCCTGAAAGGAAATACTGCACACCCGAGGGGCCTACGTGTCCTGAAAAGGGTAATTCCTTCAAAAGACAGCAGAACAACGACTAAGACCTCATGGAAACAGCCACATTCCTCCCTTTCTGAGTGGACAATCAGGGCAGTTCCGCGAGGCAAGAACTCACGTTGAGTTTCCCCTCAACTCTAGTTTTTGGCTGCCTGAGACCCACCCAAGCCATAGAAGCACCTGGTTTAGAGGAAATATATTTTCTTCCCTAAACCAGGCATACAGTGGCTAGAGGCCTGTCAACATCAGTGAATTTCAGGTAGCTTCAAGGCAGCATGAATGGACCGTTCAAAATGGGAAAGCACGGCTAGTTACATCAGTCCCCCATCTCCATGGGCCCATGCAGCGTACACCCAAGCTGTTTCTAACAAGTGAATATAGATACACGTTACCCAGTGCTGCCTTACCTGAATCAGCTCCTCAAAGCAGGGCGTTCTTCATCTAGCAAACTGTTTCACTCAAGGTACGCAGCAGCGAGGCGTCGGGCCGTTGGCTCTTCAAAAGCCTGCAGTGCTACACGAAGAACTGGGCTGTACTGCAAGTCGCAATGCAAGCCGACTTTCTCCTGGAGGCAGGGTGGCTTCAGGGACGAGGCCCGAGATGGAATTCGAAGCTGAGGGTTTTTTGCAGTGCAGCTCAGACTAGGGCAATGAGGCAGACTTCCCAGACGTGTTGAACGTGCTTGAAGGGTGTTCTCGAAGCTTTGGGACTGCCGGGGATTTCATGCTCTCCAATGAAGAACTGCAGTGTGTTGCGCTTCACTCGGCATAAATAGACTGGCGCCGAAGGGATACGCGCCTGCAACTTACTCAGCAAGCCCAGGGGGGCCTGGGGTACTCGGAAACCCTGCCGGGAGTTCGGAGCCCACGCGACTCTCCTAGGTGTCCTGAAAAGCCGTTACGATAACGCAGAGCAGCGGCTAGGGCCTCATGGAAACTTCTGCATGCCTCTTTTTCTGCACGGCAACTCAGGGCCTTAACTTGAGGGAAGGGCTCACACTGAGTGTCCTGTTAGCGACACAGCGTGGTAGGATGCGGAATTTCTCCTCGAGCAGAGTGACTTCAGATACGTAGTCCTCGAAAAACTGTAAGCAGTCTGTTTGCGAAAGGCAGCTCACATAACGGTCATGACGAAGACTGCCAAGCACATCGCACTTTCCAGAAATGTAGTCCTGAGGCAGGGCGAGAATTCTGGAAAGGTAGCTCTCCTTAAGGAACATTCACTGTGTTGCCCATCGCTCGGCATACACGGAGGGCATCCGAAGGACCGACCTTTGGGCCTACATGTTGCTGAGCAGGCCCACAGGGGTCTGGAGGTACTCTGTGATCCTGAAAGGAAATACTGCACACCCGAGGGGCCTACGTGTCCTGAAAAGGGTAATTCCTTTAAAATACAGCAGAACAACGAATAAGACCTCACGGAAACAGCCACATGCCTCCCTTTCTGTACGGACACTCAGGGCCTTTCCGTGAGGCGAGTCCTCACGTGGAGTTCCACCTCAGCTCTACAGGGTGGCAGACTGATCCCCACCCAAGCCATGGAAGCACCTGGTTTACA
>NW_006781614.1:0-1347 GCF_000442215.2 Lipotes vexillifer
GCGCATCCAGAGCCTGTGCTCTGCAATGGGAGAGGCCACAACAGTGAGAGGCCCACATACCGCTAAAAAAAAAAAACAGTGAATCTAAAATTGCATCCCCTGGCTCTATATCCTGCTGTCTTTCCACTGAGCCAGATTTATGAAAGCAGGAGACCTATATTCTTTCTTGCATCAAAATAAGTCTCAGTTTTTCTCAAGTTTGTTATGATATTATTATGTTAATAATTTAAAAATGTATTTAAGACCAATTCTGTCAACTTTCTTAGTGGGTTTTTAGGTCATTAGCACAAGTTATTGAATTGAATTAGAGCTGAAAAATCTTTTTTTGTACTTTTGAGGAGAGGTAAAGTGATACAAGGTAGATGGTAGGCATATTGGGCACTAAAAAAGAGGATGACTTGGGGTGAGATCTGGCTTGGGGGACCTAAGAGACTTTAAACTAGAGTGTAGGTTGTCTATGGGTTATACAATAATCGAGAAGGTATTAGAGAGGGAAGAAAAAGAATTAAATAGAAAACATGCATAATGATAAAAAAAGAAATAGGATGGAAAGGACACAACGGGAATTAAATATAGTGAATATCTTTGAGACAAAGGAAAGCATTCACTGAAAAACAATGTGGATAATCTTATAAAAATCAGGTAAACAGTCTACCATTCTTTAATACTCTCTTTCTCTTGGATAATACCAAAATGGTTTCAATTTTTAAAAAGGAAATTTGGCATGAAACGTTCTGTAACATGGCCTGCCCACTTATGGGATTTAGGGTAAAAAATGTAAACCAGCTGTGATATTGAGGTTTAAGAATCATCTGTTGTCCATATTCAGTAGCTTTTCCCATGGAATTACAAAAAGAACTGTATGATAGATAGTCTACATCCTAATTATATAATTACACAGTAGAAAAGAACAGCTGAATAGGAGCCATTTCATCCTTGTGTCCAATGTCTGCATAATCTACATCTCACATAATGGATGGAGCTCTTGCTATATAGTAAACCATAATTTTATTATGAAAGAATGAAATGTTGGCTTTCATATGGGATTAGACTACATATGCTCAAACCAGTAGAGATAAAAGTAGGACTAATCTAAAGCTTCAACCTGAACATCAACCAAATCCAAAAGAATTATTATTAAAATTTAAATATACTTTTAGGGGAAAATGTTCCTTAGTTCCTCTGCTCTTTTCATGTGCAGCTACTCTACTCCCAAAGCAGGAATATAAGAGTGTATCCCAGCAGATAAAGATATTAAGGGCCAATGACAAAATTTTCCAGGTATAAACCTAAGTAAGGTAAGTTTCTGAACCTAATGGAAAATCTAAGTGCTGAGCTCAGTGTAGG
>NW_006781617.1:0-1763 GCF_000442215.2 Lipotes vexillifer
CATTCATTCATCAAATGGTCACTGCGTGCCTCTGTGTGGCAGGCACTTTTCTAGGCATCAAGCATTCAGTGGTGAGCAAAGCAGGCCAGTTCCTGACTTCACAGGCCTCAATGCCCTTCCTTTCACTTAAAAGGAGTGGAAACCCCTAAAAGCTCACAGTCTTCCTCAAATCCTCCACGTCATAAACTGCAGAGCCAGTTCCCCTAAATCAGGAATTCTTAACTCGAAATCCGTGTTGGGTGCTCTTGTAACATTAAAACATCAAAATTTTAAGTAAAGGAAGTATTCTCCAAGAAAAACCAGAGAACTGAGTCAGTCAGGGGAATTGGGAGCAATCACCCTGGTTCCTTTTCATCCTGGTGAAGACCAGAGTCTACTCTTCCTTTACTTATTTTCAGTAACTTCTCCATCTTATCTTAGTCTTGCTAACCCCTGTTTGTTTCCCTGAAGTTAGCATTAGAGACCTTTTAGATACGTCAAGAGGGTTGGGTGCTTTTGCAGGGACCAGAGTGAAGGAAGGAGTGAGCCTGGGTGGGCAGGAATGGTGGAGGAAACGGATGGTGGTGATCACAGCCCAGGCCTCCACCTGGTCCAGCCCTCTGATCTATGGGGGGTGGGGGGAGGGGGAAAGCAGGACACCCTTACAGAGAGGCTGGGGGCTGAGTCACGGTAGGAGACAAAGTTAGACAGAAGGGACTCCTTCCTTCCCTTCAGCTGTGGAAAGAGTCCCTTCTGTGGATCAGTGTGAGCAGGTCCACCACTGTGAGATTTGCAAACATCTGGGCTCTTCCAGGTATATCCAAGCTCTCTGCCCGGGGTATTTTGCTTCCGGGGAGCAGCATAATTCGGGGCTCTCTGGAGAAGAGGACGCGAAAACTGTCTCCCAGAATTGGAATACACATAGTTGGTAAATCAAAATGCTTTCGGGCTGCCTGGCCCCGATTTCCTCCAGCCCCTGCCCCAGCCCTGCCTGTGCTTGCTCTCAGAGAAGCCCTTCTCCCTCTGCTAGATCACTCTGTTGTCATCTTTACTATTGTTCAAGATGCCAGTGACAGTGATAATGGGGCTGTTGCTGCTACTGCCTCTGCTGGTAGTAGCTGCCACATTTGGAAGACTTACTGTGTACCAGGCCCTCTGCAGAGCAGTTTGGGTGTATTTTCTCTCTCTGATCATCACAGTGACTTCACGAGGTAGGAGTTTTTGTCCTTTACAGTTGAGGCAACTGAGCCTCAGAGAGGGTCAGCAACTCACCCTAAGTCACACAGCGAGGAGGTGAGCGTCTTCTGTTAGGGGGATGGCTGGGCTATGGACATGCCCCCAAGGCCTGTGGGAACACAGTGGTTGCAGCCCCTCTGGTTTACCTGCAGAGGGCACCCCTGCCTCACAGAACTGCCCAGGGCTCCCTACCAGCCCTTTCCAACCTGCCCTTAGAAAGGGCTTATCTATACCCTCTCCCTTCCACCCTCACTATATAATTAGACTTCTCAAAATATTCTGTCTGAGTGGGATGGGGACAATCATATGCTACAGACTTCTCCAATTTCATGAGCAATCTCTATGAACTCCCAGAGCAAAAAAGTCACAAGCCACCCCCATTCCAGATGGGGCTGCGTTTCACACAGCTGCAGTCAGCTCAGCTGCTGGGACTTAGCAAGTGGCCTGAGGCCTTCTGGGGACTGTCACGTTGGTGGACCCTATAGCACCACACACACACACACACACACACACACACACACACACACACACACAAATTAGAGCTCACC
>NW_006781618.1:0-1248 GCF_000442215.2 Lipotes vexillifer
AATTTGTATGGAAACACAAAAGACCCCGAATAGCCAAAACAATCTTGAGAAAGAAAAACGGAGTTGGAGGAATCAGGCTCCCCAACTTCAAACTATACTACAAAGCTACAGGAATCAAGACAGTATGGTACTGGTACAAAAACAGAAATACAGATCAATGCTACATTACATCCTAATGTTTAAAAACTGCATATTGCATATCTCTGGTAGGAAAGACTTCTTCATTCTGTACATAACTCTGTACCTAGGGCATGCGCAGTTCTTTCATAAATTCTCCTTAAGATGGTGCTACTTTATTTTTCTTCTTTCCTCCTCCTAATTACAATAATATATATCATCAATCACTATACACCCGTTAGACTGGTTAAAAAATACATTAACAATACCAAGTGCTGGAGGAGATGTGGAACAACTGGAATTCTCATATATTGCTGGTGAGAATGAAAATTAATATAGCCACTCTGGAAAACATTTTGGCAGTTTCTTATAATGTTAAACATATTCTAACATATGACTTAGGAATCACACTCCTAAGTGTTTACCATGGTGAACTGAAAACATGTTCACACAAAAACCTGTTAATGGGTAGTTACAGCAGCTTTACTGATAACTGCCAAAAACTGGAAAACAACCCTAATGTTCTTGGTGAAGGAATGGATAAGTAAATTGTGGTACATCTATAGAGTGGACTACCACTCAGCAATAAAAAAGAATAAACTATTGATAAATGCAACAACCTGGATGAATCTCAAATAGCAATATGTTGAGTGAAAGAAGTCAGTCTCAAAAGGTTATAAACTTTATGATTCCATTTATATGTTATTCTTGAAAAGCAAACTATAAGTGACAGAGAACAGACCAGTGGTTGACAGCGGATATGGAATAGGAAGAGGGTGTGACTACAAAGGGGTAGTACTGTTCCTTTTCCTGATTGTGGTGTTGTTTAGATGAACCTATATGTATATTAAAATTCACGGAATGATGTACCCAAAAAGAATCAATTTTACTGTGTATTAACTTAAAAAATATATATACCAAATAATTCAAGTATTAAGTGTCTATGAATCATTTAATTTCATGATTTTAAAGATGAGAAAACAAACCCAGGGGCATTAAAAGTGCCTTGTTAATTAACAATCACAGTTACCTACTTAACAGCAATCCTTTACTTAAGAGTACACAACTTGTGCTTCCCTGGTGGCGCAGTGGTTGAGAGTCCGCCTGCCGATGCAGGGGACATGGGTTCGT
>NW_006781620.1:0-584 GCF_000442215.2 Lipotes vexillifer
CGAACCCGTGTCCCCTTCATCGGCAGGCGGACTCTCAACCACTGCACCACCAGGGAAGCCCAGTAATCTGCTTTCTGTCTCTATCTATGGCTTTACCTATTTTGGATATTTATATAAATGCAATAACACAATATGCAACCTTTTATGTGTGGCTTTTTTTGAGATTAGCAAAATATTTCTGAGGTTCATGTACATTGTTGCATGTATCAGCACTTCATTCTTTTTTGTGCTGAATAATATTCCATTGGATGTATATACCACATGATCTTTATCCATTCATCTGTAGATGAAGATCTGGATTGTTTTCACCTTTTGGCTAAAGCAAATAGTGCCTCTATGAACGTTCATGTACAAGTATTTGTTTGACTACCTGTCTTTAATTCTTTTGGTATATAAGCTAAAAGTGGAATTGCAGGGTTAGATGGTAATACTGCATTTAATTTTTTTGAGAAACTGCTAAAAACTGTTTCAACAGTGCCAGCACCATATTGCCCTGGTACATCCCTTCCATCAATGACCAAGAGTTCCGGGCTTCCCTGGTGGCGCAGTGGTTGAGAGTCCGCCTGCCGATGCAGGGGACACGG
>NW_006781621.1:0-236 GCF_000442215.2 Lipotes vexillifer
TACCGCAAAAAAAAGAAAAAAGAAAAAAAAAGAATAGTTAAGGGCTTCCCTGGTGGCGCAGTGTTTGGGAGTCCATCTGCCGATGCGGGGGATGCGGGTTCGTGCCCCGGTCCGGGAGGATCCTGCGTGCTGCGGAGCGGCTGGGCCCGTGAGCCGTGGCCACTGGGCCTGCGCGGCCGGAGTCTGTGCTCCGCAGCGGGAGAGGCCGCAGCGGTGAGAGGCCCATGTATAACAAA
>NW_006781622.1:0-341 GCF_000442215.2 Lipotes vexillifer
ATGAATTTTGGAAAGTTGTATTTCCATTTTCATTTGTCTCAAGGTATTTTCTGATTTCCTCAACGAATTCTTCATTGACCCATTGGTTTTTTAGTAGCATACTGTTTAGTCTCCATGTGTATGTTCTTTTCACATTTTTCCTCCTGTAACTGATTTCCATTTTTATATCATTTTGGTCAGAAAGGATGCTTTGATATAATTTTTATCCACTTAAATTTGTTAAGACTTGTTTTATGGCCAACATGTTGTCTATCCTGGAGAACATTCCATGCGTGCTGGAAAAGAATGTTTATTCTGCTGTTTTTGTATGGAATTTCCGATAGGTATGTATTAAATCCAAC
>NW_006781623.1:0-280 GCF_000442215.2 Lipotes vexillifer
AGTGCTTAGCAAATATTAACTCACTTAATCCTCATAATGGCAACCCTATATGTAGGTAATATTCATAATATTCACCTTTTTGGGGGGAAACTGAGGCCCAGAGGGGTTGGATAGCTTGTCTAATGCCACACAGTAAGTAGCGGGCAGAAACCCAGGATGAAAACCAGACCATATAGACTTTCATCACTTTGCTGTGTCACCTTAATAGATGTTGTGATTAGGGAAGGGACTAAACTGACAAGACTCTGAACTAGAGAAGGGAGAAATTAGAAAATGACTG
>NW_006781624.1:0-1743 GCF_000442215.2 Lipotes vexillifer
GGCATGTGGGATCTTCCCAGACCGGGGCACAAACCCGTGTCCCCTGCATCGGCAGGCAGACTCACAACCACTGCGCCACCAGGGAAGCCCTCTATTACTATTTTGTCTTCCGACAGCAATAAACAAACACAACTTCCTCAGATAACCTTGATTCAACTCACATATCATAAACTATGTAACTAAAAGTATAAACAAAAAATCAAACTGCAAAAATTTAAAAAACTGGACTCTATCATATTTCTATTACACTAATCACCTTCCTTAGAGACATATCTTTTCTAAAGATTTTAACTTATATGTATGTTATGTCAACAAAAATAGCCAGAAAAAGAAATAGATTGCTGAAGTAGGTGAAAGACATGGATTCCTGAGTAATGAAGAAGGTTCTCTAACTAGGTTTGAGGTCTGAAAAGAAGAATGGAAGATTGAGGGCAAGAAGGTGTACAGAAGACATAACTGATGTACCTATGGATATGATCACAAAACACGTAGATCTTTGTTTTTCATGGTAATGCTCATCGAAGAAAATTACTAAGAGAGAAGACTTTCAACAATAAAGGGACATGACCCATCCGGTAGGTGTCAGCCAGCTTCTCTCCTTAGCCACCTCACCCCCAAGTTTGCATGATGGGCATAAGAACAGAGTGAGTGACCATGGTGACAGGAATAGCATGAGCCCAATAGAAATGAGTGAGCTTATCAACAAAGATGCAGAAACTACCATCACTGATGAATGTGAGACTTTCCAAAAACAGAGACCAAAACAAGCTTCAGTATGGCACAATTCCTTGAAGCGATCAGGTCTCAACTTGATTACACAGGATCTCTTCTATCCGAAAAGAGACAGCTGTTTATCTTTAACATCCTTAATACTTACTCAGTATATCGATTTATCTTTCCTGCCTGGGGTGCCCCTGCCTGCACCACCATCCAAGGGCTTACAGAATATATGATCTATTGATGTAATTCCAAATGAGGTTGCCTGAGACTAAAGGGCCCATTTTCTAAGAACGTAGCTATTATCTTGGACCTAAGAACACAAAATGCACTGCTAGTACTATGTTCCTCATTAAGAAAGCTTAATAGATAATGAATTGGCTTACAAAAGCCTAGTTAAGATGCCATTGCAGAGAAAATACCCAGCAGAATTGAAATGTTGTCCTTCCAGATATCTGCGTTTGCTGAATCACTGATTAGGATAAGTCCAATAACATATTGGGTCTAGGAAACAAGGGGTGCAAATTAAATTGATTCCTTCTTCCTTAGCTTTGTGTCTTTTTTTGTAATTTGTGTGTCTCCTATCCTCACCAACTCAGACTTTGCTGTGTTAAAGGCTAGTGGAGAAATATTTCTACCAGGAGTTATAATAAGAATCCCTCTGAGCATTAGGCTACAAATATAACCAATTCACTTTGGGTCCCTTATGATAATAAGCCTGTGGTCATATTACTATGAGGAGCTAGGTTTATAGCTCTAGAGATAGGACAGTAGGGGTAGGGAGGAGAATGTCTGAAACCCAGGGGGTTCACTGGGGCAACTCTTGGTGCTGCTCTGCCAGGCCCATTGACCCAGTATATGGGAATTGCAGCAACCATGACCTGACAGAGGCAGGGAAACTAAAGTCTCAGACCTCTCAAGAATAAAGGTCTGGCAGGGGACATGGGTTCATTCCCCGGTCCGGAAAGATCCCACATGCTGCAGAGCAACTAAGCCCGTGTGCCACAACTACTGAGCCTGTGCTCT
>NW_006781625.1:0-6378 GCF_000442215.2 Lipotes vexillifer
TAATAATAAACTTTGTACCTGTTTTTACAGTTTTTGCCTCCTTGAAACATTCTTGCTTTCAAAAGGGGGAAAGAGCCAGAGTCACTTTGCTTCTAGCTTCTAGCCTCTGGTGGTCTAGTGGCTAGGATTCCTGATTTTCATCCAGTCTACCCAGGTTCAGTTTCTGGGCAGGGAACTAAGATCTCTCTTCAGGACTGCTCACTGCTATCCTTCCAAGATCAGAATCATACAGCATATGCTCTTTTGGTCTGGCTTCTTTCTCTCACTGTGTCTGAGATTCACCATGTTGGTGCACATCAGTAGTTCATTCTTTTTTTTACAGATGAATAATATTCTATTGAATGAATATATCACTATTTGTATATTTATATTTTGATAAAAATTTTAAATGTCTTCAGGTTTGTGCTGTTACAAATATTTTGAACTTTTGGGTCCAAGGCTTTTTATGAACGTATGCGTTCATTTCCCTTGGGAAGATATCTAAAAGTGGGATGGTTAGGTCATATGGTAGGTCTATATTTAACTTTTTAAGAAACTGCCAAATATTTTTTCAAAATAGTTGTACCGTTTTACATTCCTACCAACAATATTGTGGCATTTCTAGTTTCTCCACAATCTTGCAAAGGCTTGACATGGCCAATCATTTTAATTTTAGCTGTTTTCATGTACTTACCTGCCATCTGTGTATTTTCCTTGGTGGTGTCTGTTGAAATCTTTCACCATTTTTTTTATTAGTTAGCCTGTTTCATATTACTGAGTTTTCAGGGTCCTTTATATGTTCTCTATATTATTACTTTATCAGATAGTGATTTCCTAATATATTCTTTCTGCCTATGGTTTATTTTTTTAATCTCTTACGTGTGTCTTTCAAAAAGCAGAAGGTTTAATTTTGATAAAGTCCAATTTATCATTTATTTTCCTTGATTGGATTGTGCCTTTCTTGTCATACCTAAGAAATCTTTGCTTAACCCAAGTCACAAAGATTTTCCATTTCTTTTCTTCCAAAAGTATTATAGCCTTTGATTTTAGAGTTAATATTTATATATGGTGTGAGATATAGATCAAAGTTTTTTGTTTTTGTTTTTCAGGGGGATAGGGATATCCAATTGTTTCAGCACAGTTTATTGCAAAAAGGCTATACTTTTTTCCACTTAATTGCCTTTACAATGCTGTTGAAAAACAGCTGACTATGTGTAAGTGTACTTCTGAACTCTACTTGGTTTTATTGATCTATTTTTTTCAACGACAATACCACGTTATCTTCATTACTGTTATTCCTCTTTTCCCCTACATTTCTGTTTGTCTGGGCTGTTTAGATTCTTTGCATTTCCATATGAATTTTAAAATCAGCTTTAAAATTTTCTCCCAAGAACCTGTTGGGATTTTGATTGGGATTATACTAACTTTATAGATCAATTTGTGAGAATTGACATCTTAACAATCTGTTTTGTAGGGCTTGTTTCTTTTCACTCAGCAGTGTTTTGTAATTTTTCAATCTACACTCCGTTTACATATTTGTTAGATTTATCCCTAAGGATTTCATGATTTTTGACACTATTTTGAATGATATTTTTATAAATTTGAATTTCTGATTGTTCATTGCTAGTATATAATTGACTTTAGTATATTGATCTGGTATTTGACAACCTTGCTAAACTCAGTAGCTTTGTTGTTGATTCCATCAGATTTTCTACAAAAATGATCATGTCATCTGCCAATGTTAGACTTCCTTTCCAATACGGCTGCGTTTTATTTCACTCCCTTGCTTTATTGTACTGGCTAGAACGTCCAGTGAAATGTAGAAGAGAATAGATGGGAGTGAATATCCACATCTTTTTCCTGATCTTAGAGGCAAACAGTCTTTCAGATTTAGCATGATGTCAACTGTAGGTTTTTCTTGAAGTGTGTGGACTCCTATACTTTAATGTTAATAATCTTGTCTACCTTATTCCTCATTATTTGTCTCTTACCAGTTAGTGGCTCATTACTCTCCATGTTCTCAATGACAGTAGCTCTTTTACTTTAGGCTTCAATTTCCTGCTTCTAATACACAATAAGTTAAGAAGTAACATCTGTAAGTGCTATGTGTCAAGTATTGTGCTGGGTGCTCCTAAACTTCATTTGGTAGACATGACAACTTTTGTCAGGTTATATGTTCATCATTTTAAAAGTAAGGAAGGCTCACAGAGGTGACATGACAAGTGAAAATGTACACAGCTGTACAAATATTATTTGGTCTCTATGAAGAACACTGATGATACAGATAGGCTGTATAGTGTAGGATATACAGCATATACTAGATTTCTCTTCTTGAGGTATTCATGAGCTAATAATTGAATCTGAAACCTTTGATCTTTCCACTATGCCTCATTGCCTCCAAAGTTTGCTTGGGAAACTAGAATACCACACGTATTAGAATGACATATAACAATATGAGTACATAAGTGCTGAGTGAGGGCTTGAGTTTTGGTCTGTTGAGGAAAATATAAGAATTTCATAACTTGGGTTTTTAAACCAACTTAACTGCTTTGTGGCCCCATTACTTTCATCCTAGTTCTCATTTGTGTTTCATATGGGAAAATGTATCTATCACAAGCTTGGAGTAAGTAGGTTGTGGCTGTGCTTGCTTTCTCATTCTGTTTCCAAAAGAATTATTTACGGAATTATAATAGAACAAGAAAAATATGTCCTTGTGGTAAATATTATCAAAAGTATGGGGATGCTCAGTTTTCACAAAGCTAGACCATTCTCTATGCTTATCTCTCATTCTTATAGTGTATTGCTGTTTCTGCAATTTTAGAAAATAGACTAAAGCTGCTGCTTTCTAGCAGTTTCTATCAAACACATCCAGAAGCTGGACTGTTTTATCTGTTCTCTCTAGAAATTTGTTGCAGTTTTCTTCATTTGAATAGTTGGCTGATGCAATGAGTTTTCTGTCTAAATGATATTATAGGGCTTCAGAGGAAGTGGCTGTGCTTTTTAAGTAGGGTTTAATACACGATCTTGCAGCTGCTACTCAGCAAACAAGAGATATGTGTGTTCTAATAACTAACCAGTATAATGTTCTGCTGCGGTAATGCTGTTGGGATGCTGCCAAGTTGATTATGCATATTTGCATTGCAAATTCCAACCAACATTTAACTTACATGCTTCATCTGCAGAAGCTACCACAAAGGCTTGCTGGCCTGCAACTTTTCCATTATTTTCTCCATCCAACTCTGCCTCTTCTTTTGGTTCCTCTATCTTGGTAACAGAACACTGTTAGTATTTCTGAAAATTATTTTATTTTTCAAGGCATCTCTGCTTCTGTTATCACAGAATAATGAAATTATTTTTTAAGACCTCCAGCGATTTAATACCCATTCCATTCCGAATCATCTAGGTTGAAATTCCTAGAGAAACTAATTCATCAGGTTATTTTTAAAAGAAATTATTTAATAGCTTTCAGTTACCTGTTTCAATTAAAAACTTATATTTCTTGGTGTTCTTAAATATCCCTCCCAATTTTATGATCAAACTTCCTAGCTTAATCTCTGCCTGTATCCACTTCCACTCTTCAGACAACACTACAGCCACATCAGACTATGAAATATGTACTTGTTTTTTATATGCTACCTGGAAAAGTCTATATCCTCCTTCACTACCTGGTAATCCCCAACATCCTTTAAGAATCAGTTTGAATGTTATTTCATTTGAGAAGCTCTATTCCTTAAGTCCTTTCTTCCAACAACTACTCAAGACTGTTTACATTCTATAGTGAGTAAACCTGTGTTTTGGAACATGAAAAATTCAAATCAGTGTAAGTTTAGTTTATGTAATTTTTGGGTAAATTATTTAATCTCTCTGAGAATCACTCTGCCTTACTATAAAAAAACAGTATAGTTGTAAGATTCAGATCCTTGTTATTCACGGTATTAACCAAGGAACAGCAACATTGGCATCGCCTGGGAAGTTGTTAGAAATGCAACATTTCAGGTTCCTCCTGAAACCTATTGAATCAGAGTGTGCATTTTAACACAATTTTCAGGTGATTGGTATGCACATCCATTAAAACCAGAGAAGAACTGACATAGGGACAAATGGTAACTACATCTAGCCTTGTGCTCTTCAATCAGTATATATGTTCAGTAAATAGCCCATTAGGCTGTTCATCCATAATACCTTGAATATAATATTCATTTATGACAATTATTTATTTACTTGTGTTTTTCATCTATTGGATTGTCAGCTTCTTAGTGATAGAGACCTTTGTGTCTCAAACACTTGGCTTTATGCTGATATATAGTAAATCCTCAATAAATGTTTATTGATAAGGTCATTAACTAGATTTGCAACATTTACAACTGTGTAATGAAGGTAAAATTGGTGTTTCTAAACACTGAAATTCTAAACACAACACTAAAAAATTCTAATTTATTAAGGTAATGGTAACATGCGATCTTTGGATAGTATACACAGGTTCACTTGTTGATCATCACTTTAGAAATCACTCATCTGTGAAGATGAATTAAATTATTCATTGGTGTGTTTATGAGTCTCACAATCTACTGTATTGTTTTTGGTACTTTCATTTTTAATTAGATAATTATATTGCCCTGTATTGAGCAAAGGTAAGTGCTACAAAGGATTAAAGAGAGAAATGAAAATAAGGGACAAAACTCTTGTCATATATATTAGAAAGTTGCCATAATTTTGGAAGGTTTAGATGTAGATCACCTAGAATCCCAGTAGCTCAGACTGGATAAGGACTGGAGCATATTCTTCCTGAAGGACAATGAGGTACCCAAAGGACACAATGCCCTCAAGATGATAACCTCAGGAGAATTTCAGATATAGGCACTAGTACCAAAGTCAGGGCCTGGCACATCAAATTGAAGTTGTTGAATGAATATTTATTAAATGAATTAATGTCATGGATTCATTATCAAGTTAAGCAAAAAGTATAACTGTAGAATATTCTAATGATAAGTAGAGAATGTTGGGAAACAGAAAATTGCACAGAATATTATTTCAAATATATTTTCGATATTATCTCAAATATGCACACAGAAAATTCTGTCAGTACCACGTAACACTTAATAGTCTGCTGCCACTTTGCTGGGTTCTGTTGCTTGAGTGGGGGCACTGACCCTTTCATGGATGCAACTATTTTTCTTTCCTGTGCAGTGCCACCCCTATCACGCATTGGAGTTGCTTGGACTGGATCACACTACTTCTAGCAGACACCACCGTTTTGGCTGGCACTCAGTTGCCTTTAGATCCCTGAACCTACTGAGTCAATGGGTACAACTGCTATTACTGTATATGCTCATTCAAAGAACATTGCCAGTGCTTCACTTGGAGTATAGTGATTGATTGATTGATGGCAAGCTATTACCCTTGCCTACACTATACACTCTTCATATCTTTTCCTAAGCACAAAAGCCTTTTCTACTGAGCCCAAAAAAATGAATCAATTCCAGTAGTGACTGACTTTTACAGAAGTAAAAGAAGTACAGAAACTTGCCCAAACTTACACGCTAATGAAGTACCCTGACTTTAGGTATTGGCATTGTGTATAAGTGACCTCATAGTATATAAACTTATCTCTTCTTTGTGAGTATGCACATTCTTGGCCAGACTCTCTGGACCCTGTCTCCCTCAAATAGCTGGTTTTTGAAGTTCTAGCCATGTCAAGGTGAATCAATGATGTTGTGGATATCTGCATCTATAATCTGAATAATTGGGTGAAATAGTGTTATTGACTTTCCAGATTTGTTGCATTAAATAGAATAATGTGTGTCATAAAGCTCTTTTGAAACTATTATTATAATTACAATCATCACCATTCTTTATTAGAGAGCCAAAGGGTCTAGCACATGATAATGAGATGCCTTGTGAGTACCAACTTGAACAGTGTTTGTCATCTTAATTTCAGTTTCCATTGAAAAGTTCCCAAACCTTAGACTTGTGGCAATACAAGTAGAAAGATGTCTGAAATATCTCAGAAAAATCCCCAGTGAAGTTGAATTCTCTAGACAAAAAAGAATAAGCTTGTTCCAAACCTGAAAAAGTTAAGCAGTATGGATTTCTAAAAGTAATGCAAACATGCTTTCACCGGAGATTAGCACAAAATCCTCTTTTTGATATTCAAATCTCATAAAATATATTCTGACTTATGTTTACTATCTTTTCAGAATATATGAGCCTATTCTAATTTTGCCATCAAGGTAATTGGTAGCATTGAAATGACTTACCCAGTTCACAGAGCTAGTCAGAAACAAAACTAGAATATAAACCTCATAAAACCCAGAATAATATACATTCCAGGATAATATCAGTGAAATGGATTAACTCAAGACAATATACTGAGCTCACTCATTAATGCAAGATTAGGGA
>NW_006781626.1:0-253 GCF_000442215.2 Lipotes vexillifer
ACGTAGAGAATGGACTTGAGGACACGAGGAGGGGGAAGGGTAAGCTGGGACAAAGTGAGAGAGCAGCATTGACAGATATACACTACCAAATGTAAAATAGCTAGCTAGTGGGAAACAGCTGCATCACACAGGGAGATCAGCTCGGTGCTTTATCACCACTTAGAGGGGTGGGATAGGGAGGGTTGGGAGGGAGACGTAAGAGGGAGGGGATATGGGGATATATGTATATGTATAGCTGATTCACTTTGTTATA
>NW_006781627.1:0-738 GCF_000442215.2 Lipotes vexillifer
GAAAAAAAAAAAAAAAAAAAGAATAGAATACTTAGGTACAAATTTACCCAAAGAAGTAAAAGAACTGTACACTGAAAGCCATAAGAAATTAATGAAGGAAATTAAAGAAGACACAAAAAATGGAAAGATATTCCAAGCTCATACATTGCAAGAATTAATATTGTTAAAACGATCATACTGCCCAATGCATCTACAGATCCAATGCAATCCCTATCAAAATTACAATGGCATTTATCACAGAAATAAAACAAAAAATTTTTAAATTTGTATGTAACCATAAAATACCCCAAACAGCTAAAGCAATCTTGAGAAAGAAGTACAAAATGGGAGGTAGTACACTTTCTGATTTCAAACTACATTACAAAGCTATAGTAATCAAACAGTATGTTATTAGCATAAAAGCAGACATGTATATCAATGGAACAGAGTAGAGAGGCCAGAAATAAACCCACGCATATGTGGTCAATTAAGTTACAACAAAGGAGGAGCCAAGAATATACAATGGGAAAAGGACAGTCTCTTCAATAAATGGTGTTGGAAAAACCAAATAGCCACATGCAAAAGAATGAAACTGGTCCCCTATACTACACACAAAAATCAACTCAAAATGGATTAAAGACTTGAATATAAGACCTGAAACCATAAAACTCCTAGAAGAAAACATAGGGGGTAAGTTCCTTGACATCAGTCTTGGCAATGATTTTTTGGATTTGACACCAAAAGCAAAGGCAACAAAAG
>NW_006781628.1:0-25069 GCF_000442215.2 Lipotes vexillifer
GTGGACTTCTGTGGTATAATTGTTCTCCAGTTTGTGAGTCACCCACCCAGCAGTTATGGGATTGGGTTTTATTGTGATTGTGCCTCTCCTACCGTCTCATTGCGGTTTCTTCTCTGTCTTTCGATGTGGGGTATCTTTTTGGTGAGTTCCAGTGTCTTCTTCTCGATGATTGTTCAACAGTTAGTTGTGATTCTGGTGCTCTCGCAAGAGGGAGTGAGC
The DNA here is from genome assembly GCF_000442215.2 of Lipotes vexillifer. Classification (NCBI taxonomy): domain Eukaryota; kingdom Metazoa; phylum Chordata; class Mammalia; order Artiodactyla; family Lipotidae; genus Lipotes; species Lipotes vexillifer. The sequence continues at coordinate 220 of NW_006781628.1, forward strand.
GCACATCCCTCTACTCCACCATTTTGAACCAATCTCCCCCAACATTTGGTATGTTAAAGTGAGCTTTTAGGAAGAATCTTTTCACTATATATCCTTCTCACCTTTTGAATTTAAACCATATGCACACATTGCTTATTCATAATTAATTAAATAAAAATAAAACATGAACACTTAACAAAAAATGAAAGACATGAGCTAGCAAAAGTGATTTCATTTATTTTTTCTTAAGATAGATGAATGGCTAGGAAATCTCTTGACAAGGTGTACAGAAAGGGAACTGATGTAATGATGTTACCAGAGCATTTAAATATTGCCAGTTCTCTCAAGATGAACCACAAACTTCCAGAGAGAACAGAAAAGAAAAAAAACTAGTGCAGAGCTTACCAGCAAAACAAATATGCTATGGCAAAGCTCCACACAGAATTCTCAATCAAGAGGTCCCAATAACAGAAAATGCTGGTGCATGTATCCTTAATAAATTCCATCTCTTTTCTCTAGTTTGGTCTGGTTATCACTTCACATCCACTGTTTTCCTCAGCCATAAAGCAGGGCTGCATTGATCTCCAAATGTACTTACTCAACACTTAGAGCATCTTCTGCAATCCAGGCATGTCGACATTAGACATATAAAGGCCAATAAGACACTGTCCTTGCTCTCAAGCATCTTGTGACTCCAGTGAGGGAGAAAGACAAGCAAAATGATAGAGTGTGATAAGTGTCAGAACCCAGATATGCCCAGGATGCTGAGGGAGCAAAGGAAGCACAGCTAAACCAGATGTTTGGAGCAGAAGGATCACCAGAGAAAACTTGGTTAGGCTGAGTTTTGAAGGATGAATGGTAATTAATTAAAAAGAAAAGGAGGAAGAGTGTACCAGGCAGACAGAACAGCATATGCAAAGGCATGGAAGCATAAAAAAGCAGATATCTTTAGGAACTTTAATATCACAATATGATTGCAATGAAGAGTATGTTTCAGGTGGAGACAGTAATCAGGGGAGGCCAGAGAGGTAGGAAGGAGAAAGATCATTATAAACCTTAATTCCTAAGCTAAGAAATTCCAACTTTATCCTAAAAGCTTTGGTAGACCATGGAATATTTTAGGCTGAGGATGAATCTGATTTTCATAATGAAAAGACGAAAGGTTTTCTTATGCTGCTTATTTGGACAGAGAAACAGAGGGGGAAAAAAGAAGGAAAGGAGAAACAGGAAAAGGGGGAGTCATAGAAAGCAAGAAAAGTAAGGAAAGTAAAGGTAAGAAGAAAAGGCGGAAAAGAAGGAATTAGACCTTTTTAAAAAATTGTTAAAACATAGGAGAATATTTTCGTGACTTTGGAGTAGGCAAAAAGTTCTTAAAGAGGACACAGAAAACATTAAACATAAAATTGATAAATTAGACAATATTAAATCTAAGAGCACCTGTTCATCAAAAGACATTATTAAGAGAATTAAAAGGCAACTCCACAGTGGAAAGGATATTTGCAATTGCATACATCAGATAAGGGACTCACATCCAGAATAACTTTCATAAATCAATAAGAAAATGACAGACAACCCAATAGAAAAATGTATAGACGATTCACAAAATAAGCTATCCAAATAACCAATAAGCACAGGAAAGATTCTCAACTCCATTAGTCATCAGGGAAATGCAAAATAAAACCACATGAAATGCTATTACACGATCACCAGAATGGCTGAAATGAAAAAGTTCATTTTCAGAATCTACTAAAGCTGAATATATATTCCCTATGATTCATTAATTCTACTCCTAGGTATACATCCTAGAAGGTACTAGGATGTTCATAGCAGCACTATTTACAATAGGTAAACCGTAGAAACCACCCAAATACCCTCAGTAGTTGAATGGAGGACTAATTTGTGATATATTCACAAAAATGTGATACTTTACAGCAATGAGAACAAATGATCTACAGGAACATGCAAAAATATGGATGAATTTCATGAACATAATGATGAATAAAAGGAGCTAGACACAGAAAAGCACAACCTGTACAGTTCTACTTACATAAAGTGCAAAAAGAGACAAGGTGATTCTACGTGGTTGGAGTCAAGATAGAGGTTGTTGGGGAGGGTAGCACTTGAACTTGAGGAAAGTGGGCAGGATTTGCAGACAGAACAAATTTGGAGTCAAACACCAGAGGTTTTAGGGTTTTATACAACATTTAAGACTCTAGCTTGCAGTGTTTGGGGACATTGATAAGATGACTATCTAAGGGGGAGGATTTGGGGCAGGGACAGGGCCCAAGGAATGACAGGAAATTACACCTCTCCTCTCAATAGCCACAGAATCTAAAAATTCCCATTAAGTGGCTCATTCCTTTGGGTTAAGAACTCCCCTTTCTGGACAGAGCAAAAGAGAGGTAGGGCTATGGTCCCTGGTGTAATGCAGACCTGTTTCCCTTACATATCTATAAAGGACAGTATCTGAGCCAGAGGGCTCAGCAGCACCCTGTGACTTGCCCTCTGTAAGTGATGCTGGGAATCCTACTGAGTTGTCAGCCTGAGAAAGAGGCAGAAACCACCTGAGATATGAGAAATCCCAAGGACCTTAAAAGTCTGCTGCTCTAGTGAACCCTCACTGTTGGCCATAGGAAGCCCTGGCTAACAGGAGAAACCACAGGTAGGCTTAGGGGGTGGTGTTCGCGAAAGAAAAATCTAGAAGCATCTCTCTCCCACCTGCAAGCCTGCTTTACCACCAAGAAGTCTCTTTTGGGAGGCATTGGCATGAACAGTAGACAGGAGGGTCAGACCAGAGAAGCCCCATTAGCCAAGATCTCTGACACTATTACCATCCTGGCTGAATCATCTTCAACATCCAAAGAGAGACTACATAGAGATGACTAGTTTTGGAATGCATACTTCCCTGTGGAGGGAGGACAGCCATTCCTCATGAGGAAATGGGGTGACATTGGAGGCTCAGAAATTCTGTGTACAGTCTACAGGCAGCAAGAGACTAACTGTCCAACTTCCAGTGGAGAAGGCAACCTGGAAAGGCTGGGTTAAATCAAGTCTGCTTCTAGCTCTTTCAGCTATGACCCACAAAGAGAGACACATTTTACATTGAAACCCAATATACACATACACAAATCTGAGTTGTCATCAATTGCAAGATAAACCATAATTTTACCACTGAGAAAGAAAAAATGTTGTCTATAACAAAACTCATCCTGATTTAAGAGATTTATGATGAAAAAATGTATATCTTATATGGAATGCTACATCTTAGATGGAATATAGAGAACGTTTCAAGCATCAATACTAATCTTTATTATGTGTAGTCCACTTTGATATTTACTACTCTCTTCTATTCTATTTAATGTCATTTCTCCCCAAAACACCAGTAATGGCTCATTCAATTGATTTCAAATCCGTTAATGGGTGGCAAGCTACAATTTGAAAAACATTGGATTAGAATTAAGGTATAGGACTTCTGGATAATTTTATTGAGAACTCCGAAAAGTTGAAATGGAATCTACTGGTAGGACAACTGTAATTATGGTACAGCATATCAGTACCCATCTCTGGGCTGAATAGCTAGAAACCTGAGGAAGACCAGAGTGTGGATATTGCTATGGGAATCATTCAAGACACTGGTGCTGTGCTGCGGATGTGCGCTGCTATAATTAAGCCACGAGACATGTCAGCCAGGGCATTTCTGAGTGTTGATTCGTGCATGCCTCCCGTATGTTTTAAGGTATGTGTCCAAACTTAGAGCGACCGAAAGGCCCTAAAAAAGTGCAATGCTTCTTCCCTGTAACACCCTTGCCTGGGATGTTGGGTTATTCTTTATAAACCTGGTTGAAGAAGGAAAATACCCTAACTTGTTTTATAAGTTCTTCCAGATCCAAGTATAATGGCCAATCAGAACCCTACTTTGGTGCCATAGTTATACTCATATTTTGGAGTCATATCTGTTCTATTCACATGAGAGTCCAGGGAGAAATCAAGTGAGGGTTTATTAGTTGGCCTACTTGAACACTTTGCTATGCACTGAGCCTCATTTGAGGGAGATATTAGCTGAGGCATGCAGATTACTGAATGACTTTTTATAGGAATTACAGACAAGTTGAACACCTTATCAAGAGTTTAACCAGAAGGTTAAAACTTGGGGCATCAGAAGCAGATTAGAGCTTTTACTGATCCCAAGAAAGTCTTCCTCTTTCTCTGGCAGTTCAGGCCTAATTGCTTTGTTCTTTGATATTTGTTTTAGTTCTCCTTTGTCAATTATCACCCGGCTTCTCATAAAATATGACCATATGAAATGCACATATCCATATCTCAATGATTATCTGAAATGCGACTGTTTTGGATCCTTGACTCACCTCACTCCACATTTTACCTTTGGCCCCAGCCAAGAGGATAACTAGAGGTTGAGATCCAGCTCAGGCTTGTGCAATGAGCATCCTGGCACAAAGCGTCTTCTGCTTGTGTGGAGAGACCCCTTTTTGAGTTTGTACCAGGAGACCATATGTATTAGTGGAGGGCCCTGTAAATGGGGAGAGAAGAGGTGAAACAGTCATTAGTTCTATCATATTTCAGATCTATCATAAGAACATGTAGAGTTGGACTAAGGCTCAGATTTCTGAATTAAAATACCAATTGATTCCATAGAGCGGGCCGATATCTAGGAAGAACTGAGAGTGATTTGAAATTTAAATAAGTGTTACCATAAGAATAATCATCATTATTCTTTAATAAACGATGTCACTTTTACTATAAAACTAAGATCTTACTGTAACACAGTGGTCAAGAAATCCACAGCCCTGGGTCCAAATTCTACAGGTGCCCCTTACCACACGTGTGGTCTTGGGGACAGTGTTCAACTTCCACTGAACTCAGAATTCTCATCTGTTAATTGAAAGTAATTATGCCTACTTCATAAGATTGTTCTGAAGAGTAAATGAGATCATACATATAAAGTGTCTGGCACAAGGCTTAGCGTTACTGTTGTATAATCATGTTTTCTGGAGTAGAATTGGTTAGAAGTACGGGTACTAAAATAAAACAGAACAGCAAGGACTAGAATCTGTTTGAGAGTAGGATTTGTTGCAGCCTACTATGGTGTTTGATTCCAAGGAACAGCAAGGAGGGGGGAATCCAAGGAGGAAGTTGAGAATTAAATTGTCCACCAAGAATGCAATCAGAATAAGGAGAGTAATCAGAAAGTGCTTGAGCCCTAAGTGCTTCTAGGTGAAGGAGGGAAGGCAGACTGCAGAACAGAGAAAAAATCTAGTTGATTCAACAACCTCTATTTTCCAGTTGACTTTGCCGTGAAAATCACAGAAAATGGCAGTATCTGTGAGATATTACAACCCTCATTTTTTACACAATCACATGTTAATATTTCTCCTGTTGACTATATTGTAAAATTCACACAATTTCAGTTTTGGTCCAAAAACTCTTCAAATTTCTCTCTGGTGACCTTACAGAGCACAGCTCCCTTGAATGCTTTCCTGACTCTACAGTATTAAATTAACGTTGGGTGAAACTAGGAATTCATCTGACCCCCCTATTCTGACCTCGGTTCTGAGGCAGGAGATAGATGGGCCCTCAGGGCAAAAGTTTTGATTTCATTCTTTGTGGACCGATACTCCAAGATGGGAATAACAGGACAAATGAGAGAGAAGGCTGAGCCCTGCCCAGATAGAAGATAAGAGACCACATATTCCCCTTTCTCAAAGTCAGGAGACCTCCCCAACTACACATGTGCAGAAAGCCTCCCTGGAGGTCAAAAGGGGAGTGACGCCAAGTGTCAAACCTACCCATAGGCCTCTTCAGTAGACTCCATCTTGGCTAAGAGACGTGCACGCGTACATGGGAAAATCCTGAGATAAACCAAATATGGACTCTGAACTGGGCAAATTGAAATGATTGGTCAAAGGAAACCCAGAAGAAATGCCCCATAGAAGTGATTCAAACTGCCACAAAGGCACGACTCTCTCTCTGAGCCCCGCCCGTGTGTCTATCCACACATACTCTACTTTTTTTTCTCCTAATAAATTCTTTACTTGTTTCACTACTTTCCGTCTTTGCAGGAATTCTTTTTCTGCAAAGCTGTAGGGCCAGGGCCTTGTCACTGACCACTAGCCTAGTGGCTAGGATTCGGTGCTCTCACCCCCGTGACCTGACCTCAGTCACTGGCTGGGAACTGAAACCCTGCTTCAAGCCGCTGCAGGCCAAGGCCACCTGCGATCAGTTCTTGGTCATTTCTTATACATTCCTATACATTTTATAGCCTGTGTCCTGAAAAATCCATTCTCAGTACACAGTTCATATGCCCCTTAAGAACAGAATAATGAAGAGATAGTCCCATCTAATCCCACAGTCTGCTAAGGATCCTCCAGTTACCTGGGATCAGACATGGGTCCTCTGATCCAGGATAGATCCTGTGGGTTTGGTGTTGTTTGTGTATATTCCTACCAGGGGAATCCATTAAATGAGAGCTCCTTCAATCTTATGAGTTCCCATGGAGAGATAAATAAAGAAGCACTCTGGGTGTTTTCATTACTGTCATTATATTTTTCGTCCTGGTTAGAGAGGAGTCAGAAAGCCACAACCACGTCTTCCTCTGCTCAGATGTCATTATTACTAAAAGACGTGGCAGAAAACGTACAAAAGCAGGATTTCTCAACACAGTCTAAAGAGGCAAGGTAAAGAGGATAAATCACCTCCATCCTGGACCCTTAGCTTGTAATTTCTGACATCAACGATGACGAAGGAAAGTTTACTGCCTCAGTTGCTGCATTTGTTCTCAAACTATGCCATCTTCCGATGCCAACTTAATTTAATATTTTTCAAATCATTTTGACCACCTCATGCCATCCAAACTCCAAAGGAAACAGTATCTATGCCCCAACTCTGAGGACACATGGTTGTGGGTCAGCCCTCTTCCAGAAGGTCACCACTGTGTAATTCAGATTTAGGCCATTTTATGTAACTGTTAGTCCTCCCACTCCAGAATCCATCTGGGATCAATTCAGCCTACGATAACAGCACTGTTCTTTGGAATAGTTGGCCAGGACTGTTTTTCTTAGTTTAACATGTAAGAGACCAACTTCTCCAAAAGTGTTAGGTTGAAAAATCTGTTACAAATAAAAACCATGATAGAGTCAAATCAGGCCAATTGTATCTATCCAGGAATGATGAGAGGGCACATTGTTTTCGATATATTAAAGGGCTAAATGAGTGCTCAGTAATACTAACACCGGGAAACCTTAGGATCAAGACAAATCAAAAACATTCCAAATAAGTCTGATTCATGTTAAATATTTCCTGTCTCACTGACCAACAGTCCATGTTAAAACCAGTCCTAACTCCTTTTGGAAGTCTTGTTCTGTCACCCACATGAAAGGTAATGTAAGAATTTTGATTGGTGATGCAAGATTGCTAATTCTCATTGGGTAGTTCTCCCCATTAGTCAGAGATTAGCCATGCCAACTTGGAGGTCTCACATGATTTGTGGCGGGCTGCCATTGGGAACTGGCTGTCAAACACTAGGACTAACGGAAATATAGTCTAAAGGCCAAATCCATCCCTTGCTTACATGGGGACAGTTCCTAACCACACAAGGAAGCTTCAACTGCATCCCAAGTTCTGAGATCTCCAGTCTTTTCTTTGTGACCACCTTCTTCTCATCATCAGCAAATCCCCACTGACAATCTCTCTCTCTTTTCCCTTGGAAAATGCCAAAATACTCCCAAGAGAAAATACTATCGTTCTAAATTCTTAGTTGAATTGGAAAGGAGAGATTTGAGATTTAAAATTCATGGCAGGTGCCCAAAATGGAGCCTGCGTTTCCACAGAGCTGGAACTCCTGGCTCGGGGTCTCTTCCCTCCGCTGTCACTGAACTTCCCCAGAGCCCGAGGGGAGGGTGGCCTCACAGAGGCTGCGGGCTCTGGAGGGGCCTCATCAGCCAAAGCCATGATAATCCTTGGGACCACGGGCCAGCCATGTGGAGGACAGCTCTCGGTGATCCAGCCAGGCATCAGTGCTGTGCCGCTGAGCTGGGAGAGCAAAGTTCAGGACACTGGTCCACCAGAGACCTTCCAGCTCCACATAATATCAAATGGCGAAAATCTCCCAGAGACCTCCATCTCAATGCCAAGACCCAGCTCCACTCAATGACCAGCAAGCTACAGTGAAGGACACCCTATGCCAAAAAACTAGCAAGACAGGAACACAACCCCATCCATTAGCACAGAGGCTGCCTAAAATCATAATAAGTCCACAGACACCCCAAAACACACCACCAGACACGGTCATGCCCATCAGAAAGACAAGATCCAGCCTCATCCACCAGAACACAGGCACTAGTACCCTCCACCAGGAAGCCTACACAAACCACTGAACCAACCTTAGCCACTGGGACAGACACCAAACAAAATGGAAACTACAAATCTGCAGCCTGGGAAAAGGAGACCCCAAACAGTAAGATAAGCAGAATGAGAAGACAGAGAAACACACAGAACATGAAGGAGCAAGATAAAAACCCACCAGACCTAACAAATGAAGAGGAAATAGGTAGTCTACCTGAAAAAGAATTCAGAATAATGATAGTAAAGATGATCCAAAACCTTGGAAATAGAATGGAGAAAATACAAGAAACATTTAACAAGGATCTAGAAGAACTAAAGAGCAAACAAACAGAGATGAACAACACAATAAATGAAATTAAAAATTCTCTAGAAGGGATCAATAGCAGAATAACTGAAGCAGAAGAATGGATAAGTGACCTGGAGGATAAAATAGTGGAAATAACTACTGCAGAGCAGAATAAAGAAAAAAGAATGAAAAGAATAGAGGACAGTCTCAGAGACCTCTGGGACAACATTAAATGCACCAACATTCGAATTATAGGGGTCCCAGGAGAAGAAGAGAAAAAGAAAGGGACTGAGAAAATATTTGAAGAGATTATAGTTGAAAACTTCCCTAATACGGGAAAGGAAATAGTTAACCAAGTCCAGGAAGCACAGAGAGTCCCATACAGGATAAATCCAAGGAGAAACATTCCAAGACACATATTAATCAAACCATCAAAAATTAAATACAAAGAACAAATATTAAAAGCAGCAAGGGAAAACCAACAAGTAACACATAAGGGAATCCTCATAAGGTTAAAAGCTGATCTTTCAGCAGAAACTCTGCAAGCCAGAAGGGAGTGGCAGGACATATTTAAAGGAATGAAAGAGAAAAACCTACAACCAAGATTACTCTACCCATCAAGGATCTCATTCAGATTTGACAGAGAAATTAAAAGCTTCACAGACAAGCAAAAGCTAAAAGAATTCAGCACCACCAAACCAGCTTTACAACAAATGCTAAAGGAACTTCTCTAGGCAGGAAACACAAGAGAAGGAAAAGACCTACAATGACAAACGCAAAACAATTAAGAAAATGGGAATAGGAATGCACATATCGATAATTACCTTAAATGTAAATGGATTAAATGTTCCAACCAAAAGACATAGACTGGCTGAATGGATACAAAAACAAGACCTGTATATATGCTGTCTTCAAGAGACCCACTTCAGACCTAGGGACACATACAGACTGAAAGTGAGGGGAGGGAAAAAGATATTCCATGAAAATGGAAATCAAAAAAAGCTGGAGTAGCAATTCTCATATCAGACAAAATAGACTTTAAAACAAAGACTATTACAGGAGACAAAGAAGGACACTACATAATGATCAAGGGATCAATCCAAGAAGAAGATATAACAATTGTAAATATTTATGCACCCAAAGTAGGAGCACCTCAATACATACGGCAAACACTAACAGCCATAAAAGGGGAAATCGACAGTAACACATTCATAGTAGGGGACTTTAACACCCCACTTTCACCAATGGACAGATCATCCAAAATGAAAATAAATAAGGAAACACAAGCTTTAAATGATACATTAAACAAGGTGGACTTAATTGATATTTATAGGACATTCCATCCAAAAACAACAGAATATGCATTCTTCTCAAGTGCTCATAAAACATTCTCCAGGATAGATCATATCTTGGGTCACAAATCAAGCCTTGGTAAATTTAAGAAAATTGAAACTGTATCAAATATCTTTTCTGACCACAACGCTATGAGACTAGATATCAATTACAGGAAAAAATCTGTAAGATATACAAACACACTGAGGCTAAACAACACACTACTTAATAACCAAAAGAACACTGAAGAAATCAAAGGGGAAATCAAAAAATACCTAGAAACAAATGACAATGAAAACACAACGACCCAAAACCTATGGGATGCACCAGAAGCAGTTCTAAGAGGGAAGTTTATTGCTATACAAGCCTACCTTAAGAAACGAGAAACATTTCAAATAAACAACCTAAACTTACACCTAAAGCAATTAGAGAAAGAACAACAAAAAAACGAAAGTTAAGAGAAGGAAAGAAATCATAAAGATCAGATCAGAAATAAATGAAAAAGAAATGAAGGAAACGATAGCAAAGATCAATAAAAGTAAAAGCTGGTTGTTTGAGAAGATAAACAAAACTGATAAACCATTAGCCAGACTCATCAAGAAAAAAAGGGAGAAGACTCAAATCAATAGAATCAGAAATGAAAAAGGAGGAGTAACAACTGACACTGCAGAAATAAAAAAAATCATGAGGGATTACTACAAGCAACTCTATGCCAATAAAATGGACAATCTGGAAGAAATGGACAAATTCTTAGAAATGCACAAACTTCCGATACTGAACCAGGAAGAAATAGAAAGTATGAACAGCCCAATCACAAGCACTGAAATTGAAACTGTGATTAAATATCTTCCAGCAAACAAAAGCCCAGGACCAGATGGCTTCACAGTCGAATTCTATCAAACATTTAGAGAAGAGCTAACACCTATCCTTCTCAAACTCTTCCAAAATATAGCAGAGGAAGGAACACTCCCAAACTCATTCTACGAGGCCACCATCACCCTGATACCAAAACCAGACAGAGATGTCACAAGGAAAGAAAACTACAGGCCAATATCACTGATGAACATAGATGCAAAATTCCTCAACAAAATACTAGCAAACAGAATCCAACAGCACATTAAAAGGATCATACACCATGATCAAGTGGGGTTTATCCCAGGAATGCAAGGACTCTTCAATATATGCAAATCAATCAATGTGATTAACCATATTAACAAATTGAAGGAGAAAAACCATATGATCACCTCAATAGATGCAGAGAAAGCTTTCGACAAAATTCAACACCCATTTATGATAAAAACCCTCTGGAAAGTAGGCATAGAGGGAAAGTTCCTCAACATAGTAAAGGCCATATATGACAAACCCACAGCCAACATCGTCCTCAATGGTGAAAAACTGAAAGCATTTCTACTAAGATCAGGAACAAGACAAGGTTTCCCACTCTCACAACTATTATTCAGCATAGTTTTGGAAGTTTTCACCACAGCAGTCAGAGAAGAAAAAGAAATAAAAGGAATCCAAATTGGAAAAGAAGAAGTAAAGCTGTCACTGTTTGCAGATGACATGATACTATACATAGAGAATACTAAAGAGGCTACCAGAAAACTCCTAGAGCTAATCAAAGAATTTGTTAAAGTAGCAGGATACAAAATTAATGCACAGAAATCTCTTGCATTCCTATACAATAATGACGAAAAATATGAAAGTGAAATTAAGAAAACACTCCCATTTACCATTGCAACAAAAAGAATAAAATATCTAGGAATAAACCTACCTAAGGAGACAAAAGACCTGTATGCAGAAAATTATAAGACACTGATGAAAGAAATTAAAGATGATACAAATAGATGAAGAGATATACCATGTTCTTGGATTGGAAGAATCAACATTGTGAAAATGACTCTACTACCCAAAGCAATCTACAGATTCAATGCAATCCCTATCAAACTACCACTGGCATTTTTCACAGAAGTAGAACAAAAAATTTCACAATTTGTATGGAAACACAAAAGACCCCGAATAGCCAAAGCAACCTTGAGTAAGAAAATGGAACTGGAGGAATCAGGCTCCCTGACTTCAGACTATACTACAAAGCTACAGTAATAAAGACAGTATGGTAGTGGCACAAAAACAGAAATATCGATCAATGGCACAGGATAGAAAGCCCAGAGATAAACCCACGCACATATGGTCACCTTATCTTTTGATAAAGGTGGCAGGAATATACAGTGGAGAAAGGACAGCCTCTTCAATAAGTGGTGCTGGGAAAAGGGAGAAAGGACAGCCTCTTCAATAAGTGGTGCTGGGAAAACTGGACAGGTACATGTAAAAGTATGAGATTAGATCACTCCCTAACACCATGCACAAAAATATACTCCAAATGGATTAAAGACCTAAATGTAAGGCCAGACACCATCAAACTCTTAGAGGAAAACATAGGCAGAACACTGTATGACATAAATCACAGCAAGATCCTTTTTGACCCACCTCCTAGAGAAATGCAAATAAAAACAAAAATAAACAAATGGGACCTAGTGAAACTTAAAAGCTTTTGCACAGCAAAGGAAACAATAAACAAGATGAAAAGACAGCCCTCAGAATGGGAGAAAATATTTGCAAACGAAGCAACTCACAAAGGATTAATCTCCAAAATATACAAGCAGCTCATGCAGCATGCAGTCAATATCAAAAAAACAAACAACCCAATCCAAAAATAGGCAGAAGACCTAAATAGACATTTCTCCAAAGAAGATATACAGATTGCCAACAAACACATGAAAGAATGCTCAACATCATTAATCATTAGAGAAATGCAAATGAAAACTACAATGAGATATCATCTCACACTGGTCAGAATGGCCATCATCAAAAAATCTACAAATAATAAATGTTGGAGAGGGTGTGGAGAAAAGGGAACCCTCTTGCACTGTTGGTGGAAATGTAAATTGATACAGCCACTATGGAGAACAGTATGGAGGTTCCTTAAATAATTAAAAATAGAACTACCATATGACCCAGCAATCCCACTACTGGGCATATACCCTGAGAAAACCATAATTCAAAAAGAGTCATGTACCAAAATATTCATTGCAGCTCTATTTACAATAGCCAGGAGATGGAAGCTACTTAAGTGTCCATCATCGGATGAATGGATAAAGAAGACGTGGCACATATATACAATGGAATATTACTCAGCCATAAAAAGGAACGAAACTGAGTAGAGACTGTCATACAGAGTGAAGTAAGTCAGAAAGAGAAAAACAAATACTGTATGGTAATGCATATATATGGAATCTAAAAAAAGTAAAAGAAAAAGTAAAAGAAAATGGTCAGAAGAGCCTAGGGGCAAGACAGAAATAAAGATGCAGACCTACTAGAGAATGGACTTGAGGATACGGGGAGGGGGAAGGGTAAACTGGGACAAAGTGAGAGAGTGGCATGGACATATATACACTACCAACCATAAAACAGATAGCTAGTGGGAAGCAGCCGCATAGCACAGGGAGATCAGCTCAGTGCTTTGTGACCACCTACAGGGGTGGGATAGGGAGGGTGGGAGGGAGAGAGATGCAAGAGGGAAGAGATATGGGGACATATGTATATATATAACTGATTCACTTTGTTATAAAGTAGAAAATGATACACCATTGTAAAGCAACTGTACTCTAATAAAGATGTTTAAAAATAAAAAAATAAAAATAAGAATAAATAAATAAAATAAAATTCATGGCAGAGGCAGACTCATTCATTACACCTTCAAAGGCTATGATTTGGGCTAATGAGAAAATAGGCCAATCATACATGGGAGGTATTCTGTACCCTCCTTTGCTGAAAATCTATTTCAAGCAGCCAAAAATACACATTCAGGAATAAACAGGCTGGCTCTTTCCTATGTCTTCTCAACTGACAGTTCAAGTGGTATGATAGTGATGTTCGGGGAGTAAAGGTTGTAGATTAGCATGCCAAACACAAGTAAAATAGGACCAACACCATCAGGGATGTCTATAAGCAATTCCCCTGCTTCAGATCTGAAGAAACCCAACTAGAGGCCCGTCATATAGTCTATACAAGTGCCTAGAGAAATCTATAAATCCCAGAGAGCTATGTATCTTGGTGAGCCAACTCTAATTCACATGCAGCAATTTAAAACCCTCCTCCTTCCTCTGCCCCATGGCAAAAAGTGAGTCTGTTCCATCTTTTTACAATGATTGCTGTTACTTTCCAGCATAACCATAATCTTATTTTGTAAATCCTATTCCTGACACACCTCAAACCATCTGTCTATTCTTCCTGGGTTAGCTTGGGGCTGTTTAGCAAATGTATGTCATTACCTGTAAGTGGAATATTTTTGAGGAGAGTACATGCCCCTTCTATGTTGCCATGGCTGCTAGGTGTTCCTAAATAATCTCCTTTGGTTCTTCCTCTAAACCCAATATGCCTTTAGTAATTTTTAATATGCGTAAAATAAGGGCCAAGAGACAAAAGGCATGCATGCAACTATTTGGGTTTAAGATTCAAAGTAATTTTGCACGTGCTCTTGAATACAAAAAAATCAGTTGAAATTTTACTAATAAATTACACATGTCAATTTGAGAAAAAAAGTTAGCCTATGTTTCAGATTCAGACTTGCCAAGAGTTTTAGAAAAAAAGGTGATAAAATCTGAGTGGTAGAAATTCCGCCATTCTTGTCCTCGTGGAGCTGGGCCAGGTTCTCACCAAATCTCTTCAATTTATCTCTCCTTTATCATTTTGCCATTTCCCCCTTGTTTAGAACTACAAGAGGTTGGTAAAGACCTTAGAACTCCAAACTAGAGAAGGATATGTTGATTCAAAGAGCACAGGTACACATGGACAAACATGAGAAAAGATAACTCACATCATTAGTAACCAAGGGAATACAGAATAAAATAATAATGAGATTACTGTTGGCTCCCCAAAATGGCAAAGATTAAAAACAGTGAAAACATTTAGTGAGGCTGCGGGGAAATGGGTACTCTTAGGCACTGCTGGAGAAAGTAGAGTTTTTACAACCCTCGCAGAGGCACTCTGGAAGAATCTAGCAAAAACTTCCTGGTTCACAGCTTTCATATCTTTACCTTTACTTCTAAGTCTCTATTCTAGAGAAATTACTAGCATGTATACACGCATGCAAAAAAAATGTGAGTACAGAAATATTGATAGCAGCATTGTTTAAAAGATTGAAAACAACCTATCAATAGGGAAATGGCTAAACTACAGCTGATCTACCTGACGGCATCTTTTTTGCTTTCATTAAAATGAATGAGGCAGTTCAATGTCATCTGACGTGAAAGATTGCTAAGTAAGTAAGACAGCAATTTGCAGAACATTAATATGTTCCAATTTATGGAAAACGATAAAATTTCTACGTCTGTAACAAGAGGTTAAAATGAAACTCTTCTTCAGCTATGTCTAAGGCTCCAAGAGACTCAGAACAAAGCAATAGGTGATTAGGACTCTCACATTTCAAAATGAGCTGCTAGACCACCTAGACGGACTTGGAAAGGAGGCATTCACTACAACCGTTAGCCCATCACCCACCTCAAGAGTAGAAAAGGACTGAAATTGACAAGGCTGAGAATTTCTTTAGAATGATATGTTGGGGTTGTACTTCCATCCTTACCTCAATCTAAATAAGGGGCGCTTCAAGGAGATTGCTCAGAACACTGGAGTGTATAGGAGTACATTCATCTACTGGCAAGAGACTGGATCCAGCGGCCCAGGGAGGGCCAGCACTGAAGGCACTGCATTGAAGCAGACTGCCCTCCTCCTAAGGGCAGCAGCCAAACTGCATGTATGTTCTCTCTGGACCACATGTGAGGGAGCCAGCCAGGATCATTTTAAAAGGGACCCCACCTGTAGAGATGCAGTCAGCACTCCCTGCTCTTATCCTTCCGATCTCTTGATATTCACACACCTGCTCCAGGGGTTAGCTTTCATTCTCCCCGGCAACACCTGTATCTTTTGTCAGAGGATGCCCTCAAGCTGTCGGAACCCTTCATGTGCAGAGAGCCAGAGAGCCTGGGGATTTTGCTTGGGACTTGAAAGGACTGGAGGAATTGTTATCTAGATGAGTATCCAAGAAAGTTGAAGTGAACCTGCTTATCACATTGATAGAGACAGCAAAAGGAATGTGTTTTCTACCTGTACTCTATCGAGTCCCACTCCTTCAGTACAATGTTGACAACTACACATAGATAACCTGAGAAAAGTCTGGAAGTTTACCCACAAAACCAACTGTGATCTCTAGAGATCAGAATGATTAGGGTCGAATGATAAGAACTTGTACATTGCATTCTATACATTGGTCTATAGTTTGATTTCTAAAAAAAACAAATAAATATGCTCATCTTTTTGGTAAACACAACCTTAAGATCTATAGATACACACATATATTCATTGTATAAGAATTCAGAAAAGAAAAAGAAAACAGACAAACCATAAACATAACTCCACTCCTCTCACACCCCACCTTTGTTAGTACAATATTTGGGGGGGTTTCATTCCCATCTTTTTGCCTTGGGTGGGCAGGCCCTCAATGCACTCCACCGACCTAGTTAAATTAAACAAGGAAGAGTTTCAAGGGTTGTTTAATCCCTCTACCCAAATCTGTGGCTATTTTGGCTATATGAAAATTTAGGTATAGGTGCAAAGAAAACAATTTAATACTTAAAAGTCTCCCTTATCTACCTTAAAATGCTCACAATCTAGGTGGAGATATAAAATAGCTAGTGGGAAGCAGCAGCATAGCCCAGGGAGATCAGCTTTGTGATGACCTAGAGACGTGGGATAGGGAGGGTAGGAGGGAGGCTCAAGAGGGAGGGGATATGGGGATATGTGTATGCACATGGCTGATTCACTTTGTTGTACAACAGAAACTAACACAGTATTGTGAAACAATTATACTCCCATAAAGATCTATTAAAAAATAATAATAAAGTCACTGGAGATAGGTATTAAAAAAATAGTCTTCGGTATGACATCTCATGCACTGCCTCCAGACAGTAGCAAAGTGGAAGGCTAGAAGATTGAAATTTACTGTTCCTCTTCTGAAACCAGAAATACACATTCCTTGCCTGGAAATGAGTACTCAAGTCAAACTTGACAAGGCTTACCGTGTCTGCCCAGAAAGCACAGCTGAATGCAAATTCAAGAGGAGACTTCATTTCCTTCCTGAGATTTATACAAAATTCTAAGCTGTTGCAAACTCATCTCTTAAAATACACAAATAAACAGTTTGGCAAATGAAATGGCTGCTAGACATGTGGAAATTACCTCCTTGTTTGTTTTCAGTCTCCCTGTTTCCCCTGGGAACCAGAGAGAAAATTCAATTTCTAAACCTTGAAGCAGCATGAACAATGAACAATTGTTAGCCTAGAAATAGCAGACGAAGCCTATTACTACACAATGGAAAGTACATGGCATTGTCTTGAGATTGTGTTTACTCTACTGGCTTGGCGGGTAAAATGAAACGGTAGAGTGGGACTGGTGTCCTACTCATTAGAAATCTCTGAGAAACCCTCTACACCAAGGGTAGCATCCAATTCCTTTCTGTTTTTCTGTTGAGTATAGGTTAGGATAATTACATGTAATTTCTCTTGACTGACTACATGAAACTTCTTACCAATTTCCACCAAACCCTCTACCAAATCAATGAAGATAGGGTCAATGGAAAGCCAGTACGAGGCAAATATGCAGCAAAGGTGCTCATTTATTTCATTTAAGTGGCAAACCAAAAGTCTTGAAGAGGCAACAATTTCATGATCCACTAAAACAGCAACAGAACACACAAACGTGCTCTTGGCTTGGAATATGAAAACATTTTTCACAAGTAACTGAAATTGAGCTGAAATCTTCAAACCAGGAATGGCAAAGTGTACTTTTTACCAAATTTGTTGGAAGCCAGTCATACACTGAGGATAAACCCAAACTCAAACTGGTGCTAAAGTCCAATTTCCTTTTAACATTTTTTGAAAAAGGAGAAAGGAAAGAAAGGGAGGGAAGGAAGGAAGGAAGAAGGAAGGAAGGGAGGGAGGAAGGAAGGGAGAAAAATAAACTTCCTAGACTTTAAAATGCAGCTTTTAAAAGAAGATTCCAAGGGCTACTTGGATACTGGCTGGCGCTTACAGAACAATACCAACAAGTTGAGTGTAAGTGAATCAAAACCAGACAGATTCCATTTCCCTTCAGGAAAATGGGTGTTTGGGGACACAAAATATAAATAAAAGCTTCCCCCCAAATATCTGAGTTTTAACAAAACCACAGTGTTCTGAATAAAAACTGGAGGAATGTCTTCTGCGCTTCAACCAGGGCTGGGTTTCAAAGAGGTGACAGGGAGGGGTAAGAGTGACCCCTCCATGCCAGGCACTGAGCCTCAGGGACACTGTTTTGATTTCATCCTCACAATAACCTGCATGGTAGGTAGGTTTTCTCTCCCCACTTTACAGATGAGAAAATGAAACTCAAGAATTTGAGTCACTTGCTCTAAGTCATTCAGCTAAGAAGTTACCCTATAGGACATCTGTTTTAGGAAACTTCCCACACCACCCACACTCCTGCTACATAAGAACCACTGATTTCTTTATCAGTGAGTATGCAAGTATGACTTGATGATGTTTTAATAAGGCAATTTTGGCGCACACTATAGAGCAATGCTACATCTTGTCAAGGCCAACACATTGCTGGCTGAGACAGTGGCAGTGGCAGAACCAGATGGGGGAAGGGGGAAGTCTTATTTTGATATAACTTAGGGTCACTTTGAATTCATGTCCTAACTCCAAGTTACTCAGCTTTGGGGCAGGTCTATGCTAAGTGCTTCATCTCCATTCACTTCTTTCATCCTCACAATGACCCTAGGAGTTTTGTAGCACTTTTATCCCTGTTTTATATCTAAGAAGACTGAGGCATGGAAGGTCTAAGGCAGAGGCAGAGGCTAGAGGATTCTAACCCAGCCTGTCTGAGCCCTCTGTGTCCAGGGTCATGTGTCTGACTCCCCTCACCAAGCTGAAAGGGCACATCATCCATTTGTGACAGAACTGAGTTCAGGTGACTATAACCCCGGAAATGATACAGCATTGATTTCTTGCCTGAGTCCATTCAGACTGCTAGAACAAAATACTACATACAGACTGGGTAGCTTACAAACAACAGAAATTTATTTCTCACAGTTCTAGAGGCTGAAAGTCTGAGATCAAGGCGACAGCCTTTGGTAAGGGCTCTTTTCACTGTGTCCTCACATGGTGGAAGGAGCTAGGGGGTCTCCCGGAGCCTTTTATAAGAGCACTGATGCCATTCATGAGGACTCTACCCTCAGGACTCAAGCACCTCCCAAAGCCCCCCGCCTACTAATACCATCATCTTTAGGGATTAGGATTTCAACACGAATCTGGGGGAGATACATACCACTTCTCAAGGTATGTGACAATCAGAACTTGATAGCATCTTCCCACACATTCGTTCATTCATCCAACAGTACTGATTAAGTGACTATGCTATATAAAAATAGGGGTTATAAAAAGATATTCAGGTCCTTGTCTTCAGGAAATGCAAAAAATGTAACAGCCTCAAGTTGGTCACATGTCAAACTTACTTGGTTCTGAATTTGCCCCTGGCCTTCTTTCTGTTATTATTTATCTTTTCAATTCACTTATTATTATTCACTTGTTATTTGGGACACATCCAAATTTATGGTTTAAGTTAGTTTGTCCTTGAGACTAATGAACCTCATTGAGTCAAATGAATGGAAAAATAACATGAAACCAAGGGCCTCTTTGGATTCATAAAATATTAGAATTTGAAGGGACCCTAGAGATGTATTGGTCAGAGTAGGCTAACTGCTGTAACAAACAACCCCAAAAGTTTGTTTCTTGCTCTCACAAAATCCAATGTGCATGTTCCTGGTTAGACCACCCTCCTCCAAGTGGTGATACATGGGATCCAGGCTACTTCCACACTGTGGCTCCACCATCTCCAAAAAGAGTTTCAAGGCACCCTAGGCTTCAGACAGTCAGCAGTCAGAGGGAAGATGGAAACTTCAGAGAAGGTACACTCAGTCCTAACTGCGTCCTCACACTGCACTGGGGAGAGTTAGTCACGTGGGCCAATTAGGCACCAGGTTACCAGGAAAAATAAGTAGCTTTAGTGAGCATGCAGCCCACCTCTACACAGACTCCAATCACCTCCACCGTGCAGGGGAAAAGAACTATGCCTCCAATAAGCAGCTAAATGAGTCATCTAACCAGGGCTGGGTTTCAAAGCGGTGACAAGATTCCAAGGCAGTGCTCTTTGCCTCCAATACTGATACCTTCTAAAAAGTCATCAACTGTTTTTATTTATTATCTCATGCTTACTATAGAAAATTTGAAAAATAGAGAACTTGAAGAAAATAATTGTTTATAATCTTCCAATAGTAATCATTGTTTATATTTTGATACCTATCTGCCAGTCTCTTCCATATATATTGGTGTATGCATTTATATATATACATAAAATTTTAATTATAAAACATTTCAAACATACAGAAAAGTAGTATAAAAGAAACCTATATACCACCCTACACACACCACTCAGTTTAACACACGTTAACATTTTGCCATATGTGCTTCAATTCTCTCTTTAAAAATAAAATGGGGCCGGCTAAAACCCAACTTTATCCAATTCTCCTTCCTAAGAGAAGCCAAGAAGTGCCATCCTGAAGCTGGTATGTATAGATCCTGCATGTATTTTTACACTTTTACTACATATTTATACATCCATAACAATGTATATTGCTTTTGTACATGTTAAATTTTTGCATAAATGATATAAGGTCATATGCATCATTTGTACCTTGCTTTGTTTAGTCAGCGGCATGTTTTAGGACTTACCCATGTTGATACACAGCAATCACTCTCACTCTGTTGGACTAGGTGTGGTATTCCATTGGAAGACTAAGCCGTAGTCCATCTACTAATACACCGTTAGATTATCTTCACTTTCTTCCCTTTATCATCGTTAAAAAAAAATTGACATCAAATTATACATACAGACTTGTTGCCTGCTTTCTCCACTTAACATTACCTAGTACCCATATCTGTTCTTTGAGAATATTATTTTTCACAGCTGCATAGTTTTCTCTCATAGGAACATACCAAAATTTATTCAACCATTTCCTCTGGTAGAACATTTAGATATTTTCAAATAATGTGCTATAAAAATGATACTTCCCTGAACATCCTTTTACATGCATTTTGGTATGATGACAAAGAAAAGACCACACAGTGCCTGTAGAGAGGGAAAGTACTACAGTGGTGAAGCAGCCATGCTCTGGTCCCACAGTCCCTGGGTTCAAATACCACCATTTCCACTCCTAACAGTGTGACTTTGGGCAAATTCCTTAACTTTCTTGTGTTTCTATAAAAAACAATTGATAATAACACTTGCTTTGAACCCAACAGTAAGCAGGTTTATATGTTTTGTGGCTTATTGGTTTTTTTAAATTCCATTGTAGGCAAACAAGGGTAATCCTGCATCTGCAAGTCCAGCTTGCTTACAGAAAGCTAAGCACAATCCAGAGGACAAAAGGTCTTGTGAGATTGAAATCACTGACTCTAGAACAGTGCCTGGTACAGAGTAAGCATTCAGTAAGAATTAGGTTAAAAATGTTTATATTTGTAGTGACTACACATGCACACAGCACACACACGCATATTTGTAACCCTATCATAGTTCAGTTATGTGATACGGTGCTGGCACACTTTAGTTCTCTCCCAATTTTTCCTTATTGATAAGGTTACCCCCATCTTCTCCCTACTTATTGTTCCATCTGGCACACCTTTCATTTTTGTTACCTTTTGCCGGGAATCCTTTAGACTCCCCAGCTAGTCCTCACAATCTGACACACCATACACCCACAGAGAGTCACAAAAACCTGTCATTGACTTGATGAAATTCTCAGACTCTCCCTTCCCAGTTCAACCAAATGATCTGTCTATCCCAGCATGTTCAAGTGTCACCTCCCACAGGCTCCTCCTCTCTTTTTGTCCTATTAATGATGTCTCACTTCTCGACGGACATCAACCAGCTTGAACCTCAGTACAGATTACCTTTTCAAAGGGATATAAAGAAACAATAAAGCACAAAATAAAGAAATCAACTTAATTTTTTAAGTCCTTCCAGATATGGCTCAATAAAAACTTCATTGGCCTTGGGAGACTTCTCCTAATTCAGCTAAACAAACACTCTTCCCTCCTTTTAGGAATGCTGTTGGGCTTTGAAAACCTATGAAGCTCCTGAACAGGAAAGGCAATAAAAGGAAGGTATGGTTGAGCAGTGAAGCAGTCAAGCTCAAAGCCCTGCCCTCACCTCGGCAATCAGCATGTCCCTAAATCTGATGAGAACCATAAGTTCACAAGGAAGGACTTTACCACACAATTTGTCACTATAATTTCCAAATGGACGGGGATGATCATGGCACCTGTAATCTCTGTAGAGCCAGGGGAATACTCACAGGCCCTTAAGTGTTGAACACCATCATGGTTGGAACTATTTACATATTATCAAATATGGTCTAAATTAGCCTCAAAAAAAAACAAGAAAGAAGTATCTAGAGAAGATGAAATACACACACACACATACACACACACAAACACCCCTGTATGTGATAAACCTAGTAGAAAAGGGGATTAGGTCCCACCCCTCCTTTTATGGGGAAAATTCACATCTTTTCATCTCTCCAAATGTATTTGTTTTCCTTAGCTGCAAGCTTAGTTACATTCTTCCAACTCATTAGTATTAATTCCTTTTCCTACTTCAGCCTGACCAGAACTAATTCTGTTTTGGTTTTAACAATGAAATCCAAATGGATTTCTGCCCTCTGGCCTATAACAAGTGGTATTGTTCCTAAGAGGCCATGTCTAGACTCTTTAGGATAGTCAGGGAAGAGGTCATCCTTGAGTGACTTGTGTTTTTTGAATCTGGGGAAGTTCAATAACTCTGCTGCCCCTTTTCCTACCCTCAGGAGTCCCAGATTTTGTCTTAAAATTGTGAGGCTGCATGGAGAAAGTACACATAAATCTTACCTAGTTTATGATCATGTCATCCATGATCTCACTTTCTTCATAAGAATGCCATTAGGAACTGAGGATTTCACAATATGAGGTGGATGCCTATTAATGCCCTTGCTACATACCTTCTTTTTCTAACAGTTGACTTGGGCTTTTCTCTTTGTTTTGTTTTTAGTCTGTGGGGCAAATAAAGTGTTTTATTTGAAGGCAATTAGCATTGGTTGAACCATAAACATATCCTCTACCTTCATCCTGACAACTCACTCCCAACCATTTCTTTATCAAAGAAGGGAAAGCAGAGAAGGAGGAGGGGATACGAAGTAGAAGATGTAGAGAAGGAAGAGGAAAAAGAGATGGAAGGAAAGAAAGGAAGAAGGGGGGTGGAAAGAAAGAAGGAAGGAAGGGAGGAGGGAAGAGTATGCATTGCCATAGTATCTCAAGCACAACGATGTATGGAATACAAAGACTTCAACTTCATGCCCAGTAAGGCCCCCAACTCTCAGTACATTCTACTGAGAGGTACAGATTCACAAAGTTTATGCCACCCTTAAGGCATAAAACAACTAAGCTCCCTTAAATGCAGCAAGACTTACAGACCATGATAATGAACAAAAAGAGTCCCATAGAGTCCCTTTGAAATGCTTAGCATTTTAAAATGATTCAGACATACATTTCTAGGCTCTTCTTAATATGATGAGGTTTGCTTATACCAAACAAAATGGAGTTGTCTTGATTGGAATTGAATCTGCCTCATGGTAACTGTTGCATAAGCACGACCTTGTAGGGAGGTAGCATGGTGCCAGGAAGAGCAGAGTCATGGCCACCTGGAAGTGGCCCCACGCTGCCTGACAACTGCGTCCACCTTGCACAATCCATTTAACCCCCTCAGAGCCCATTTTCTCCTCTGAAAAACTTACTACACAATCTCTCAGGGTCCTCCCTGCACTGAGAGGTCGAAAAGCTTGAAAACTAATTCACTTCTAATGTTCCCTTCCTCGGTAAAATTGAAAAACAATACCTATTCTAATAGCATGGCATGTGAAATACCATAGACATGTAGATCCATTGCATAAATTTTAGAGAACTTTCAGTACATTCTACCTAGAGGTAGACAGTCACAAAGCCTATGAATCACAGCTTCCAAGAGTCCATGGTTTATGGTTCCAGGATTCATGGTTCTATGACTCCAAGATCTTGCTCTAAGAGAATAAATTACTTGAGACACTAAAAGAGAACGTCCTTGAATTAGACACATATTGAGTATCCAGGATAGTGATGAGCCTTGGAGACAGTCCTGGAAGGATCTATTGCCACTCTGTAATTCAGCCCTTGATATACGAGGATTTGGCACAGGTGGTTGTAGGGAGGTGATGGTTGGATAAGATACGAGCAATTGAGTTTCAGGACATTTCTGCCATTAGCATTATTCCCACTCTCTGACCTCTGGGAACTGCCACCCACTTACATACGGCTATTTGCAGGAACACAAGGCAGAAAAATGCCTGAATGGGACATTTTCTTATCTTGAACCCCCATCTAGTGCCCCCAGCTGACTTGCAGGTGGAATGACAGTGACAGCAAAGGTCACACAGCTAGAAGTAGACTGAGTATAAGGACAGGACACCTCCAGAAATGCAGCAGGAGCCTGGTGATGCAGATGTTACTCACTGCACGTAAAGGACAGTAATAAGAAATCACTGGGTTCATCCTTCTACGTGACAGATGTTAATCTTGCTCCAAGCATTACAAAAAGGTTGCATTAATGGTCTGCTGTTGATTTTCTGGGTCAGGTTGACTCCTGTCCTCCAGCTCAAGAGAGGAGAGACCAGCAGGA
>NW_006781628.1:25079-39767 GCF_000442215.2 Lipotes vexillifer
CTGAGAACACAAGAGGAAGACTGTGCTCCAAGCTGAAAATGATGAATAGAATACCGGCTTGTTAGAGTTATGATGGTTCAAGAACAGCACAGCGTATGCTCCAGTGGATTGGAAGGCTGTTTCTGGCTGAATTACACAAGACTGCAGCATATTTGCAGTAGAAAAGGTAAATATTGAAGTCAGCCAAAAGATAAGAATATCTGACCCATAGGCAAATAACAATGTATAAAGATCGTCTTTTATTTTTTTCTTTTTAAGATTGTTCAAATTAGCACGCTGCGGGCTTCCCAGGTGGCGCAGTGGTTGAGAGTCCGCCTGCCGATGCAGGGGACATGGGTTCGTGCCCCGGTCCGGGAAGATCCCACATGTCGCAGAGAGGCTGGGCCCGTGAGCCACGGCCGCTGAGCCTGCGCGTCCGGAGCCTGTGCTCCGCAACGGGAGAGGCCACAACAGTGAGAGGCCCGCGTACCACAAAAAAAAAAAAAAAAAAATTAGCACGCTGAATATTTTCTTTTGGCTGACAGAGTCGGAAGGCAACTGACACCCAAAGGGGAAGAAATACCCAAAGAGAAGGGCAAGTTTTTGAGAAGTTAAATCATCTCTTCCATTTCTTCCCTATTTAATAGGAAAGCCACAAGGAACAAAGCCACAAATATACATTTGGCTTTCACTTTGCATGTTCACAGTCCCTTGAGAGTTAACAAACTAGCTAAGGTGCAAAAAGTCTTGTCAGGACATGGTCAGGATTTAGACTAAAAGGCCTGGAAGGGCCTGGTGAAAGTTCTGTGGATGGAGATGTTCTGGTGAGCTCCCAGATCTGGGAAGCTGGGTTCACCAACAGTCAAACACTCAGCATTTCCTACTGTCAAATTCCTAGGTAGTCACCGTGCTGGAAATCCTGAGTAGTCCGATGGCATCATCCCTATTTTCCAGACCAAGAGATGAGGATGAAAGTTGAATAAGTCATCCACCCACCACCTGCAGCATCAGGGAGTACCGGGACCAGGTCTCAGCCTCTTCTGCCAGGACCACACCCACAAGTCTGCTCCCATCAGGGCTCCCAGAGTTTCACTTGGTGCCCACTCGCTTCCACTGACTGCCCCTGTCTGCCCCGCCAGGAGACACTCACCGGGAGCAGAGAACAGCTACGATCAGAATGCTTGCAAATCCCTAAGAGTTTCTGAAATCCCCAAGGTACTATAATAACCACCCCTCCCCACAAACCCTGAGGAATTGGACAGGCAGGCAGGGAGGCTCTTTGGTGGGAAATGGAGGAGTAACTTGGCTATTCTCTCTTCTCCTTGCCTCCCAAGAAGTGGAGTAATAGCATAACGCTCCCCTCCTTGTCACCCATCCACCACCAGTGTCCAGGAACCAGAAAATTCACTTCTGTAGTCTGGGTCTCCACACCCTGGATGCCAACCAGTTAGCAGTACGAGATATACTGGGGGAAGCAAAACCGAGGTTTCCTTGTTTTCTTAAGATGTGAGGCAAATGTCTACTCACTTTACACTTTCATAAGAATTCTTCAGAAAGAAACGAGGAGGATTGGGGGCTGGGATATGCCGTCTCTTCGGGAGCCTGGATGACCGTCGACAAGGCAAATTAAAGGCACCTGTATTGGGCTCTGGCCTGCACTCTCCACTGCTCCCTCCTTTAGTCACATGTGGAAGAGTTTTTTCACTTTTTACAATAATCCTTCATGGAAGGAGGATGAACGTTGCCCTCAATGAAGTTTCAGAAAAGGAATCTGATCCTTGCTCTGCCACTCAGATGCAGCATCTTTGTAAACAGCATGGCGAGGGTCTTTGTAAGATTTATAGGAAATGGCAATTGGCAGAGCAAACATTAGCTCTTAATCTGGCCCCATAAAGCTGTCCTGTTGTCTTTGTAGACGTCTCAGGGAATGTTATTGAAAACAAAGGAGAGATCAATACCATGCAGTCCAATGCCAGCTGTGGGCCTCCAAAGTGAATCCACCTGGGTTCACCTACCTCTCAGAAGAGGGTTTTTTAGTTTGTGTTGGCTTCAACCACACTGCAATATGTTTATAGCTTCCTCCCCAAATCCTTAGAAGAAAATTGTCCCTGAAATTAGTCTGCAAAGACTCTTATCTACAAGGTGGTGGCGATGCAAAGATTTTTAATTAAGAGAAAAATGATAGGAAAGAAATGGTCATTCTCTGCGTATCATGTAGTGAATTTGATACTAATACTTGTTACATGTGGGACAGTCCTCCAAGGTGAGTATCTGAAAGGCAGCTCTACCGGTAAATGTCTCCAATTACAAAGAACTGAGTCATTAATAGGGAGTGGCCAGATTAATTATGAGTGTGGAAAGGAAAGAAACGAGAAGCAACATTCCCTGAGAATCGGATTTTGTGTAACAGAATATAAAGTCTTTATTTCAGACTTTATTACAGAGAAGGGAATGATTAACGACCGAACACCTTCCTCCCACCTTGAAAAAGAAATGTTCCAAGTGATTATTTCACAGACCTTGCCCTTAGAACCTCCTCCTTTCCTGCCCCATATGAAACAGCGTACAGGTTAACATGCCAACTAAGCCTCCCCAGGGCAACCTGCCTGGACATTCTCTTCTGTAGGAGATGTGAATGAGATGCCGTGCAGGGGCTTTTGCCGAATGAAAGAGAGTTTGTGCTTCTGAAGTCACAACCAGCCCTCCCTCACCCCCAGCAATTCCTTTAATTTAGACTTGACAGTCTGTCTCTTCACCCTTCACTCTTCCAATGCTTATTCTCTCATCGCGAGAGGGAAATGTCAAGTTCTCAGCAGAAGGGGGGAAAGTTTCTGCTATGCATCTAAATGTACTCACACAAAAGAGCCCCAGAGCTGACTTGCCCCAGTTGGCTTTAGGGGACAAGCTTTGGCCCTCACCACCCTGAGGACAAAAGCAGGCACACAGAAACGCCACAGCAGCTCCTGGCATGGCCCCTGTCAGGCCAAGCATTCATGCCGGGAGTGTGGAATTTCCCTGTCATATAAAACCACAGCGGGGTCAAGAGGCAAATACACCAATCAAGGAGCAGAGTGGGATCTTTCAATGCCTCGATGCTGGGGGAGGTGAAGCAGTCCTTCTGGCAGGTTTAAATGTCCAGGCAAAATAACTTTACTCCTTTAGTGAATCACCCAGCAGATTGACAATGAAATTAATAATAAAAATGTACAGGGCTTCCCTGGTGGTGCAGTGGTTGAGAGTCCGCCTGCAGATGCAGGGCACACGGGTTCGTGCCCCGGTCCACCATACACAAAAATAAACTCCAAATGGATTAAAGACTTAAATGTAAGACCAGACACTATAAAACTTTTAGAGGAAAACATAGGAAAAACACTATTTGACGTAAATCACAGCAAGATCTTCTTTGACCCACCTCCTAGAGTAACGCAAATAAAAACAAAAATAAACAAATGGGACTTAATTAAACTTAAAAGCTTTTGCACACCAAAGGAAACCATAAACAAGATGAAAAGACAACCCTCAGAATGGGAAAAAAAATTTGCAAACAAAGCAACTGACAAGGGTTAATCTCCAAAATATACAAACAGTTCATGCAGCTCAATATCACAAAAACAAACAACCCAATCAAAAAATGGGCGGAATACCAAAATAGACATTTCTCCAGAGAAGACATACAGATGGCCAACAAGCACATGAAAAGATGCTCAACATCACTAATTATTAGAGAAATGCAAGTCAAAACTACAATAAGCTATTACCTCACACCGGTCAGAACGGCCATCATCAAAAAGTCTACAAACAACAAATGCTGGAGAGGGTGTGGAGAACAGGGAACCCTCTTGGACTGTTGGTGGGAATGTAAATTGATACAGCCACTATGGAGAACAGCATGGAGGTCCCTTAAAAAACTAAAAATAGAGCTGCCACATGATCCAGCAATCCAACTCCTGGGCATATATCCAGAGAAAACTCTAATTCAAAAAGATACACGCACCCCAATGTTCACTGCAGCACTATTTACAATAGCCAGGACATGGAAGCAACCTAAATCTCCATCAACAGAGGAATGGATAAAGAAGATGTGGTACATATATACAATGGAATATTACTTAGCCATAAAAAGGAACTAAATCACGCCATTTGCAGAGACGTGGATGGACCTAGAGAATGTCATACAGAGTGAAGTAAGTCAGAAAGAGAAAAATAAATATCATATAATATTGCTTATATGTGGAGTCTAGAAAAAAGATACAGATGAACTTATTTGCAAAGCAGAAATAGAGACACAGACATAAAGAACAAACGTATGGGGGGGTGAGATGAATTGGGAGACTGGGATTGACATATGTACACTACTATGTATAAAATAGATAACTAATGAAAACCTACTGTATAGCACAGGGAATTCTATTCAACGCTCTGTGGTGACCTAAATGGGAAGGAAATCCAAAAAAGAGGGGATATATGTATACGTATAACTGATTCACTTTGCTGTACAGCAGAAACTAACACAACATTGTAAAACAACTATACTCCAATAAAAATTAATTTAAAAAATATATTTCAAAAAAACTACTGTTGCCTGGGCCTCAGCCCTAGAGGATCTGATTTAATTGGTAAGTGGTGAGGTATGATTATCAGGATTTAAAAAAATATTCCCAGTTTTTTATATTGTACAGCCAAGTCTGAGAACCACTGCTCTAGATTTCCTGTTGAGTGTGACAACACATTTCCTGTTATTTAAGTCAGTGTTTCTCAAAGTGTGTTTCCCCAACCAGCAGCATCAGTATCACCTGGGAACTTGTTTGAAACGCACACTTTTAGGTCTCAGCCCTGCCCTAGTGAATCAGAAAATGCAGGAGTACAACCCAGCAATATGTGGCTTAACACGCCTCCAGAGGTCTCTGATGCATGCTAAAGCTTAAAAACCACTGGTTTAGGATAACTTGACCCCTGGTTTTCGATTACTCACAGCCCAAAGCATCCTGATCCTGTATTTGTAACTGATGCAGAAACTCAGAGTAAGAAAGGACTACCTTAGCTAATTGGATTTGGATGAATGAGGTGGAAGGAAACAGCACATGCATAGCTCTCACAGAATTTCTACAGCACATTTAGGGAGTGCAGGGAGTAGAGGGAAGCAGTGGGAACCAATCAAGCTGAGGCAGAAAGAGTTCCTAAAGAGTCAAGGAAATTAAATCCAAAAAGACAGATCAGAGCCATAGTCCTCAGTGTGAGGCTCCTAAGTGAGAGGTTAAAAAGATCATATTTTATCCTGTAGGTAATGGGAAGCCACTGAAGAATCTGAAAGAGAAGAGTTTTAAGGGAACAAAAGCAAAACTGAAAGTGTAGGATGATTAAACTGAATATGGTAAATTGGACAGAATGAAGGGAAAAGAAACCAGGCACAGGGATACCAGTTTAGAGACCATCCGAGCTGTGCGTAAGTTCTGGTTTTCCTTCTCAGCATCTGAACTATCCATTCTGAAGCCAAGGAGTAAGATGCATCATCAAGAAGACCCTTGACCTAATCCTCAGCATCTCTGCCTGTTTGGATGTGGGACTCAGTAAAGCTTCCATTCAACCTCTCCTCTCCTGGGCACCTGAAAAGGAAAACAGTAATGAGTTTCCTCCACAAAGGGAGACTTCGGTTGAAATTGTAAGTTACCAGCAATGTATAGCCGCACCTGTTCCCTTGTGCCGATGAGGATGAGATCTGCCATCCCCTAGGAAATAGGAGAGGAATTGGGGTCATGGGACTGTGTAAAGGGGAGATCTTAGCTGCTATGTGTGCTATTCTCCAAGCTGGACTAGAAATGAAACCTGGGACAGTGGTAGAATTATCTGTCTTCTCTCAGGCTCTGATTTTTGGGCTGGTACCTACACAGTCTGAAGCTCTAGGCATCACAGAATGTAACTTACAACCTTTTCACTGGACTGATATCAGTGATATGACCCCACTCACACTGCCATCACTGGAACCAGCTGGATGATTGTCACCCTCAAGAGTGGCGTAAGGTCATCCAAGTTTTGAGGAATTCCATTTACAAAAAAAGCTTCGATACTGTATGTGAATTAAAGTAACGTGTTTGATGTACACTCTTCCATTTCAGATAAAGATTTGCCTTTCCAGTTACATGGCCCTGATAACATGAGAACTGTCGTACAGAAAAGTTGAAGGAACTGTACAGTGAACAGGTAACATTTTGCTATGTTTGTTTTACCATGTATCTCTACAACTACCCAACTCTATCCAACCATCTACACATTTAATTTCTTTGATGTATTTCAAAGTAACTTGCAGACATCAAAGCATTTAACTCCTAAAAACTTCAGTATGCATATCTCAAACCAGAGTTTGGTATTTGTTTATTGTTCCTTTTTTTAGGTTAAATTCACACTAAATAAAATGTACAAATCTTAACTGTACTGTTCCATGAGTTTCTAATTATCTTCCACTTATGCTTATATTTTAATGAAATTAATATTCATTAAATTGCATGTCATAAGCATATCTTATTGTAGTGTCTCTATCACCTGTATAACAAGAAGTAAATAACACAGTGAGATGTATTATTAACTTCTTACAGTTTTCACATTCATAAAATATGAGTGCTTTTACATCTGACTTTTGAGATTATGAGTATTGTCAGGCATTACAAGTTTTTAGTGATTAAAATGCGAATAAAAAAATGTTCTCTCATGTTTCTCATCTTCTGGATGTGTTTAACTGGTGGGTTCCCTGAAATGACAAGGTGATATGGTTAAAAAAGAAAACCTGCTCCTATTTGCAAATAGTCTCTGTGTGAATCGGAGCTTTCTCAGTATTGTATAACCTAAGCGGAACACAGCAATAAATAGGGTGCTGACGTACTGGTTGCAGTTAAAACCCCTGACTTCCATGTTTGCGTTCATAAAGAAAGCCTCACTGCATGTGCCAAGTGACTTGTAATAACCATGATAAATGTAAACTTTTAAAATAGAAACTTTAATAAACTCTAGCCTACTGGTACTTTAGATAAAACAAGACCATGTGGGAAAAAATGTTCCACTGTTAAAAAAAAATTGAAACCACTGTATTTCATCCATTACCCTCATCCTATTGATGAAAAAACTGAGGCATGGGGACCAGTACTCTTGCTTCTTTTGGTCCTAGTCCCTTCTCACTATATAACATAAAATTTGAATTAATCTGTAACTATTTATTGTGCATGATTTTGTGGATCCTGTGAGGTTCAGAAAAGTAAAGGAAGACCAGGTGCCTTCCTCACTCCAGACAACTAGCCCAGAGGAAAGCTTATGATTCCAATGAAGAGAAAGAACTGACATGGATAGAACAACGCAGGGATGGTGTAAAGTCCAAACTGCATGGATTACAGCAGTACTACTTGAGTCCACAGAGGGGGACAGAAATTGCTGGGGAAAAAGTTGTGTAATGAAAGGGGAGGTGAGAGAAAGGCGCCTGACAGGACAGTCTGGGAGGCAGAAGACAAAGACTTGTGGAATCACTTGTACAGTCCTCTCCTACGATGCCTTTGGGAGTTACTTAAGCTAATTGTTTATTTCACTTACTGTGGGAAAATTCGAAGTCCTCCACTTTTCCATTGACCTGGTATCCAGACCTTTGGATTCACCTTCAAATTTGACTAATGCCAACTCTAAAGTCAAACATACAGGGGGCCCATTATGCTAATCTAAAATAGACTGGATTGGTTTCTTTTCTCTTTTTTTTTCCCTTTCTTTCTTTCTTTCTTTCTTTCCTTCTTTCTTTCAACTTGGGAATGAAAGTAATGAGGATAGGGACAAGATAACAGCAAAATAGATTTTTCTAAAACAGGATTAAAAATCTTGCTGCAGAAAGGTAAGGAATAAAGCCATATCAAGATTCTGTCAGATTCAGGCAGAGGAGGATGGCAACTGGATCCAATTAGCTTTGCACAAAAGTCCCCCAGTAGAACGTCTGCCTTCTAAAGTGATAAACGTTACCAGTGTTAAAAAGATTATTTAATTTTCTAAGATCTTGCTCCTTGGCATTGTTCACATTTAGTTCCCTAATACTGGAAGCTCCAGGCCTCCTGGTTCACTGCTTTGAAAATCTAAAACATATGACAGGGAAATTCTAGTGAATTCAACAAGAAATCCTCCTCATTTAAAATTACCAGTCAGGGACTTCCCTGGTGGCACAGTGGTTGAGAGTCCTCCTGTCAATGCAGGGGACACAGGTTCGAGCCCTGGTCCAGGAGGATCCCACATGCTGTAGAGCAACTAAGCCCGTGCACCACAACTACTGAGCCTGCACCCTAGAGCCGACGTGCCACAACTACTGAAGCCCGGTGCCCTAGGGCCTGCGAGCCTCAACTATTGAGCCTGTGTGCTGCAACTACTGAAGCCCGCACGCCTAGAACCCATCCTCTGCAATAAGAGAAGCCACCGCAATGAGAAGCCCGCGCACCGCAACAGAGTAGCCCCCGCTCACCACAACTAGAGAAAGCCTGCGCACAGTAACGAAGACCCAATGCAGCCAAAAATAACATTAAGAAAAAGAAATTAAAAAAAAATTACCAGTCAATTTAACTGCCCAATGCGTGTGGAGTGCCACATGTTCAAAGCCTGTAAAATTTAGATGTTGTTTACCCAAGCAGCTTGCTTAGATAGCAAGCTAGACAAAAAAAAATGTCGACACTCCCTCCTGTAACTGTACACTACCCTTGCTCCCAACCTGGAACTGGCCATTGATATTCAATAGTGCCCCAGGGTCCTGGGAAATTTCTTAAATAAACCTGCTTGCTGTAAGCACACAGACCTACACTTTTCGGACCGGTGCTTGTAGCTGTGTAGCCTCAAGAATGCTAATTAGATCACTCACAAAAGGCAGGTACTCTCAGATGACTTGGCCATTCCCCAAAGTAATCCTGCTCTCCTGAACGTTTGCTTTTTAGGTGGAACCATCAGGCAGTGATTGCATTATTATCAGTGTGAATAACATTTATAAGTGAAGAACACTTAAACCCCAGTTCTTGGGTCTAGGTTCCAAATCGAGCCACACCGTCTGATTTTTGTATTTCTATATCTTCTTAATGTCTCTGACAACATCCATACAAACTCAACGCCCTGCAGAGGCAAATTTCTAAGTAAACATTATCTATCATGGGATGATATATTCATCAAGAGCTAGGAGAGTAATTTTGGGTTGAGAGTGGGTAATGTAGGGGGAATTTACTACGCATCTTCCTCGATCAAGGAAGACTTAATAAGGAATTTAGGTATACACAAAAGAAAATGTGCAGCAGATGCAAACTATTATATATAGGATGGATAAACAACAAGGTCCTACTGTATAGCACAGGGAACTATATTCAATATCCTGTGATCAACCACAATGGAAAAGAATATAAAGTAAGAATGTATCTATGTGTACAACTGAGTCATGTTGCTGTACAGCAGATTGGCACAGCATTGTAAATCAACTATACTTCGATTTAAAAACATAAAAAAAAAAAGAAAATGTGTTTCATTTGAGACAAGATGATTCTTGAATTCTACATAAAAAAGTAAACATCAGGGTGCGATATCATGCCTTGGTTGCTCTGGTCATACAGAGACATCTCAAAGCACAGGACTCCAAGACTGTAGGAGGGTAGCAAGATTGTAGCTTAACCAGTTTTCTTCAGCACTGAGTCTATTCTTTGCCAGTTCATAACAGCCCCCTTATATCACCGTAGCACCTGCCTTTGGGGTCAGTGAATCCACTGAAAGGAGGTGATAAACTAAAGACGTCGGAAATTAATATAGGTCCTTATGAGTTCTAGGCATGACCTGGGTCCCTAGCATCTGCCTGGAGCTGATACATTGAAATTAACCAGCTTCCAGGAAGCAGCAGGTGACCAACTCCATTAAGCTAGTCGACATTTTATTGTCATCTTTGACGAGTTATTCATGGAATTCCTCTGCTCTTTGAGATTCCACTCACTTAAACCCCTCTTATGTATGCAGCCCACATGAGGATAACATGGCTTGATTCTCCCTGATGGAGCAGGATAATGTCTACTGACATTGATTATATTGGTGGTCCGACTTTAAGTGAGAGTTGAGCTTAGGATATTGATCTCAGTTTGCAAAGTGTTTCTTTAATCACTTGATGAGCTATTCTTTGAGATATTTAATCTGGCTTTCTGCTCCTGGGTGGAGTATTAGAACTAAATCCCAGGTCCATTTCTAAGATGATTAGGGCAGAAGCAGTTATGGTCAGTGGTCTAAGGACTACAGACCCAATCCTCGGGAACAGATCAAGATGCTCTGCAGCTATTGGGGAAGGAAAGTGAAAGAGACGACGAGAAAGACCACCAATACTGCCGGGCAAATATCCGTCCACCCATATCAGAAGAGACGTATCTTTCAAAACACTGAGGCAGCATCCTGCCAACAGGCTGTTCAATAGTAAACAGCCGCTCTATCAATAAAGAATGAGGGCAGCTTCAGGAAAAGGGAGATCCACAGACAGGAGATATCTAGGAAGCACCTGAGCTGACTGCAGGCGCCCACTGTCCGCATCCAGGAATCTGATATGGGACCAGTCCCTGCAGATCAGCCACGGAGCAGCCGCAGAAAACCACATGGCTTTTGAGCTCATGGACCTCTGTGTAAGTCCCACACAACTGAGAAAGGGCAGTCACAAGTCCACTCCACCGAAAGCCCTCCAAGCCCCTAAACATGCTTCACTTGGGCTTTCAGAACCAGGAGCTTGTGTTCAAGGAACAGTTCCCTCAGCACAGAAAAAGGTCCTCAGTCCTCAGAGTGCGTGGGGATGGGGACAGGGATGGGGCTGGGGGTGGGGATGGCATGTGTGCAAGCACACCCGTGTGTGTGTGTGTGTGTGTGTGTGTGTGTGTGTTTGAACCTACTGGAGGACTTAAGACAGTGTAACATTAGGAAGAGCTCCAGCTCTAGAGTGAGAAAAACCTGAATCTGAATCCTGACTTTGCCAATTACTAGCTGTGCGACCCTGAACAAGTTGCTTCCCCTTCTGAAACATCAAGCTCCTCATCTGTAAAATGCGAGTCATGATAATGCCAGCCTCATGGCTATTGTGAGAACATGAGCGGTGGATGCGACGATGCCCGCAAAGCCATGGTAGGGTGCCTGGCACATCACAAGCACTCAAGGCACCGCAACTACTGCCTTCTTTATCCAAAGTTTCCTCAGAATCTAAGACACACATGTGCATGTGTGCATATAAACACACACACACGTGGTCTCTTTCCTCTGTTTTTAACCTCCAGTTGTCTGAAAAGTACCTATAGGCAGCATGGGATATTCTTTACTACTCTAAACCATGAAAACTTAAAAAATATTTAAGGAGAGTTCAATACATAAAAACTACTGAGCTAGACACTATGTCAGGTGCTTTAAAGATGGACTCAAAGTTTACGCTAAAGAATTGGAAAATAGAGTTGGATAGAGAGCTTGAGTCACCAAGATACCTCTTTTCCTTTATTTAAGCAGTTCCTGGAATCCTATCTTCTCTACAGAATCTTTCTTAAATAAGTGGGGAGGGGGATGTTGGAAAGCTTCTGCAAGCCATTCCCTTAATGCAGATATTCAGATGGAGGCAGGCTGATGAGTGAGGGGACCAGTGTAAACAGAACCTGAAACTCCCAGAGAAAATGTAGGAACATATGTGGTTATTTGTGACAACTGTGTATCAACACCCCTATGTCTAGTACCTACCTACCCCAGCCTCATGAATGACATGCATAATTGTCCTCCTTGAAGGCACCATTATCCCATTCTGGCTTTTTCTGAGGATCTGTAATCTTTAGGATCCTGTTGGAAGCCACATAGGCAGAAAGTAGAATCAACCTACAAACCACTATGGAGGGAAACAGAGTATTCACACCCTTCCCCTCAATTCCCAAAGCAATATATATAAATATCATACCTATGAAAACAGACATCCACATATACCACAGAAATATATCATGCCCCTGCTCTTGGCAGGCACCCAACTAGCCCCAGCTGTAGCCTTAAGCAAAATCTCTTAGCAGCTACTTGTAGTGGCCATGAAATATGATCAGACAGGAGTCATATTCCTCATACCTGTTCAACTTTGAAACCAAATTCCTGGAGAAACCAATGAATAATAGCTCGCCTATTCAAAGAGTCAGTGATTGCAAAGCAGCAGGATTTTCTCTGTTGGCATAGATTTGTAAACTGGTGTCAACCACAGTTAAAGCGGGAGCTTTCTGAGAGTATGTGTTTCACAGGAAGGCAATAAGGGAACTTAAGCCCATGACAACCCTGCTTAGGTTGGCGGAGATATTCTGCAAAAGAAGACAAGTGGGCACATGCCAAGCCCCGAGACTCCTGAAATGATCAGGAGAGCATATAAAAGTCAGCCTGTCCTGTGGGCAGTGTGAATCTCCTGTTACAAATCTGTACCTGCGTTTGCTGACTCCCTCCACTAAGGCACTGCGCTATTTCTGTTCAATTCAGCGTGTATGTGTTTAGTCACTAATGTGTGCCGGTGGATGCTGTTTGTTTGAGGTGTCAGGAGTGGTGAGGGGAGGCCAGGGGAAAACTCAGGAAAAGTGTAAGCCATAGCTCCTGCCTTCCAGAGTTTATAGACTTGTCACACACACACACACACACACACACACACACACATACACACACTACTATGAAATATCAATACAAGGGAGAATGTGATAAAGTTTCCAAAAATAGGTCAGGCAGTGAATTTAAGAGAGAAATCAGAATGGGTTAGAGAAATCTCTAATCCATTAGAAGACTTGAACTGACACTTACTGTTTCTCCCTTCTTTCCTACCTTCCTTCCTTCCTTCCTTCCTTCCTTCCTTCCTTCCTTCCTTCTTTCCTCCCTCCCTCCCTCCCTCTCTCCCTCCTTCCCTCCCTTCCTTCCTCCCTTCACCAAATGGTTACACCCTATACACTACTGTATGCCAAGCACTGGAAATACGATGTTGAGCAAAATAAGACACAGAACCCATTCTCATGGAGTTTACTAGCTAAGAGGTGACTGGACTTTCATCAGATTTCTTTATAACACAAATAGTAGCAATTCTTGCAGCCTTGCTTTTGGCCTTCATATGTTCCATCCAGTCAGTCATCTATTTCTATTTCTCCTGGTGCTTCCCTGATAATCATCCTAAAAGCTCCCATTCATTGAAGGTTTACCATGTGTTCGATACTAAAATCTTTACTTGTATTATCTCATTGAATCCTTGAATCAGTCTTATAAAACCAGTGTGATTATCCCCACTTTGAGTTTAGGGAATCAGGCCCAGAGAGGTTACAATTTTCCCCAAGGTCACACAGCTTGGAAGGATTGAGATGGAAGCCTCTCGGATTCCAAAGCCACCTATTCTATGAGGTATTCCTTGAAGATCTAGCTGTGCAGGTTAAGGGTATCAGAAAGAAGCATTTTGTGGTCACCTCCATTAGAATAAAAAGGGAAATGTGGCACATGAAGTATTAAAAGCTTTTTTTAGTAGGTAATCCAGCCAAATGACAATTATGCCTTTATTTCTCCTTGGCCAACAAATGAACAACAAATATTTGTTCTTTTTAACACTAAAAATCTAACAAAAACATCCTCTATTTAGCCTTGTATGATTTTTTTAATCATTGATGCTCTGAAACATCAACTTCCTTCCTCCTGGGATTCCCATGAAGGCTGATCCAAAGAAAGATGTGGTGTTTGCTCCAAAGTGTTGATTCCCAGGTACTCTTTCTCTCCCTTTCCACTAAATGCTCAACCTCAAGGGCCACCATCAACAGCATTTGGCAGGCGGTTCTCCTGAGAGCCTCAGAAGCCTCCTGCAGAATTTCTCCTCAACCCAATCCTCCCCAAGGTGACCCAGCAAAGGAGGGGAGACCCGCCGCAGTGTCCTGACATTCTCCACGGCTTCTTTCAAGGAACAGCTGGGCCATAATAGAAGGTTACTCAGGGATACCCACAGGTTTGACAGGAGCCCATATTTTAAACAGGGTGGACACTAAATCCATCCAACGCCTGGAATGTTACTACTCTCTCAGGAACCTGAGAGAAGTTTCTGATGCTGATCTATAAATCTCCCTGGCCTAAAATACCCCAAATTAGTTTCTGTGCCATGGGAACGTAAAAATGATATGGCTTTCTTCTTTGACATGTCAGTTAATAAAGAGTGGGCAGTGGAGCCCAGATGCTGCCTGACAGGTCTCTGAAGGGTTTATTCATTAAAAATGGGAAACACTTTAATTACCTGTTTGGGTTTTTTGTTATATGTGTGCATTATATGTTTAAAGGAAAAAAGCAGGTCCTTGGGACATTCAGGAAATTATATCATTAATTATGTCTGTCAGAACACTATGTGGCCTAAAGTAAATGGAAATTTCTTCTTCCCTTTCTTCTTCCTTTTAAAATGTTTTAAAAATATTGTTTTTGTAATATTTCCACAGACGCTACTAAGTACTTGATTAATGAGGAGAGTAGATTTAGCAAAATTGCTGCATTTTGTTAATTGATGGCTTGCTTAACAGAAAATCTACTTTCCCTTTGTATGTGTTACTCAAACTAATATTGATGCTAATTAGCATTCCTAACATACAGTAGCCATGGGGGAAGGGGGAGCTGACCCAGGAGCCTAAATGGTATAGGGTTGGGATCATGATTCTGGAAGGCATCCCCCACTTAATCCCGGAGACAGGAATG
>NW_006781628.1:39962-50667 GCF_000442215.2 Lipotes vexillifer
TTAATCCCGGAGACAGGAATGCCATTCCCTTGCAAAGTGTCATCCTCTTGATGTGAAGACCCACTGGCTTTGCAGCCAGGAAGGACTGATGAGACCATACAGTCCAGGAAACTCTGGACTAAGAGCCAAGGAGTGGGTAACCATCTCTGGCCAATGCAGAGAAGAACATCCTGGTGTGAGGCCATATACTGCCTGTCCCAGATCCTAGTTCCCATTGGACCCCACTGGGTTGGGAAGTCAAGAGTATGGTCCCTGTATCTTTAGGAGATAAACTCTTCAATAGGCTTGGAAGAGAACCCACACCCCATGATTTCAACCTAGAGCTGGTTTTGTAGGGAGTGCCCAGGGAAGAAGCTATGCTGATTCTTAGAGCAAATTCAAAGAAAAGAAGGGATAATTGGAGCCCTGGTGCACTTGGAGAGAAGAAAAATTTAGCCAATATGCTCTAAAGCCAACAAGATTCTTTGAAATGCTCTGTAGAACTCTCACCTCTTCTAGGGCTCAGTGCTTGGCAACCATGGTCACTGCCATTCTTACTGGATGGTTCAGCATGGCAAAGGATTCATAAATATCCCCGTCTGTGAGGCTGTGCATGAAGAAAGAGGGTGCCCTCTGAAACTGTACTGGCTTCAAAGAATGGATGAGACCCTCAAATGCACTGCAGGTGGGAAAATAAATTAATGCCACCTTCCTGGAAATCTACTTGGCATAATATATCAAAATGGATAAAAATGTTCACATACTCTAAGTCAGCATTCTCCTCACTAGGAAGCTACCTTAAGGAAATAATCAGAGATAGGAACACAGATTTATGTTTAGGAATGTTTATCTCTGCATTATCATAACAAAAAAAATTGGAAACTAAAACATCAACAATAGGAGATTGGTCAAATGCATTCTGAAACATCCAGACGATGGAATTTGAAAAGGCTATGTAATGTTTTTGAAAAATACTTAATGACGTGGAAAACTGTCCATGTTAATGGTGACTGAGTTATTGGATTCTGGTGATTTTTATTTTCTTCAGCACAGTTGTGTGTGTTTTTTAAATTTTCCACAATGAGCAACAATTATTTATATTCAGGGGAAAAACAACACACACTATTATGGAACAAAAAGAAAGAAAGAATGTTGAGTGTAACCTTTGATCAAACAATGATTTGGTCTCCATATTCTTCCCTAAGACAGATGGTAGGCCCTCTTTTATTTGATTGGAAGGTCATCACCATTCGCCTTGGAGAGCTGCACTGAAGCTGACATTAGTCAAGTTTTCTAGCTCCTCTTGGACACAGGCAGTCTCTTCTAGAGGAACCCCAAAAGGCATCCTATACATATTATAGCCAGTGAACTGTAGATGAACCAAAGTTTATGCAGAGACCGGTGCCTTGGCAGCCAAGCTCAGAAGGGCTGGCTTTCCTTCTGAGTTCTTTACAGGCTGCCTAGCAAAGGTCACACCAATATTGATGGCGGTCTTGGACTGAGAGGGTAGGACACCAGTCATTAAAACAGAGCCAGCTGTCCCGTAGCACTTGTCGCCAGTGTAGTTGGTGTCTCGCATTCCCATGCCCTTATTCCAGGAAAAAAATGTTTAGTTGGGTTTGGGGTTTTTGTAAACTGCAGTGACCCCTCCAACGAAGGTCCATGTCCGTCTCTCCTTTCATAAACTCAATATGTATTCGTCAGAAGGCAAAATTTCCCCTGCCACCCTCTGAGTGTACATTAGGGCTCTGTCAATCACAGCACACAGGGGCACGTGGAAGAAGATAAAACTCCTCAAACGTGAAAAACAAAGCTCCATCTTTATCCAAATCCCAGGCACACTTCGCCAAACACTTTCCCCTGAAATTTTCAAGGCCACGTGTTTGAAAGGGAAATTTAATCCACATGTTTCTGATTCATATGTACACTTAATGCATCAAAATATCATCTCTTTGAAGTCCAAATGGCTTTTTTATAGACTTCTTCCTTAGGAATGGAAGGTTGTGTTTGGCCAAGAACTAACAAATTCAAACCCTCCAAAATCCAAGTTCCTTTCCAAGTTCCCAACTCCGAAGATTGAACCAGGCTCTGAAATACACCCTCCGTCCCCCTAGCCACCCAACGTAACTGTAAATCTTGGGATACTTATTTCCACCATGCTTTCTCAATCTTGATCATATACTTTCATGGAAGCTTCCAATGAAAGCAAATTAAGAGCTATCTTCCAGTGAGCTACCACAATCACACCGTGAGGGAGGGCAGGTGGAGGAAGGGCTAGTCCTCACCGCCCCCTCCAGGGACCTGAGAAGGAAAATCAAGTGATTGGCCAGGAGTAACAGAGCGGTTGGGGACACAGCCAACAATTCAGTCCCAACTGAAGACCAGGGCTGAGGATCCCAGGTTTCCCCTGGGAACCCTGATGGTAAAACATCACAGGTGGGAAGATCTGGATTCAGAGTTTCCACAATTCTAGTCTCAAATGTCCCATTACAGACATGGCTCCAAACCTCATGATGAATGGATAGCACTATAAGCCCATGGAGCCTCCTCAAGTCTCCTGTCTGAAGATGATTTGAAACGTGAGTCAACGCTGTCAAAACTGGAAGCTGGGGAAGAGCACTGAAAAAGATGAGAGAGAATTATCCATGCAATGTTTTCATCAAGCTGAGCCCTCCCCACTAGCTGGGCACCAAGTTGCTAATGCTCGGTGGGCCAGAGAAGGGTGGTATCTTCTGAGTTAAACAGAGAGGATCCATTCTTTGCCTCTGAACTCCTCTCCAGACAGTGGGTCCCTTGAATACAAGTCTCTGTCTCATTAATTCATTGTCATATCCACCACAGTGCTTGGTATGTGGGGGTTAATACGCTCTCACTGAATGAATTGAGTATGCCTATTTAAAATAAAATTTAATGGACTCTTTTATGATTCCTTTGACCATCGCTTCTACTTCTGAATTCACTCACTTGTACTTCCAAAATTTAACTGTAGAAAAATTATCAGTACCATCTCTCCAATGTACTCACTATTAAGCATTATTTAGTAAAAATAAATCAAATCTGTACTTAAGCAATTTGCCTGCCTTCTATCATTAGTCTTTTCGAGTGGGCGGATGAACGGTCATTTGTAAACGGGCATAAAACACAGCGAATGTGAACTGCAAATTCAGTTAAGCTTGCCTTCTTAAGATAATAACTGAAAATGTTTATCAACTCAAAGATAATGCATCTAAAAATAGCCAGTCATGTCTACATTAGGGAGTCAGGAAAAAGTGTGGCTTATTATTTCCACCCTTTTTAGGCTTTTCTAACAAACTTCACCAGTTAAAACCATACCGATCTACTCTTGAGTATGTTAAGTAATACTGATTTCAAACTGTTTTTAGAGAATTGCTTATCAAAGCTCTGTCAACCCCAAGGGTTGACGTGAAAGTAATAAGATGCTTCTCACCTTTCAGCTTCCCTGGTGGAATCCACATCTGTGAGTTTTTAGTAAGCCAAAAATTGGAATAAACTAGCCAGGCTACCATTCCTTCTCCAAATAGTAAATATTGCCATAACTACCATATGTTTTGGAGAACCCAGTTATGTGCCACTTCTGCTGTCCAGATGGGAAAACTGAAACAGGTGGACTATTACATAATACGCCAAGAAGCTGGATTTAGAATTTGACGATCAGCATCTCCTGTCTATGGCTTAAACGTCTGAGTAGTATCAGATCCCAAAAGCTCTTCCTTCCTTCTAGTCTCATGGGACAGTAAGGGATCTTGGGGATGATATGATTCTATGGCTTTTCAAACAATGCTTAGTAGCCAGTCCTTTCTATCCATTAAAATCTTATGCAAATGGTCACTATGTAAAGTCCATACTCTTGAGGGGCCTCTGGTTGAAGATCAAGTAGTGGGGTACTAGGAACCCCTTGTCTATTTGATCCTGAAAGGACTCAAAGACTGACCAGAACTCCTCAAAGCACAGGTTGAAAACCTGTTAAACAGTTCACTCCTCAAAGTCCCCAGCGTTGAAATGACTTTACTAGAGTCTCTAGGCTAATGAAAGAATCAAGTTTAAAGCCCAGGGGTCCTAACTTTGTGAGTGCTTTGCCCACTATATCACGCTGAAATCATTTAGCAGGGGAAGATTCATTTTCTAAATCAGCAACCCCATGATTGCTACAGCCTAAACAACAGAATCAAAAATGGTTAATGCGTGGAAAACAGAACTTTCTTGGATCAAGATAAAATCATAAGTAGGAGATAGTGTCAGAGTTCAGATCAGGAATTGGCAAACGTTTTTCTGGAAAGGGCCAGATAGTAAATAGTTGAGGCTTTGCCATACGGTCCCTGTTGCAAGTATTCAACTTTCATTGTAGTCATAGACAATACGTAAAAGAATGAGTGTGGCTGTGTTCCAATAAAATTTTATTTATGGACTCTGAAATGTGAATTTCATATAATTTCACATGTAACAAAATACTGTTTCTTCTTTTGATTTTTTCCCCCCCAAATGTTTAAAAAATAATAACCATTACTAGCTTACAGGCTACAGAAAAACAGGCAGCGGGCTGATTTTGGCCAATGGGCTGAAGTGTGCAGACTTCCATCTAGAAGAAAACTTTGCTCTACAAAATGCTTAAGCAGGACTGAATAAGATCCACAGGCTCTTTAAGTGCTTAGCACATAGTTCTTAGAAGAGCTCAGGCAAGGTAGTCACTCCCTGGGTGTGAGCATCTGGGCTGCCTTTTATTCAGGTCCTGAAGGCCTAGCAGAACCCCTCCTTGCCTTTGATTGGGAAGCAGTGGGGTCAGTGCCCTGTTAAGGGGCATGG
The DNA here is from genome assembly GCF_000442215.2 of Lipotes vexillifer. Lineage (NCBI taxonomy): Eukaryota > Metazoa > Chordata > Mammalia > Artiodactyla > Lipotidae > Lipotes > Lipotes vexillifer. Next base: position 44,763 of record NW_006781628.1, read on the forward strand.
TAGGAGGTGGTGAACTTAACGAAGGGTCTGTGGCTCAACGTGGAGGAAGGAAGGTGAAGACCTGGACTCTGGTGGCAAGATCCCACCTATCTGATGCTGAGACCATTTAAGCAGTTCACTTGCAGACAGTGTTTCATTTCACTGTAGATTCGGGGTGATAATAGAAGCCAGGATCACTTATTTGGCTCTTATATCAGAATCATTAATTCACTGGCTTGCATGCTTATAACCATCATAGTATTACCTAACATGGGCAAATAGGGAGTGTTGATATGCTGTATTCCATCTTTTGGTAACTGGGTGAGTTTTTCTTACGGAAACAATTTTAAGAATAATTAGTGGTGTCACCACTACATTAAACAAGCATAACTCAGAGGATTTAGCCATAAAATGACTTACTCAGTGGAGCTTAATTGGTGGATACCCTTGGATGAAAATTTGGGCAGTCTCTCAACTTTTCTGATAAGCTTTAAGAAATTTAAATAGTCTCAATCCATTATTATAAATGTCTAATCCCATGTAAATGTCAGGCTTGCTATAAAGTTAAATCTTTCCCCCCTCCCCCCCGTCACCCCTCCCCCAAGCTAGGGCCTAACTATACAGAAGAAGCCTAGGAAAGGGGCTAAAGAAAGTGTCTTGCCTCTTCCATGGCCCAGCACTTTTATTCCTCCTCCCTCAGTTTGTTAAATGTGTTTTCTGACACCTCAGAATGAGAAGTCATGGAAGAAGTAAAGGAAATCAGGCAGGTATGTTCTTACTCGACTGATCTTATTATGATACCTCAGCATTGCCACTCTAGGGACCTGGCAGGCGTCTCAAGATAAATCTCTCATGGGCACTTTTCTGGGCTCTTTGGAAATGCTCCATAACTGTAGGTCTGCACCAGCAGAATGCACTTCTCTGCCAGCTTCTCTGCCAGTGGTGGCTTACTCCTTCCTTAGCCCTAAGAAATCCAGCTGTGCCTCCGGCTTCGCTCTGCTGTGATCTGGGCACCCCTCCTTTCAGAGAGGACGTAAGGAGACACCTGCACTAGTTATCTCTTGCTGCAACCCTGTTATCTGCCCCGACAACTCTGAAAGTGCTAATCAATCTCACCGCAGAGCAAACACTCCTTCACCCCTCAGGTCAAAGCAACTAGCCTGTCTGTCTCAGCTTTTGGGCTTTCCGGGTGATGTCAGGCACAAGAACAGCCTAAAGGGACACACAAGTCCAATGGGTGTCCTAGAAGCCCGTTTCTCTTTATTTGAAAAGGATGGGGAACAACTCCCCTCTGGGGCATTGCTTTGGGTTGAACTTCCTCTCCCCAAAAATGATCTCCACAAATTTTCAAAGGTACTCCTCTCCTAGACCATTTTACATCCTCAATGTGGATGAAGGGCTCAAGGTCTTAAGTTTTCGGTCAACTGCTTTGTAAATCCTGGTCTTACACTTCAGTTTGGAATGTTGTTTCCATTGTCATTGGGTGTCAACAGAAACTTCCATGGGAACCTCCTTTTTCAGTCATTTATGAGGAGAGTTTCCCAAGCACACCTTTGCTATAATATAATGAAACCAGTGTGAACAGCACCATGGCTATAGAAGCTGGTCACGGCAACAGCCCTGTCCTCATGTGAAAGTTTCCACAGCATCAAGGCCCTGCTTCTCCTGATTTACATGGCACTAAGGTAGCCAGTGGACTATGCATTGCCCTGAGCAAACTCCATGCTTCCTTTCTCACAGTATTTGCTCATGCTGTTTCCTCAATCTGCTGGGCCCTCCCTTTCTTTCCCATCTGAAAATCTTACTGATATTTATCCACCACTGCCATGAATTTTCCCTCAAAGCTCCGTTTTGAATTCTCTACTCCTCCTCTTGTGTTTGCATAGCACTGTGCTTCGTAGCCCCAATGTTGTTGTCTTTAGGAATTATTTTAGCCAACTGTATACATGGCCGCCTCTCCCACAAGCCAGTGAGCTCTGCAAATGGCAGAGACCTTGACTCACTCCTCTTCATATACCCGCTGTCTCGGCACCAGGCCAAGGTTCTGCTTTATCAAGGCAGAAAGAGGACAGAGGGAGAAAAGGATCCCAGGTGCCCTCAAAAGTGGCAGGAACCACAGCTTTAGAACAGTGAGGGTCTGCCCTGAGCAGTCTTGCCAGGGAGCCATTCCTATAGCACAGGACACGCCCACAGTGCATTAGATAAATGGGGTAATGATTCCCGCATTGCACAGGACGACCCTCAGACCTGGTTGGCCAGTTCTGTGTGTCCCAAAGTCCCTGTGCTCTTGATGTTTTAGTGACTAACACCGGCAACACCACTTTGTCACATGTGCAGATCACATGGACTTTTGCATCCCCTCTTTCCTCCTCCATTTCCTGGCCCTTAGCCAATAGTTGACCAGTGAGGGAGTATCGAAGTTCAGCAATCTTACCTCAAGGCAGGACAAAGCTAAAGTGTCATTTAGGCTACAGAGCTCCCTGTGCGATTGGGCTGAGTGACTTACCTGGGGTCACACAGCTAGTAAGTGGCTGAAATGGAATTTGAACCCAGGCACTATTTACCATTCCCATGGATGGCTTGTGATTTTAAGTATTACAGCTACCACATTAGGTCTAGAGACGAAGGGGGTGACTCACACCATTTACAAAAAAAGAAAGAGGAAAGCAGAATATTTCTATATTCAACTACAATATGGAAAATGGCTAGATTAATCCATCCCCCAATTATTCACATTGCACAGGTATTATTTTCCGAGTGAAAAAATGAAAAATTAAGATCTTTAAACCCAGAAAGAACTGGCATTGAAACCCAAGTCCGTTACAAGTCAGCTGTGAGGCCCCAGCTAGATTATTTCATTTCTTCCACTCTCAGTTTTTCCATATATAAAATAGATATAATAACACCTAACTTGCTCTGTTATAGAAAGGATTAACTGTAGTATATACAAAGTGCCTAGCACATGGTCCACAGTCAATAAATGGCCACTGTATTAGTATTAGTGGCAATAATATAGACCTGGCCTCTGTGATTTGTGTAACTTTGAGGCTCACAAGTACAAATGTAAAACCTCACCATGCACAGTGATAATCCCTAAATATAATGGAGTGTTATTGGTAAAAGTTAAAACTTTGAAGACTGCATTTGGGAAAAGAGAATATCTATTTAGAGAGACCCGTGTACTTACACTCCGGCTGGCATGTCAGGGATGACCTATCTGCCAGTAATCAATGTCTGCTGGGAAATGAAAATAATTATACACATCATCGTGTGAGAACGAGTCCTTCCCAAGATGGGTTGCAACTGCACAATTTCAAGCTGACATTTTATTTCACCTTAAAGAAGTAATCGTATTTAATAAGGTAGTTATCGCTAAAAGGTCAGGGTCTGGAAACCAAGCTTCTATTATCTGATGCATAACAGTTACAAGCAAGATCTGTTTGGGGTTGAGAAAGTCATAGAGAGCCCCCAAAACTACTTTTCCGAAATGTGTTAGAACCCCAACAAAAGTATGTAGGTACTGAGACCTTAAACTCCATTGGAGTCAAATATCAAGTTTACTCTTAGAATAGGGTGTATATACTTTGCCTTTTTGTTTTCTGGTTATAGATCGTGTTTGTTTGTTACACAGATTGTAGGAAAACAGCTCTGGATAGCCTTGACCATCCTAGAGGTGACAGAACAGTACATGGTAGATTTGACTCATGAAGACAACCAAATATGGCCAAAATATTTACTCTATTTTGTACGCCCATTTTGACTATCTATGGAGAAGAAAATTAGCCAAATAAAAGCAAAATCGCCATTTACTTTGGGCCCAAATGCCACTGACTCTGTCTCTGGTTCCAGGCTAACCTGATAGACACCCTCTTTCCCCACCAGAAGACTGATGAACCATTCCAAGTTTCTAAACAAATCTAGAAACACAGCCCCACTGAGGACCCATGGCCAGTTAACATTTGCCAGCCTCTCAACCTGGCTTGTGAGAGGAACAAGCCAGATGTTCATAGGTCTCTCTGAGCAGGTCAGGTTGATGCAAAAAAGCTGATTTATGGAGAGTGGAGTGGGAGACACTTCAAAAATATATCTTCTTTTATTACTTGGCCTTTGAGTTGAACTTAATTACATATAAGATAGAGGTTATTGCTCCCCTCTGTCTTCTTTGTATTTGTTTATGCCAAAGCAACCAGATGTCATCAGAGCAGGAGCAATAGTAATTTGAGAAGTAAATATTTCTGTCAACCCACCTGCTGGGCACCATGGAGGCCAAAAAAAATCAATCTTTTAACTGAATTAAATTTGTTTGGGTTTTTGTTATTTTATGGAATTCAGGCACTCTGACCTGTGAATGCCTCAAATTGTTTGGCATAGCATAAAAAAATACAAGTAATAAAAATCATCCTTCAGCCCTGAGTGAGAGATAATTTACAAAAATAATCTCTCAAAGACAGACACAGGGAAGGGGCTGCCACACACAATGGATGAAATTTGAAGATCCTGGATTAGATGCCTGGCTTGGCTATTAGACGGATCTTGACTCTGGACACGTTTTTTCATTTCCTTTATTTTTATATGTAAATTGAGAGATAATAGATTCACTGGCTGAAATCTAAGATTGCTTCTAGCTGCATGACTCTGATCTGGGGGAAGGTGGGGAACAGCCATGTTACACATGTAGGATAATTACAAATTCCATAAGAAGCCTAGCTCCATTTGTAAATAGAATCATTGTAAAATAAAAGTTAATATCTTCCCAAATGCATGATTTCTCACTGAAAAACAATGAAGTTAATAAATACAATTTATATTAAATTGATGGCAAGTCTTTGAAAATTCGATTAATTTTTAAACATTTATTTATGCTCTTATTATTTCTAGTTTTACTCCATTTTTCAAATTCATTTAGAAAACTCAAATTAGTAATGGTCTTTTATCAACATTATGGTATATTCCGTTTCCATCAGGCAGTACCCATCAGTAATTTTTCAAAGTTTTTGCATGTAAGAAAATAAGACATACATACATGTTAAAACTATCCTAATTGTGATTTCATGTACCGCTCTCTGAATAAGGTGGTAGATCCTACCTGAATGCAAAGCCACATCTTAGTCACTGATTCTTTTTAAGATTCTCATTTGAAAATAACAACAATAATAATAATTACATGCCTCTGGTTTCAAATATGCAGGCATAAAAAAACTTGCCAAAACATGAACAACTTCTTTTTCTTTCAAAGACATCAAACAAAGCTCAGAACCTTCAAATCGTTTATTATTTTTATCTTATCACACAGTTCCTGTTGCAGGTTGAATTCCCAGGAAAACACCCTGAGATAAGTGTGTAGGAAGTTTATTAGGGAGTGCTCCCAACATTAGCACCTAAGGAAAAGAAGGGACTCAGAAGCAGGGATTGAGAAGAGGGATATGGGCTGTGATATAGTCTTAACAAACACCTCTACCAAACCCACAGGGAGCTCTGAAGCCAGATGGTCCTTCAGAGCTACCCCAAGTTAAGGTAAAACAGATGGAGGAATAAGTCCTTTAGCCCTGAAGTTGGATCTATGTAGCTCTTCACAGCATCCACTATAGTTCCTAATGGAGCCAGTTTTAATTAAGTATGTTAACAGTCCAGCTGGTTTGTTATCAACGATATTTGTTGAATATATACCATGTGCTCATTATTACAGAGACTGTCAAATTTTATATAGATATCTTTGCTATCAAGAAACTTATAGGGCTTCCCTGGTGGTGCAGTGGTTGGGAGTCCGCCTGCCGATGCGGGGGGGGGACGCGGGTTCGTGCCCCGGTCCGGGAAGATCCCACATGCCTCGGAGCGGCTGGGCCCGTGAGCCATGGCCGCTGAGCCTGCGCGTCTGGAGCCTGTGCTCCGCAACGGGAGAGGACACAACAGTGAGAGGCCCGCGTAC
>NW_006781628.1:50677-56145 GCF_000442215.2 Lipotes vexillifer
AGAGTCTAAGAAAAAGAAACTTATAATTTACTTGAGGAGAACAGATTAAAATGCAAACAAAAATATTTGCACAATAAAATTTTAAAATAACAGGTAAAGACAACAACAGCTGAGAATTGAGGGTAATCAGACAGAGGTCATTTTAAAATTTGAAGGATAGAGGAATGACTTAATTCTGTGAAGCTTGGAACAGGAGAACTTGAGTTATGTCTTTAAGGTTACTAGAATTTTGATGGGTGGAAAGCAGAAGGAAAGTCATTCTGGGTAGCAAGGTAGCAACAACAATCAGAGGGCAAAGTGCAAAGCACTTGGGAGTAATCTTTGTAAAAGGACCATAACTCTTTGAAGAAAAGCATACTAGGACTGGAGGTAAGAGAAGTGCACAGTGAGATGTGGAGGCCACTCAGGTGGGTCCAGCTTCTCTGGGAAGCATGAAGGTGGAAGCATTTGGCTCTTCCAGGAATGGCAACAGCAATGACCACTTTTGATTTATCAAGCTCTGATGAGGGCAGAGCCAACCTGGTTCTGGGATTCAATGTGGCAGCATCTCTCTTAGCAGGTCAGTTCCAGCCCAGCCTGGAAGACCATTCTTTCTGCATTCCCAACAATTCTGTGAGCTAATATCCCTTAAAAAATACCTTTCTCCTTAAATTATTGAAAGCAAATTCTGTTGTACGCAATGAAGAACCCTAATATATACACATTTTCCTATCTAACATTCACAACAATTGCATGAGTAGATAGTACTATCCTCATCTTACAGGTAAGGAAACTGAAGCTACGAGGTTAAATAAATGGTCCAAGGTTTTCTGGTAAGTATGTGGTCAAGCTCAGATTTGAAAGTAGGACAATCTCATGCTTAAATCCATGCCATTTCCACAATATCATAACTGTTTCCTGAAGGCAGAGACATGAATGAGTCTCAATATTTTCCAGATGAGTGTGGGTATCTACAAACAGAATAGTTTCCATAATGGGTCATGAAATATTACATTCAGACTCTGGACTGAAATACATAGTACTAGATGTGAATCATTCTGATGGCAGAGCAACACCAAAAAGTGGAAAGTTGCCTGCAACCCCTGTCAAAGGCAGAAAAGGATGAGTCCCTGGGGCCAGTGGGCCATCCTAGCTCCGCCCAATTCTACTTTCTGTGATTGTTTACCAATTTAACAACCAAACTCAACAGTCATCTCTGTAGCCGCATAAATAAATTCAAGGCCACAATGTAAAGCAAGTTTTGCCCTACTCAACCCATGTTGTTCCATATATTGAATCTGATCATCTCATGAAGGTTAAATTCCTCCCCGCCAATAACAGGCAATTTAACCACCTGTCTTAGCCCTTTCAGCTTCAAGATCAATTTTATTAGTCAGACTCGCTAGACAGTGGCCAAGAGTGTGTATTTCTAAGACCAAGCGTCCATGGTTAAAAGCAGAATCTGTGGCAGGATAAGAAAATAAATGATACAGCATGACCGTAACCTCCTCCTAAGCCCAAGGAAATATGATCACCCTGGACTCTGTACCATAGGCTTCACCTTGGTAAACTAGCAGGAAGACTCACGGTCAATGAGTCTCGGTGCAGCCATTCTGTACCTACCACAACTAGCTTTCTGAAACTCTGCCAGAGAATGACATAGGCTCCAGGGGAAAGAGAACTTACCCTCTGACCTCAACACTTCAAACCTGACTTCACACCGGTTTAAAACACTTTATGGCGCCCTTCCATTCATACAGTGTTCAGGATGTTCCTTTCTGTCCTCAATTCCATCTTTAGCAAAGCTGACAAATGCTGCATGGACACACAGCTGTCTCCCAAGAGGAGCCCCATACTTTTTAAACAGCTTTGCTTTGTGACCTGACCCGCAGGCAGGCTGCATACTTCAGTGCACTGACAGCTAAGTCATGTCTTTTGTCCCAGGCACACAGATACAGCAGGGTAGGGAAAGTTCACAGGCAACGCTCACATTTCAAAACGTAAATAAATTGCTCACACCAGAGGCCCAGTGCACTTAAGTTTGGAAGACAAAACCTCCCAAAGAAAAGAGTGACCCGAAGGGTACTATTCAGAAATCCCTCCAGCACCTTGTGGCTATGACAGCTGCACCTGGAGGGCTGAAAATGAGGCAGATCTACCACCAGCAGGAGACCAGATGTCCCGCAATGGGTAGGACATGTCAACAGTCTTAACTTCTATTCCTTCCTGACTTGTTCGCTACATATCTTTCTGATATATCTTTTCCCTACTGAGCCCTATTCCTTTCTTTTCTTCCTTTATACCTCTTCTCTCTCTATTATACTTTGTACTTCTTATTCCTCCAGATTTTGCTCATATTTCCTGGTTCTGCAGCTCCTATTTTTTCTTATACTTGCAAACCTTTTATTTTCTTCCAGTTTTCCAAAGACCTTTCACAGCTGTTCCCATCTGTTTCTCCTAAATGACCCTCCCCTCTTTAATCACACGCATATCCTCTCTGATTCCACCTGGCTTTAATAGGCTGGACCCTACAATCTCCACACCCTAAATCCTACTACCAAATATAAGCTTGGGATAGGGGTGGCTAGGGGCCCTGAATTCTATCACCCTTTAAACACCAGCCACAGATAACAGACTCATTAATAGGTACCAACTTTATCCTTTTCCTGCAGTTATCTGGGTTTTTTTTTTAATTTACCTTTTGATATTTAACTCATTTCAAACTTTTACAATTTTGCAACACAGATAATTCCTGTTCACTGTAGAAAAGTAAGTCACAACAGATAAGTAGAAAGAAATGAAAAGTCATCTGCAAATCCACCCTTCAGAGAATACCCTGTGTTTCATGATTGACTTGATGAACACTTTTAAAGATACAAAGATGAATGAGAGAGACATCCTCTGAGGAAGAAAATAAATAAGCAAATACAATACAGCACATTTAGTAAACAGCAAGAATCAATAGGAGCAAGGACAAAAAATTCACACCTTGGGAAAGCCTCCTGGAGAAAGTGTCATCTAAGATGAGCCCTGAAAGAAGAGCAGCAATTAGCCAGGCACAAAAGAGGGAAAGGGAACTTCCCATAGTAAGTCCTTAAAGACAGATAGAGTTTGGCACTTTCAGAAAACCAAAGCGCGAGAGAGGCATGGACATATATACACTACCAAACGTAAGGTAGATAGCTGGTGGGAAGCAGCCACATAGCACAGGGAGATCAGCTTGGTGCTTTGTGACCACCTAGAGGGGTGGGATAGGGAGGGTGGGAGGGAGGGCGACGCGAGGGGGAAGAGATATGGGAACATATGTATATATATAACTGATTCATTTTGTTGTAAAGCAGAAACTAACACACCATTGTAAAGCAATTATACCCCAATAAAGATGTTAAAAAAAAATTTAACCAAAAAAAAAAAAACCAAAGGGAGTTCACCGTGGTTGAAAGCAAGGGGCAATGTTAGTCGACAGGTAACGTAAGGAGAGCTAAGGAGTGGCCAGAGGGCACAGGACTTTGTAAGCCACATGAAGAATTTTCCCTGAAGGCAATGGGAACATTGAAGGATATTAAGCAAGGGAATGACATGATCAGAGTTGTACTTTTAATAGAACCATAAGCCTAAAAGATAGAACCACAATACGCAATAGGTGCCACCCTCGTAATCAGAACTGGGAGGGAGGGCGGGAGGGAGAGAGACATAGGTAGTAAGTAGTAGAAGCAGGATATAATCTCAAGCAGTCAACTATGCTATAATCTCTCATGATGTCTGTTAATGAGTCTTAACCACTCTGGGTGATCGATCAGGAAACGCAGGCAAATATGTTTTGTACGTGAACTACACCTCTTCCTTCTTATGATGGAATTAGCCCTTTGCCTTGGACTTGAGGAGTGATTGATTTCCCTGGTTGAGAGCTGGGTAAGCTGGAGCTGTGTGTGAGGAGAGACCTTTTAAGAGACACTCCACAAGCACTCTCAGTACCCAAGACCAGAAATGATCGCATGAAATTTCCCAGGTTGCTGTTTTGACTGCCTCCGAATCACAAGTGATTATTCAACCTCATGCTTTCATTTCTCTGTGCGGCTCTTATCACAGCATACTTCTAAATATTATTATTATTGAAAGTTGGCTCAGATCCTGAAAGAACTTATGATTTCCCTACTCTTGACAAACTCTTTTCTATTACTCACTGACATCAGGGCAATTTCTGTTGCTTGTTAAAGCAATACAGTCAATATAATTGTTTGGACTTGAGTCTTAAGATTAGACAAGTGCTTCTTAAACTTCTTTATGGAAACAGAAAAAAAGGAATACATTTCATATTAAGATCTAGTACAAACATAAATATCTATATAATTGAAATGAAACTTTGAAGAAACAATAATTACCACTACAGCATGTGAAGCAGGCTTCCATTTTCTTTTCCATTCCATTCTATTCTATTTCTATTTATTCTATGGTATTCTATTCTGAGTTGGGACAACCGCTTTGCGAAACTCTTTGGTAGGGTCCACTAAAGTAAATATACCATATCCAATGACCCAACAATTTCACTCTTAGGTACATACTCAGGAGAAATGAATACATGTGTCTACCATTGGACTTGTTTAGAATGTTCACAGAAGTGAACATGAAGTGAATATGAACAGAAGAAATGTTCATAAGACCAAATGTCAGAAACTACACAAAGCTCATCAACAGTAGAATGGATAAATAAAGGTTAGTATATTCATACAATAAAGCACTACAATTGTTTGCAATAATATAAATGAATTTCCCACACATAATGTTAGATACAAAAGAGTTCATACTTTATGATTCTAGTTATATAAAGTTCAAAACCAGCCAAAACGAAAATCTACGCTGTTCTAAGTCAGGACAGTGGGTTACCTTTGGAGGGGTAGTGCTTTGAAGGAGTCACTGTGGGGGGCAGTGTTTCTAGGGAGCTGGTGCCTCTTGATCTCAGTGCTGGTTACATGTGTGTTCAATCTGTGGAGATGTATCAAACTGTATGTGCACTTTTCTGTATGTAAATCACACTTCAGTAAAACATTAAGAAAAAATACTGGTCACAAACCATTAAATTAGATTATCCCACTCACTAATCACTCGCAACCTGAAATTTAAAATACCTTACATTAGATACCAAGAATACCAGGGGAAGACATACAATGTATATCAAAATATTTAAATGTTATTCATAATAAAATAGAAAGCTCAAAAGTCTTGTTTATGAACCACTAGATACAACCAAAATAAAAAGAATCCAGAAAAAATGAAACAGCTAAAAATAAGAAAATACTGTCCCTTCTTACTTGATTTTTAATAATTTTACAGCTGCTTTCAATTCAAATTTTTATTGACTCTTACATATTAATTTACACTTGCTGCCAATCTTTTTTTTTTTTTTTTTTTCCTTTGGTGAGCGTTCTTTTTAAAATTAACTTAAAATACCAGTTATTCGAGCCACCAAAAAGCCTCTCCCATTCTCAACA
>NW_006781628.1:56319-96178 GCF_000442215.2 Lipotes vexillifer
AACCTGCGTCCCCTGCATCGGCAGGGGGACTCTCAACCACTGCGCCACCAGGGAAACCCTACTGCCAATCATTTTGTTAAGAAACACAGTTTTGAATATGCTTACCTGGCTTTTTCCATACTGTCCAAGCCACTAGTCTCTTCTTAATGATATACTCAAGAGGAGTCCACTGGTAAAGGAAATCTCCCCTAATGCTCTCCTTTAGGCCTGTGCCTTTCACATTGGAATCTGTTTTTCCCCTTAGAGCTTCCACCTCTGGCAACATGTCCTCAGAATCTCCAACCTGCTCTAAACCCATCTTTAGGCGAGAAGAGATGTCACCTAACCATGGCTGATTACAATCAATGTTTACACATTTATTAATGAGTGAGGTGCTTGGTATTTTAAAGAGACCCAGATGTATTTCCATTCACAACCATTATCTTTCTCAAGCAAAATATAGATTACAAGCTACACTGTATATGATTTTTGTTTTTCAAACAGAAGATTATTACACGCATATATAGGGCAGATGTCTTCCAGGACATTTCTTGGCTGACATCTTTATTCCGTGATTCTATGAGAGTTTTCTTCAAATTCTACAAAGTGGCCAGATCTCCAGATGAAGGTAATCCAGCTATCTTGGGAAAGGGGTTTCTGTTCTAGCTGGTGTGTAAGTGTCAAACTAGCAGGGGCCGCAGATGCCACTGCTTGGCTTGAGAGCCCCCAACGCCTCACTGTGGAACCGATAAATGCCTTTGGGGCTTTACAGTCTCTGCTGAAACCTAGATTGCATCAGTTTCCAAGAATGTATGACTTGGTCTGGCTGTCCGAAATATCTGCTCAAGTCCCCCTTACTCTTCACATCTGTCCAAACACTAGGGCAAGAGGTACGTTGTACGTGATGCAAAGCCAAGAGTCAGTGCAACACTCTTCAAACTCAGAGTCAACAGTGAGAACGACATGAAACAAACACAACCTGCTCTCCACAAAAGCCGAATTTAAATTTTCTGTCTGCTGAGAGTACATATGAAAAATAAAATCTTTCCATATGGCTTTATTTTCCTCTGTATAAAAGGGTTAGACTGAATTCTGCTTCATTAAAAAAAAATAGAGCTCTATGTACATAGTGCTGACATATACACTAAAGTCATCTGGAAAAAATACAAGCTACTATAATGAATGCCAAATGCCAAAAGTAACCTTTTCATTCTATTGAGACAAATGATTGAAGGGGAAACATGTTTAGTTGACAGAGTGAATAGAGAAAATCGATCTCCTATCGTCAAATATGCTGTTACCAGACACGAGAGTTGGGAAACTCTGAAACGTTGTATTTTGCACACAAAATAAACTTAAAGCCTTCAAATGAACCTATTTCAAAAGCCTCTTATATCCAAGGATGAAATGATTCACACCAGACTAAGTGTTTACATTGGCTATTCCTCTTTAGCTCTTGAGAGAAAGGAAAGCCATCCTGTACACAAAGTTTTGAATCTCAAATGGAGAGAAACAGCATATTTTGTGAAAAGAACATTTAGCACCTAATGTTCAAAACACCAAACCCGGGTTCCCCCTTTTACGAGTGCACAGTTGTATCAGAGCCCGGACATTTAAGATTATACAGCAAGCTTATAACAGAACCACATTTCCTTTTGGAATATAATACAGCTGCAAACAAAAAATATCATATTTCCTCCAGTTATTTGCCAAATGGCCACATCCTCACACCAATTACAGAGTCTAGTGGAATCCAGACACCACCAGGAAAAGGGGCAGGGATAAAAGGTGAGGGTAATCAGACCCTTCTCTTCCATTTGCCATAGAATAAATCCAAGAAGAAAGAAAAGGAGCAGCATTTTTAAGACGAAAGATCGTATTTTAAAACATAACGGTTAGTTTCTTTTTTTAATATGCCTTATTTTTTCCTTTTTGGCTGAGAAACAGGACCTTATTTTTGCTGTAACACAAGAAAGCAGTTCACAAAGACCCTGAATTGCACATAAAATTTTAAAAAAGCACTTCATGGGCTCCTTAGCATAACCTCCACAGTCTCAGCTCTTTCAAATAACAGGCTAATTCCATTTCCTTCCATTCTGCTACCAAATTCTGCCTCTCTCCATTGCTACCATTTCACCTACTTTGTTTTGTCTTTTCCTTCAGTAAACTCAGCACCCTGGTAATTCAATCTCCTGTTCAATGTCATGGTTGAATCAAATTGCTGTCACTCAAAATATAACCTGAGGCTTGAACTATGGCACGGTTGAGTGATCAAATCAAATATTCCCAAATCTGGAATTTCGGGGTTTTCAGCTACTGAGCTCCTAAGTGGCTTTAGACAAGATTTCCCTCTGCCTCAGGAGAACAGGTCGAAGCCTGTTTGTACAGCCTGGGACTCCATAGGGTAGGACCTTGCAAGTGAGGAGAGCTCCACCTGTGACTGGGCTCTCTGTGGGTTAGTGGAGCATTGGTTGTAATAGGATTTAAGCAACAAATTGGTGACAGCAGCGTTGACCTCCCAAGACGGACATGGGAATTAACAAATAATGGAAAAGATTAACAAAATGTTACTTTCACACCAGGAGAGAAATCGGAAAAGACCAGAAGGGAGCCCTGTTTAAAGATGCCTTTCCTCGTGCAGTATAAATAGGCAGGTTTCCCAGAAAAAGACATTTCCATTCCCACCACTAGCTCTACTTAAACAAGTTTGAAGGCCAATAAAAACACAGTGCTGGTTTACAAGGGTTAGGAGAAATGAAGGGAGATAGTGAATCTTCCTTGAGTTCAGAAGTTTAAAGAGGAAATGCTAAGTGTGGGAAGTGACAAATTGTATTGATCCTGACTTTTTTTTTTTAATAATTCAAGACATGAACCAGGACCAAGCACATTATACAAATGTTATGAGACAAAGAGTAGAAACTAGTCTAAGGACTATGATAGAAGAACACCTGAAGAAACAGGGCTAGATCATGAATTAGAAGTTACAGACACACGAATGACGGCAGCCAACCAACGTGATGCACATTTGCTGTGCATTGTGAGAGACGTGTGGAAAGGAACCCAGGAATCGAAACTGGTGTTGGAAAACCATCTGATAGGATCCAGAGCTAAGACGCCCTGCTCAGAGATCACAGACCTTTGCCCAGCAAACTCATTCCAAAGGAGAAAGGGGGCAAGCAGATAGCTCTTAGCTTATTCCTGTCACAAAGTAGGCACTCCATAAATCTTTGTAGAATTGAATTGTTCAAATAAAACCATACTCAGATAGAAGAACTGGGATTTTTCAAATTAGAACAGCTGCCTTTATGAGTTGCACTGTTCATACAGAGAGTGGTGTGGGAAGGAAGGGACAGCAGAACCATTCTCTTTTGCAACTGATAGTAAAATTAGAGGGAAAGCAAATGGGCAGAGCAGACAACCAAAATCAAATGGATGTGGACCACTTAAGTAATTGGGTCAAGGGATAGTAAATGCAGTTCAATTTAGGTAATGTTCAGTAAATTGCTTTAAGAAATAACCTAGGGAATACAGGTTAAATGGAACAACCATGTCAGAGATTGATCTACAAATCACAATAAAGAAAATCGTTGAAACTCACCACCAGAGCATTACCAACGTCAGTAAAAAAGGCCATAGGAACCCTACCAGCGAAAATGCAAACAGACCCGCTCAGACCATAGAGCAGCTGTCCTCCATTCATGCGCTTCTCTCTGCTCTCCCTGTGCTAGTGAGAAGTTAACCATTTCCCAAGCAGCTCTTCAAACTTAATATATTTCAATATTGCTATGGCCTTCCCCTAACTTCTCTCCAAATTTCCTTTTTTTTTTTTTTTGGCTTGGCAAATTTAGCAGTTACATTCACAGACCAAATGGACATGTTACAAACATTACTACCCACTTGTCAAATTCTTTGGTGGACCACGAGGCATGGCACTGGGAATCCATGTACCTCAGCTAGAGGGCTTTCCCCTAAAGAAGGTGGGGTATGTATGGCACAAAGACAATGCCATCCCTCCAGGTAAAACTAAGTAAAACTCAAAGTAAACCAAGCCCACACTTTCCCCAGGAACAGAGAGAGCTGGAAATGACTTGATTGGCATTAGTCTATTTGAATTTTTTTTTAACATCTTTATTGGAGTATAATTGCTTTACAATGGTGTGTTAGTTTCTACTTTATAACAAAGAAAGTCTATTTGAATTTTTTTTTAACATCTTTATTGGAGTATAATTGCTTTACAATGGTGTGTTAGTTTCTACTTTATAACAAAGAAAGTCTATTTGAATTTAAATTTAATTTCTTTAGTCATGGACAAGAATGGGGATACCAGTTAATTTCAATGGACATTTGCTGAGCTGTGTGCCAGATACGGTGCTGGATGCTTGGGATCCTATAATGACTGAGTTGTACCCGCCCTGCTCTCTGGAGACCCACAGTCAGATAAATTAGAGCACAACACACAGGGCAAGAACAACTTCTGCTGTGTGTAAGGCAATCACGCACATTCTCTGCAGACTTGGCCCAGACATAAATTTGGAACAAGTTTTCAAAACCACAGAAAATTTCTTTTTAATTTTTAATGTTTTATTGGTATCTTTAAGGTCCAGCTGAAGGGAAAACAGGGTAATGAACTTCAATCATTTGCTAAACAAAAATGGTGTGTTCTTGCCAGTAAGACAGCAGCTTGAGCAACAACATTCCAGCCAACTTCCTTTCTCAGCTCCAATCTGTGCCATTTTGCCCCAGCCCTGGAGGAGTTTGCTCTTCCAGACAGCTGAAACTCACCTAGATTCCTGAAAGGCGCAGGGCTAAGCCAACCGGACTAATTAGTGTCTGGATTTCACCAGCTCAAGGAAAAACATTTTGGTGGAAGGCAGCATGGACATGGCAGTCTAAGGAGGGGTTTGAATCCTGCCTCTACATTCTATCAGCTGTTACTTAGCCTCTCCCAACCTCAACCTACTCATCTTTATAGTGGGAACAATAATGTCTCATTGTTGGCTTGCTCCTTATGCAAAATGAGGTAATATATGTAACAGTGCTTGGCACATAATTCATTAAGACCCATTCCGTGCCACTACTCCTACCAAATGCTGGGAGAAAAAACTTCCCTACCTTCCATTCTTCCATTCAGAATGTCTCTGAAGTGTAGCAGACAATGGAAACGACCTCAGCTGGGCACGGAATTCTAAGGGATACCTAAGCTTCCATCTGTGAGTAAGAACATGGAGTGCCTGCCATGGGGAAGCCATCTCTTCTTCTAGCAAGTACTTTCAGAGTCATCCTTGTGCAAGAAGCCTCAGAAAGGAGAAGCTCTTGGTATATTTCACACCTGGTTTTGTCAAAGATGAATCATGTCCTAGCCACAGTGAAAGAACTGGATACGGTAGAATTTTGCAAGAGGGTAGGAATGAAGAGTGAAAGGGAGGAAAACAGTACTATGATCATTCTCATTATAGGTCAGGAATTTCATAGAACAGAGAGGTTGAATAACTGGCCAAAGACACACAGCATTTCAGAAGTAAAGCTGACAAGTGGCGTGCCTCAATTTCCAGGGCTGTGCTCTATTTTGGCATGAATTAAGTCTGCCTTTTTCCACTGTCATAGCCTAAACACCTAGCCCCTAGCAACACTCAGAGCCTACAATTCCTGGCAATATCTAGCAACACTTCACCGTGGCACTCAATAAGTGCTTGCAAATAAATGATCTTTAAAAAGGTAAAATTCAAAGCATGCAGCAGCTCAGAACCTGCACTTAAACCACAACCTAATAAAAGAGATACAGAGAAAAGGAGATATCCTGCTCCAAAACAGAAAAAATCTCATGTTTTGTTCCAAACTAACAAAAACTTTTAAGTTCCCCTGTCCTACCCAACCATTATCTTGTAATATTTTTCCCCGTTTTCTTTTTCTTTTTTTGCGGTACGCGGGCCTCTCACTGCCGCAGCGGAGCACAGGCTCCGGACGCACAGGCTCCGGACGCACAGGCTCAGCGGCCATGGCTCACGGGCCTAGCCGCTCCACGGCATGTGGGATCCTCCCGGACCGGGGCACAAACCCGCGTCCCCTGCTTCGGCAGGCGGACTCTCAACCACTGCGCCACCAGGGAAGCCCTCCCCTTTTTCTTTTCAGGACAATTTGGTATCCATTCTCAAAAGCAACTCTCCAAATAAAATAGATTTCCTCATGATTCAAACTTACAACATTTTTTAGTAAAGAAACACCAGATAAACACTAAGAGAGCTTAGACTTTGGTTTCAAACAACCAAACAGATGTGATTCCTACCACTTCCTACCTCTCCAAAAGATGTGATAAATGGGGAATTATAGGAATATTCTAATTCTTGTTGAAAAGCTTGATCGATTTATTTGTGCTTGCAGCCAAACAATAACCAGGTCCACGTTTCAAACCACTGCAGATGACCCAGAATCTGGGGCTCATCATGATTCTACACTTTGCTACAAGACCAGTGTCAAGAAAATTTCTTCCAAGCTCAGTAATCCTCCTTCCTTTCTGGATAAATTCTACATAGCTTTCCCTTTGCTCCTGCCTTGGGTTAAGATTCCTTGCAGCAGCCTTTGTAAATGACTTCCATTTTTGGAAGATTCATTAAAGCTACACTGTATCTCTGATTCCCACCCTTATAACAATATCTACTTTCTACCCAGATAGGACCCTGCATAGAAGTCTCAGCCCAGCATCGATCAGCCCAGGAAACCATCATTGATCCTTCTGCCCCTAGACTAGGATAGGTCCTTCGGCTCTGTGTTCTCGCAATATTTGTATCTCCCCAATTGCAACGTCTTCACATGTTATTAATTTCTATTTAATTGCCTACCTTTCCAGCTGGACTGTATGACCATGAGGAAAACATCATTTCCTCAGCACATGGCAGCTGTTAAGTAAATGAATGCCTCCCAAAGTTTATCAGCCCTTAACATCCAAATTTCATTCCTTCTCCTGAGAGAAGCCATAGCACTTTTACTTCAGCTAATCGTTTCCTGATAGCCATTCTAATTTTTGCTTTTCGGGGTAACTGAACCCCAGGAGTTTTGCCAGGGAACAAGGCCACACAGCTAGAGATGTTTCCAGCTTCCCTTGCAGCTAGGCTCTGGCCACCTGAACGTGAGCTAAAGAGCATGTTCAACACGCATGTCATGTTAAAATAGCTGCTTCTCCTCTAATTGCTCCTCTAATTCTCTTCCTAAAGGCTGGAAAACAAACATAGTGGTGGTGAGACAGCTTCAGCCAAGGAGATGAGGAGCACAACCTAAGGGATGACAGAACCACAAGATAGAAGAAATCTAGTCCCGGGTGACCTCAGAGAGTAGACCCACTATCCACCCTGGACCACTCACCTGTTTCTAGACTTACATCAGAGAGAAGCAATCTTGTTGACTGTTTATGCCTCTGAATTTTGGTCTCTCTCTCTCTTTTTTTAGCATCTTGAACTGAACCTTTAATAACTCACATTAGTTGTAAATTTCTATAACTTAATTTTGCAAGAGAAGGGGACATTTTTGAAGTTTCATATTCCTATGTCCAAGCACCATTTTCACTAACACAATGGATACTGAAAACTCACAAGCATCTGCTCTTCATGTAGCTACTAAGAACAATAAGTAATTTAGTAGAATATAACTATGTTTACCATCTGCACTAGAGTAAATTCTTTGTTTACTTAACTGATGGCTGCTGTCTTAATTTGGAGTTGTAAAAAAATATCATGCTAAGTGATGTAAATTGGCAAAGTGACAAATTGTCCTTCTTGACATCAATTTGGAGCACGGAGAGTCCTTTTGTACAATCAGTGTATTTGACAAGGTCTAAAGCATTGTGCAATATTTGTTACCATCCATAAGACCTTAGGAGGCTACAACTAAAAGAAATACAACCAATTTTCACAGGGTGCTTGTGGAATCAATCTAGCCTTCAAGCCACACCTTGCATATTTGGATGCTTTAGAAAATCAATATTTTGCTGTTAAAAATAACAAGTCCCAAGGGACATTACAACTAGACTTTGTCCTGCTCTTTCTTTTTCATAGCACTGAAACCTCAAAGTCAGAGAGAATGCTCATAAAGTCTATAATGTCTCAGCTTTTAAAGTTTTTAAAGACACATTCAGCTTGTCGTGAGTTAGACTCAACCTTTGCCACAACTCATTTCCTGCAAACAGATTCAGTGGTTCGCAGATTTCTCCAGGTGTCCAAGATGCACCAGGTGGAAATAAACCAAATTCCCTTCAAACACAAAAGCTTCTAGCTATAACCCCCTCAGGAAACAGAGAGCCTCCTCTATAGGTAAAGCTTTTCTGGCTTTTAACCCATTTGTGCTTCCAGTTAGACTCAGACCGGATACCATGTTCCCATTAGGACTCACTACATGAAGAACTGCATCACTTCCTTCGGGTCTTTATGCAAATGTCACCTGACTGGTGAGGCCCTGTCTGCCCTCTCCATCTAAAACTCCAGGCCTCCTGATACTCCCTCTCCTTGGAATATTATCCAATGTACTCTACATTTTACCCATTTCTCTTGTTTATTATCTGTCTCCCTTACTAGAAATATAAACTCCATTGAGGGCAGGAAAGCACGTCTTTTTTATTTAGTGCTATATTCCCAATGCCTAGAACAGTAGCTGGCACATTGGGGAGGAGGGGATGTTAGGAAATACATGTTGAATCAATGAATGAATGGTGGCCCATTCTGAACATTTTACTGAGCACCTCGGCAGTTCATATTCTAATCCTACTGCTTGCTCCACCCTCTGATCACGCCAGCCACATTAGCTCAGAGACAGCAAGTCCCCCACTTGCTTTGGTTGTTCTGTCTTGTTTTATCCATAGCCACAGATCAAGGAACTGGTAAGTAAGATGACATTGCAGACAACATAGAGTCTCAACCCAAATATCCTTAAGCCAAAACAGACTTATTTCCTATCATAAATGAATAGATTTGGCTTCTGTTATGGGTTGTTTTATGTCCCTCCAGAAATATATGTTTAAGTCCTAACCTCCACTATCTCAGGATGTGACGTTATTTGGAAACAGGGTCATTACTGAGGTAATCAAGTTAAAATGAGGTCATTAGGATGGGCCCTAATCCAATATGACTGACGTCCTTAAGAAGGGGAAATATGGACGTAGCCACAGCGGTGCACAGAGGCAAGAAGACGTGAAGACACACAGAGAGAAGATGGCCATGTGACTAGAGTAATGCATCTACAAGCCAAGGGATGCCAAAGATTGTCAACAAATACCAGAAGCTAGAAGAGGCAAGGAAAGATTCCCCCCTGCCCCCACCCCCAGAGCAATCCAAGAGCACTTGGCCCTGCTGACCCCATGACCTCAGACTTGTGGCCTCCAGAACTGTGAGACAGTAGAATTCTATTGTTTTAAGCCACCTTGTTTTCGATACTTTATCACAGCAGCCCTTAGCAGCCTGTATACAGCTTTGTATGAACCTTAATGCAGGGCTCAATTAGTTCCTATGATCGGGACCCTGTTTCTCTCCTCCAGTCTTGGCCACACGTCCTCAGAGAGGTTGCTCCCAAGATGGCCACCAGGAATTTCCAGGGCTTCCTGCTTCTTCACATTTAATGGAGAAGAGAGGGTCAGCTCTTGCAACAGCTGACTAAAGTCTGGAATTTGAGTTTCATTTCTGACATAGACTGATTTGAGTCAGGTGCCCAAACAGCAAATCAATCACAGTGTCTAAGGGGAGGGACTGTGTCAATTGCTTTGAGCCAATCAAGGCCCCCCTCCTGACATGGGGGTGGAGTCAGGTCCTGCTGAGTCACTGTTGGTGCCCATACATCTCCCCCTCAACTCTCAATCTACTCACCCAAGGCTGCTCACTGCAAACACCCACTACTTTCTGCTTGAGAGCTTTTTTTCCACCCCAACCACAAGAAAATGTTTGGCCCATGCACAGAACAAGCTAGAAACTCCAGAGTTAATGCTCCCAGAAGCAGCCTTCAACTAAGGATTAGCAGGGACTTGGCAGACAAATATCCCAGCATCCTAACTCTTCAGTTGGAAGGATTCTGAGGTGCGTTCTATAGAGTATTCCAGAGTTCCCAGGGGCATTGAGCACCAGGTGCCCACAGTGATTGGTTAATACACCCTTTACTGACTTTCCCCCTCCCTGCCACACTTCCCCACTTCCCCACCAGTATCCCTCCCAAATAAACCACTTTTACTTAAATCTTTGTGTCAGGTTTGCTTCCAGGGGTATCTAAACCAGGATAAGTCCCAATAAGTTGCAAGGGAGGAAATTCAGAGTTCCATTAGAAAAGAGAAAGGGTAGGACTGGAAAGCACTAGAAGGTCAACCAATAAATGCCCACTATAGTCATTCCTGTTTCCTCTCTTTCAATTAATTAATAAGCCAACTAGGTTTTCTCCTACAGTTCTGTTAAACAGAAAAGAGCACAGCACTGCCTGGCAGATCAGGAAGCAGGCACAATGGGTCCCATTTTTGCTATTCCCTCCCCTACCTGCTGTGTTTCTTGTCGTAAGTAATTTCCCTTCATCATGTCTCAAGTTCCTACTTAATGAAGATTGAGAATGATGATCCTTGTCCCTATAAAGTATGACCCCAGAAAAGCAGAGCATGGCGCAAGGTAGATCCATCTTAAACCTCTTTCCAAGTGGGTCTCTCGCTAAAAGTGTCAGACAGGCATATTAAACATCATTCCCGGGGACTTCCCTGGCGGTCCACCGGTTGAGACTGCGCCTTCCAATGTGGGGGGTGAGGGGGGGGCGGTGCAGTTTCTATCCCTGGTTGGGGAGTTAAGATCCCTCATGCCTCACGGACAAAAAACCAAAACATAAAACAGAAGCAATATGGTAACAAATTCAATAAAGGCTTTTAAAAAATGGTCCACTTCAAAAAAAAAAAATCTTAAAAAAAAAGAAAACAAACAAAAACATCATTCACTATCACTGGGTTCCAGAGGACAACATTCGAGATAAGAGCAGATTAGAGCAAAGATCCAAGTCAGAAAAACGCATTACCTCTGGAGTATTTGCCACCATTTGGAAATCACTGACTCTTATTTAATAAACTAACTTAAAAATACAACTATGTATTATTTATACGTTTTTAAGATTTTTTCCAGCTTTATTGAGATGTAATTGATATATACTATTATGTAAGTTTAAGGTGTATGACATGTTGATTTGATACATGTATATATTACAAAAGGATTACCACCACAGCATTAGCTAACACCTCCACATCACTAATCATCAGAGAAATGCAAATCAAAACCGCAATGAGATATCACCTCACACCTGTTAGAATGGCTATTATCAAAAAGACAAGAGATAACTAGTGTTGGCAAGGATGTGGAGAAAAGGGAACCCTTGTGCACTGCTGGTGGGAATGTAAATTAGTACAACCACCATGGAAAACAGTATGGAGATTCCTCAAAAAATTAAAAATTGAGTTGCCATATGATCCAGCAATCCCACTTCTGGTTATATATCCAAAGAAATTGAAATCAAGATTTCACAGAGATATCTGCACTCCCATGTATGTTCACTGCAGCGCTATTCTCAATAGCCACGATATGGAAACAACCTAAATCTCCATCAGTGGATGAATGGATAAAGAAGATGAAGTATACACATACAATGTAATATTTTTCAGCCACGATAAAGAAGGAAATCCTGCCATTTGCGACAACTTAGATGAACCATGAGGGCGTTATACAAAGTGAAATAAGTCAGAGAAAGACAAATGCTGTATGATCTTACCTATACGTGGAATCTAAAAAAGCCAAACACAGAGAGACAGAGAGTAGATCAGTGATTATCAGAGTCGGCAGGGGAGTGGAGGGTAGGGAGATAGTGGCCAAAGTGTACAACCTTCCAGTTATACGATGAACAAGCTCTGGGTATATAATGTACAGCACGGTGATTACAGCTGATAATAGTGTATTACATTCTTGACTGTTGCTCAAAGAGTAAACCTTAAATGCTCTTGCCACAAAAAAAGAAATGGTAAATTGAAAACACAATCTTGAACTATTCTGGAGGAGCTCACAAATGGTTCCCCGAATGAGGTAATGAGCTCAGTCTAGCTAAGTCCCCAGAATGAGCAGCCTATCTATGGTAAGCTTTCTCCAACCTCTTCCGGATCATTTTGCTCTTGCCCCCGGATGGCAGACAACAATCGATGGGAAAAGCCACCCTGTGTCTCCAGCAAGTAAAGGCGGAGCTTCACAAGTGTTGCAGGATGCAGGCTTCCAATTCTCCCTTGTTTTCTGAGTATAAGCAGATGTTAGAGACTCATCTCGTTATCTTCAGATACTGTATAATATTATGGTGTCAGGCTATCAGAGGCAGCGAACGCTATACAACAACAGCTTTAATTGAGGCTTAGAGCTGAATTGTAAATATGTAACCTTACTTGCGGGTGTTTCCAAATGCTTTCTGGAAACAGTTTAAAAAGATGTTTTCAATTGTTAGAACAATGGCTTGCCCTGCCAAGATCAAGTAAAAGCTTCTTAAGATATGGGTACCATAAACATATTTCTTAATTCTTCAGTTTTTGGGGGTTTTTTTGTTGTTGTTTTTCCAGAAGCACAGCAACTCTGTGAGCCAGGAAGCCTCATGCATGCACTTCCTGGACTGTTGCAGGGAAAACTAATGAAACACTTCAGAAGTTGCACTCAGATCTACTGTGATCTCATGGCCACAGAATTCCCCTCCTTCTTTGAAGTTACTTTACTATGATAATAATTATCTGTCCATGAGTCTGGACTTGGCACTGGCCTATCCCTAGGGATGGGGATTTGGGTGCATGTAAAAACAGCCCATCTTCAGCAAGGAAGCTCCTGACACAGAAGGTTGCCCATGGATCTTAGCTGACACACTTGTCACCATACACACAAAGCGACTGGTCTTGAGCTCCCCGGGGTGAATTACAGCTCTCAAACATTTGGTGGAGGCACATTATGATTCTGATGTATAGGATAAAAGACAGAAAAAGCTGGGTCATTTGAGACTGATCCCAGGCAGAAACTGTTTAACAACAGTCTGAGTCTCCTTTACTGGACAGAGTAAAAGAAAACAGAAACTAAACACTTTGAAAAGTACATTCAGAACAGAATCCAGAGTCCAGAGGCAAATTATCCAGGCTGTGGATTACGCAGGCCATTTTGTCCAAAGTCTGATCCCAAAGAATTGACTCCAGTGGGTTTTTTGTTTTTTTTATGACTGTTAGCATGTGCACAAGAAAGGGACAAGTTCAGCATTTTGTTGCTTGTTGGTGACAATGATCAAAAGTGTATGGACAGATGGCCAACAGGCATATGAAAGGATTCTCAACATTGCTAATTATTAGAGAAATGCAGGGCTTCCCTGGTGGCGCAGTGCTTGAGAGTCCACCTGCCGATGCAGGAGACGCGGGTTCGTGCCCCGTTTCGGGAAGATCCCACATGCCGCGGAGCGGCTGGGCCCGTGAGCCATGGCCACTGAGCCTGCGCGTCCGGAGCCTGTGCTCCGCAAATGGGAGAGGCCACAACAGTGAGAGGCCCGCATAACGCAAGGAAAAAAAAAAAAAAAAGGGTATGGACAGATGGCCAACAGGCATATGAAAGGATTCTCAACATTGCTAATTATTAGAGAAATGCAAATCAAAACTACAATGAGGTATCATCTCACACTGGTCAGAATGGCCATCATCAGAAAGTCAACAAATAATAAATGCTGGAGAAGGTGTGGAGAAAAGGGAACCCTCCTGCACTACTGGTGGGAATGTAAATTGATGCAGCCACTATGGAGAACAGTATGGAGGTTCCTAAAGTACTAAAAATAGAGTTACCATATGATCCAGCAATCCTATTCCTGGGCATATTTCCAGAAAAGATGAAAACTCTAATTCAAAAAGCTACATGCACCCCAGTGTTCATAGCAGCACTATTCACAATAGCCAAGACGTGGAAGCAACCTAAATGTCCGTCAAAAAATATGAAATAATGCCATCTGCAGCATCATGGATTGACCTAGAGATTATCATACTAAGTGAAGTAAGTCAGACAGAGAAAGATAAATATCATATGATATCACTCATATGTGGAATATAAAACAATGATACTAATGAACTTATTTACAAAACAGCAATAGACTCACAACATAGAAAACAAACTTATGGTTACCAAAGATGAAAGGGAAGTGGGGAGGGACAAATTAGGGGTATGGGATTAATAGATACACACTACCATATATCAAATAGATAAACAACAAGGACCTACTGTATAGCATAGAGAACTATATTCAATTATCTTGTAATAACCTGTAATGGAAAAGAATCTGAAAAAGCATATAAATGTGTGTGTGTGTGTGTGTGTGTGTGTGTGTGTCTGTTTATAAGCTGAATCACTTTGCTGTACACCTGAAACTAACACAACATTGTAAATCAACTGTACTCCAATTAAAAAAACCATAAAATTAACAACAACAAAAAATGAATGCTAGTCCAAATCGAGATGTGCTATAAGATTAAATCCACACTGGATTTAGTATAAAAATGTAAAATATTCTTAATCATTTTTATGCTCATTACATGTTGAAGTAATAATATTTTGGAGATATTGGGGTAAATAAGATATATTTTTAAAACTAAAAAAACAGTTGTGTGGAAAATCCAGAGGAATGAGGGATTATAAAATCTCAGTAATACAGATCCTAGAGTCCAGAATTTAGGATCATTCTATCATTACTGTCTTTCCAAAGAAATTAACAATGAGCAATGACTGGATATTGTGTTTAAGCAGTTTATCCCATTACAATTCCATAGCCTTCAGCAGGGGATGGGGAACAAGTGAGAGCTAAATATTAATTATTATCATATAACTGCACAGCAGAAGCTATAAACAACAGTATTTGCCATGAAAACACTATTTACCTAAGTAGAACTCTACTTCTTTGAATAAATCTATAATTCAAATACTGTAAGTTCATTTAGGTTTATTCTCCCACTCCATCCTCAAACTCAGCAATAGGTCTGGTTTAATGAAGTGTTTACTGTATTTAATAGATGAGATTTACCCAATGTGGTTTTCATTTATCTTCATTTCCCATGACCAAAAGTGATGTATATAAACAGGATCTTAATGTCAAGGTACCCTTGGCAAGTAAAAGGGGATACACAGCACTTGTACCGTTTACATTTTCTCTGTTACATCCTCTCCTTCCCTGTTAATATTATTTAGATTTCTAAATTTATTTTTAAAAATTATACTTGAGGCACAAGGCTGAAATTTGGACCAAAAGTCCAAAAGAAAGCCCAAATGGGTAAGATGCTATGGCAATGTATTTATAATAGTGATTATAAACATAGCCAGACTGAGATTCATAATCTTGGCTCTGCCACTTACTGTGATACTGTGCAAGTTTCTTAACTTCTCTGAGCCTTGGTATCCATGTCTACCAAATGGGTGTAATATCATCAACTTCATAAGAGTTACTGAAGGGATAGAAAGAGATCATCTGTGCATACCCTTGCCACAAATCTGGCCACACAGCATTTTATTTAACATATTTACTAGTGCCAGGCACTATTATGAGTGAAACAAATTTAAAAACTGGGATTTGAACCCCAGGTAGCCTGGTTCTGAAGCCAAGTGCCTAACTCACTATTCTGAACAGCTTCAATATACACTCGAATGGGGAAATATTTCTAAATGGTAATGATTATCGCTGCAATTAAGGTTGAATCTGTTAGCTACTGCAATATAACAAAACATCCCAATGCATAGTGTCTTAAAGTAATGATAATTTGGGCCTTCCCTGGTGGCGCAGTGGTTGAGAGTCCGCCTGCCGATGCAGGGGACACGGGTTCGTGCCGCGGTCCGGGAAGATCCCACATGCCGTGGAGCGGCTAGGCCCGTGAGCCATGGCCGCTGAGCCTGCGCGTCCGGAGGCTGTGCTCCGCAACGGGAGAGGCCACAACCGTGAGAGGCCTAATGATAATTTGGTATTTCTCCCTAGTCTATATGTCAGCTGGGTAGTTCTGCTGACCCGGCTCATGCTTGGCTGATCTTGGATGATCTTGGCTAGGCTCACTTGTGAGTCTATGGACAGCTGGCAGGTTGGCTAGAGGGCGACTGGTCTCAGATAGCCTCAGATGACCTGAATCTTTTATAGGCATCTTTCACAGTCTTTTAGTGGGCTAGCATGGTCATGTTCTCATCGTTATGGCAAAGATGCAGCAGCAGCAAAGACTGTGTCCAGAGTGCATACTTTGTACCACATTTATTAAGACCCCCATTGGCCAAAGCAAATCATGTGGCTGACCACAGAGTCAAGAGCTGGGGAAAAATGTCCCTCCCAAAGTGGGAGGAGTGGAAACTTGGGGCTTTCAGTGCAATTAATCCACTGCAGAAATACTCAGAATTATAGAGACAGCAGAATTAAACCTGAAAAATGAATTCTTTAAACAAATATGTTATCAGAAACCTACACGAACCCATGAGGAACAAACACGCCTAAAATTGTTTTATGAATGCTTAATAAAATACAATATGAAATTAAACTATTAACATTTGATTAGGACTCCAACATAAGTGACACCACATGTATTTTTACATGTTATCCTCATAATACCCCACAGAGAAGACAGGGCAGAAAAAGTTTCAGGAGCCAAGTTCCCTTTAGTTACTTTTACAGCACAGATTATGCTAGTGAAAACTGGCAGATTTTGTAATACCATACCTTATTAAGAGAGAGCAAACTGGTTATAATGAGAATCAGTCCTACTGATCACAATGATGGTTGTGATGGCTTCAAATTCAACTTGTAAAATATTTCATCAAATTAAGAATTTAGATCTGATATTTCTGGGTTAAAAACCAAGGTAGTATTTTAGGATACTAGGTAAAATGATTTTGCTGTTAACATGAGTATAGCTCTAAAATATAGAGTAGAAACTTTTTATGTAGATGGCATTTAAAGACAAGAATAACCATCATAATATTTCTCTCATACACCAAAAGCAGATATAATATGCATACTCTGAGCAAGAGGAAGATTCTTCAACAAGAAATATTTGAATATTTACCGCTACAAGATGTTTAGGCTTGGATAAACTACTTATCCTCTCTGTACCTTAGTGTTCTCATCTGTAAAATGGGAGTAATGATAGTGCCTATTTCATAGGGCTGGTATGAGGATCAATGATTTAACATATGTTGTAAAGTATTTCCAATAACATCTGGAACATAGTAAGCACTCAATAATAGTTAACAGTTTTAATCATCATAATTATTAAAACAAGACAGTTTATGGCAAGGTTTTACTCCGCTGTCTGCTCTTAAATTATTCCCTCTGATTAAGTAAATTATATATAGAATTTAAACTAACCAAATTGTATTTATGTGCATTTCACAGAATCTAAAGCCTCCAATTAAGGAGATGTACAGATGGGAGTCTTTCATTTATCAGACATCTTCTGTGGAGGTACAATATCACAGCCCAGCTTTAGGGGACACTAAATAAGCAAACTAAAGGAAAAGGGAAGCAGAGTTTCAGAGAACTGAGTATGAAATCAGGGAATTTCTAGATATTGTGTAAATTCCTAGGGGTATTATGGGCTAAGAAAGGATGGGAGTTGAAGGGTCATAGGAGAATTGAGAAAGGTGATGTAATGGGGAAGGGTATGGTTTAAGTGGAGACTGCAAACTCCAGGAATCACACAATTCCTACCATGCCCCCCTATGCCATTCATCCTTTCCACACACTTCCTGCCAGAATTTTTCAGCTCAGTCTATGGGAGGATTTTCTCCTGATGAATAAACCTCCAGGTAGTAATGGAAAATAATGTCTGCTTTATAATAAATGTCTGCTAGAGTGTTTTTGCAGAGTATATACTGAAGGAGGCCTACATTTTCTAAGACTGTATATGATGCACAAAAAAGTAGTGTAGAAACTCTTTAGCATAAATAAGGCAAAAGACAAAGAGCAAAGATATTCTGAGAATTCATATGGCACCTACTTGCTTTGAACAGAGTAGTAAACTTGTCAGCAAGTAGTTAAGAAAAAACACCACTGAAATGAAATTGTAGCTCTAGGCATTTTTTATTACTTTAAAAACACTCAAGACGTTACCTAGAACCCAGCAAACTGTATGTGTTGGAATGTTTTCATTCTCACTTATAAGGACCGCAGAATATCTGCAGGAGGCACCCAACCTTCAGCTAACAGTTACTTTGCACAGAAAGCCTCTCACCAATACTTGTTTAAGGGGCTAGTCCAATCTGGTGAAAGTCTGAACGAGAAACGTTTTGTTAAAATTATTTGATAGGAGGGCTTCCCTGGTGGCGCAGTGGTTGAGAGTCCGCCTGCCAATGCAGGGGACGCGGGTTCGTGCCCCGGTCTGGGAGGATCCCACATGCCGCAGAGCGGCTGGGCCCGAGAGCTACAGACGCTGAGCCTGCGCATCCAGAGCCTGTGCTCCTTGCGCGGCGGGAGAGGCCGCAACAGTGAGAGGACCGCGTACCGCAAAAAAAAAAAAAAATTATTTGATAGGAATATATGCTAAGATACAGCAAAATATGCTTTTTCCAGCAACGAATCTGATATCTCCTTTAAATATAATTTATAATTAGTCTATTACATATGCAAAGGCATTAAACATGTCACTGGAAGAGTCCTTCAAACATTTGTTCTTTCGAGTAATCTCAACATCCCTCCCTGGGATCTTTTATTTTTCTTCTTTATACACATCTTTATTTCCTTAGAATCAATTCCTACAAGTGGAATTGTGGGTCAAAGGGTACAAACATTTTAAAGATTCTCCTAGTATAATGTGGCCCTCCAAGAAACGATCCCAATTAACACTCTGCTAGCAGTGTATGTGGGTATACATTTTCCCGTGGCTTTATCAACTTAAGAGTATTTTCTTTTATCTTTTCCATAGCTAGTGGGAAGCAGCCGCAGAGCACAGGGAGATCAGCTGGGTGCTTTGCGACCACCTAGAGGGGTGGGATAAGGAGGGTGGGAGGGAGACGCAAGAGGGAGGGTATATGGGGATATATATATATGCATATAGCTGATTCACTTTGTCATACAGCAGAAACTAACACACAATTGTAAAGCAATTATACTCCAATAAAGATGTTAAAAAAAAAAAAAGAGAGAAGCCTGCTCACTGCAACGAAGACCCAATGCAGCCTAAAAATAAATTTAAAAGAAATTTTTTAATGGTCCACATCAAAATATTAAATAATGCAAATTGAAACAAACTTCACCAAACAGATCACAGTCAGTGGGATAATTTTTATATATTCATTTGCATAAAGTTCTAAGTGGTGGTGTTATTTGCTGGGTAGATTTTTTTTTCAGTATGTTTTGGTGAGAAAGCAAAAACAAACATAAGCCCAGCCCATGTCTGTTTTATTCTGAATTTCCTTCTAGTGGGATCCAAACTGAAGAGATATTACCTTCGTAAAAGTTCTCTGACAGTGACCCTCAGGCGTAGTTCTGGGATAAAGAAGACAGGACACAGAAAGCAGTGAGAAGACGGGAGGGGAAAGGAGAAAGGATGATGAGAAAGATGCAGCCAGCCAATACTGCGTGCTTTTGGAAGCTCCGACTTGGAGTTGAGTCACCCATCCCAGGGAAAGAATACTTCAAGGCTCCAAACACAAAGGAACAATTTCAGTCATTCATGTATATTCAAGAAACATTTATGGAGAACCTAATATTCACCAAGTACTGCACTATGCACTGGAAAAAATACCAAGAGCAGTATTATCATGGCCCCTATTCTCCAGGGGTCACAGTAGAGCAAGGAATATGAACACAGAAACTAGTTACGATGATCTGCAATAGGTAAGGTAATGCTAGTTGCTATAACAAACCAACCCCCCAAATCTCTGTGACAGATGTTTCTTTCCTGCTCATGTAACAATATGATGCAGGTATTCTGATTAGTTGGCAGCTCTCTACCAATATGTGATTCAAAGACCAAGGTTTATTCCATATTGTAGCTTCAGCATCATCAACATTTGGTCTCCAAAGTTTCATTAAGAACACAAATTGCCAATATCAAGAATAAAAGAAGTGTTATCACCACAAATCCAATACATCAAATGGGTAAGAAATGAACATTATGAAAAACTTTATGCCAACAAATTCCACAACTTAGATAAAATGAACAAATTCTTGAAAAATACATCTTACCAATACTGAGGCAAAATGACGTAAAAATTTTTAATAGCTCCATTGCTATTAAGTAAATTGAATTCATTATTTAAAACGTTGCCGCAAACAAAACCTCAGGCCCTGACGGTTTCACTGGTGAATTCTATCAAATATTTACGGAAGTAATAACTACAGCATTACACAAACTCCTTTAGAAAATAGAAGAGGAGGGAATACTTTCCGAAAAATTTTATGAGGCCAGCATAACCCAAATACTTAAACTAAATAAAGACATTATAACAAAAGAAAATTACAGAATTTCACTGGGCATCATCTCCCTTTCAGCCAGCTGGAAGGGGAAACTAGCATAGATGATTTCACGTGATAAGTTTTCTTATAAGCCAGGTGTGTATATGGAATACACTACATCCATCCATATTCCTTGAGAAGCTGACAATACAACGTGTAAGGAAAACACACACAGACCACCGGTCTAGCGCAAGGACAAGACTGTGGCTGATGAAATGAAGGAATGAATGAATGAACCAGCAGTTAGCTAATGATATAAATAAGCCCCCTTAGAACTGCCTCTACCTAGTTCTAGATGAAGTAGAAACTTTACCAACAACAATAATGGTTTACAAGTCACTAACGGGCCCTGGTTCAGGGCTAACTTGTGGCTAGAACACCGGGTGTGTATTTGCTTTCTGCAGGACTTGGTGGCAAGCCTGGCCTAGCATTAAATGTCTCAGTTCCAGTTGTACGTGAAGCTAGTGGGATTCTTCTGTAGTCACTTAGCCTCCCACCGCCCCGATTCGCTTCCTTTTTTGTTTCTTTGAGAGGGTGTGGTCCGTGGGAATAGAGGGCGGGGGGAAGTCCAGAAATCTATCCTACTGACTTTTATGACAAACACTGTGTGGTCTCCCTGTATATATGAAAAGTTGGAAAATTTGTTTTAAAAGATAGGAAACTTGTCACATTTCAGTGGATGCCACGTGCCTCCCCTGCTTAACCCTCTTCCATTTTCCGTAGGTCTGTTTTTCCTTATTTCCGTTCCCCATCCTATTTTTCTTTCCTCATTTCTTGACCTACCACAAAATATTCTGTTTCCCTCTAAAGAGCTAAAGGGAAGGAGACTTTCTGGAGGTTTCTGAGCATGGCTCAAATTCAGATTGTCATTCTCTGAAAATCGTGATAACGGTTTCCTCCAAACAGCAGCAGCATCATTTGAACAGCAGGTATATCACCGTGGTGAAGAAACGTGAAAACCCTGGCTGTGGAACCAAAGTGGAGTGCAGTGACATTGCTGTGTCCTCAAGCCTCCTTTATAATTTTCTCAGTCCCCTGGCCGCGGCTGCAAGCATGAGTGAGGATTTCCACCGGGGTTCCCCACCTACCACCACTACCTCCTCCACCCTCCACATCTCTCTGGGTCACAGCTTCGCTGAGACCACTCCCACCATCCAGCAGAATCATGCAGCATCTTTATGAAGCACCTGGAAGAGCCAAGCATGGCAGCAGAAAAATGCCCTTCTAGCCACCTCTGACATTTCATCTTGGCGGTGAGTTTACCTTCATAAGATACCCTACGTTCAAAACCAAGAGTTTACCATTAAACTCATTATTTTATTGTTTCTAATGTGTATTAGGCTCCTCTGCCCGCTAAATTTTTTTTCTAATTTCTTATTGGAGTAGAGTTGATTTACAATGTTGTGTTAATTTCAGGTGTACAGCAAAGTGAATCAGTTATACATATATATAAATCTACTCTTTTTTAGATTCTTTTCCCATATAGGCCATTACAGAGTATTGAGTAGAGTTCCCGGTGCTATACAGTAGGTCCTTATTAGTTAACTATTTTATATATAGTGCCCAGCTAAATTTTAAGTTCCTTGGGGGCAAGTCATGTCTAACACTGCTTTGGCCCTTCCACAGGCCCTCACACGGCCTTGCGCGTGGTAGATTCTCAATAAATATACAGTGATTTGATTCAGGCCAAAGGTGCAATCACTAGTTAAAAGACAAATATCCCTGAGAAAGACAATACTATAAGCCTGTTGTATCGTTAAACACCTGCATTTGCATGGTGTTTCTTGTAACGGTGTTTGGATTGGGACTGACAGAGAGGAAAACTCAGTACTGAAAAGAAGGGGTATGGGAAAAGGGAGCCCCTCCCCGAGTGGGGGAAATGGAAAGTTGAGGGAAGTTGAGACTATTTTTTACACTGATAAGACTATCAGAGTTCCGAGAAAAAATTACTCCATAGTGGTCAGAGTGGTCAGAAAAGATTCTGTGGGAGAAGTATGACTTGTTTAAGGAATATGATTTTCTTAGATAAAAAGTCGGAGAGCTTTTCTGGCTGGGGGAACAGACTAAGCAAAGGCAAGGAAGCTTGATACAGTTTGATAAGTCAGGGCCTTGAAGAGATGGTGCTGACTTAGGCCAAGCATGTTGGGGGCTTGTGGGAGGATGGTCGGGATAGTTATTGTGAGGTCCATTTACGCGGAACTTTGAAAGCCAAACATGGGAGTAGGAAGCCATGATAGGTTCTTAAGCTGGGGAAGGCCCTGGTGAAAGTATCATTCGGGCTACTTAAACTCTTACTTCTACTCACTATTTCAATATACAGTTGCCTTGTGAGACCAAGTGTAGTTTAATCAATCAGAGTCCTGGTCTTTGTAAGCTCAACCTCAACCAAAGACAACCTTGACTCTTTCAGATTAACCTGTTCCTCACAACCCAGTCCAGTCCTACTTGTGCTCTATAACATAGCCTATTAATTGATTATTTGTACAGTGCTTTTTTTTCTCATTCTACAGTACCTGAGCAAGCTGGGGAAGACCAGGTTAGAAATTTCTCAGATAGCATCAGTGTTGCAAAAATATATTTATTCATTTAGCTAATGCCACACCAGTGCTGCCAAAAAAAAAAAAAAATACACCAACACTGGGATATATGTATGAAAAGGACACCCACATAAAAGAAAGGCAATCATAAAAAAATAGCGTCTGAGACTTCAGAAGCTAGATTATAAAAAGTTCTACAGCTTCTGCCCAAGTCTTTGGGAACATCTACACTTGGAACCCAAACACCATACTGTAAGGAAGCCCAAGCAAATGGGCCCATATGGAGAGGTACCAAGACACCAGTTGACAGCCCTAGCTGAGCACCAACTTGCTCACAGGCAGCGAGTAATTTTGGAAGCATATCTTTCAGTCTCAACTGGACCAACTTAGCTGGTGCTATGTGGAGCAGAAACAAGCTGTCCTCACCAAACACAGCCTAAATGGTAGATTTATGAGCAAAAATAAATGATTGCTATTTTAAGCCACTAAATCTTGGGGGTAGTCTGCTATATAGCAATACATAACCATAACATATGTGTAGAAATCAACCCTGTCTCTCCTCACACAATTCACACACACACACACACACACACACACACACACACATACCACTAATGCTACACAGGAATTTCTGCTAACGTAATTACTCTGGATTGTGTGTGTGTGTGTGTGTGTGTGTGTGTGTGTGTGTGTCGTGTGTGCCTTGTGCCATGGGATCCCACTACTTATCAGGTAAGGTAGGCAAGCTCTCTACAGACTTCCCTAAGGAACCCATGGATCTTGGGACCATGACATCAGGTTCTAATACAGTAATCAGGTAATGTAATCAAGGCCTCAGTGTGGTACCCAAATGTCTTATTCCTGCTAAAAGGCTGTGTTTCTTGAAAAGTCAAGCTAATGAGCACTCCAGGCACCATGGCAAATTTAGACAAGATATATTTAGTTGGGGTATCTCAAATTTCAGGGCATGAACAGCTTTCTTTTGGATCCGTACTTAAACCTGACTCTAGACACTGGAGTATAGGCCAAATAACCTTCTACTGGTCAGCTAAACATTGACCTCCCTTATCTTATATGCAGGTAAAGGCTGAGATTCCCTCAGGGGGAGGAGGCAGGGCAGGAACACGGGGCCACGAGAGTAAAGGGTATTTGTAGCTATTTCTCCTTTAGACCAGTGCTTCTGGAACTTTAATGTACATATAAATCACCTGGGAGTACTGCTAAAATGCAGATTCTGATTCAGTTGGTCTGAGATGGAACCTAAGCTTTTACATTTCTAACAAAGACCTGGCTGGTGGTCACTGCCACAAGTCTATGGACCACACCTTAAATAGTAACGGTTTGACTACCATCATTAATAGTAAGCCTTCAGTGCCTCCTATATATAACTCCCTCCAAAGACTGAGCCTGGCAAAGTAGTCTCGCCATCTCATCACCACCTTCTCCACCACCTCCACCACCACTTCACTAGCTCCACCATCTCCATCACCACCACCATCACCTCTACTATTATCTCCGCCACCACCACCTCCAATATTATCTCTGCCACCACCACCTCCAATAACACCACCATCTCCATCACCAATTATCACTAACACCACTACCATCTCTACCATCATAATATTGCCCATTATAAACCATCAGAATTACTTAAATGACAGATCACTTATCTATCCAAGTAGACTCTTCCTGGGCATCCAAAAGATGATTCAGCCAATAGATACAAGCACTGAAATCAAAGACTGTGATCACTAACCAAACAATAATGATGATAAGAACCGAAGACTGGTAGTTCATCAAGCACAGTCATGACAGCAGGGAATACCAGCTTCTTTTGAAATATGGAGTTCAACTGGTTAAAACAGCTAGAGCACAGAAGGAGATCCAAGAGCAAGGCAAATCCTAATGACAATAGCACAGTTGTCATGAGACATCTGCCAAAATTTCACCTTCATATCGGCACATTTTGGACTTGAAGAGTTCCTACATTTGGAAGGTTAAAAATGTTAAGTAGGTGGGCTTAGATTACAGCTGAGACAGGTAACTCCTCTGCTACATAAAATTAAAAACAGAAAAATGGGGTTTCTTTCCTAATCATTCATTCTTCCCTAAGATGATCTCTAAGATGAACTGCCAAGTGTGCTTAACTTCTGTGTCCACCAAACTCCAATCCCTGGCGAACATAATTTTCATTCTGGACATGAGAAATCTGCCCAAGCAGTAGCAGCACAAAGTTCAAAAACATCTGTACTGCTAGGTAAAGATGATCTGTATACATCATGTGGGCAGTGGTGATTTCCTCTACTCAGCTTCCGAAACAAGAAAGCCTAGGAAGGCAGCAACTCAGCCCAGCCAATGTAAACTTTCTGGGGTTTCAGAAGTGATTACAGCCAAGTTCTCTAATTGCTTGTGTGTCTTATTAAGTAGATCCCATTTGAGTCTAAAATCACATGCAATGTTTAAATGCTATTTCTGTAAACTATACAAAACTATAATCTTCCAATAAAGAAAAAAAAAGATGCTGTCAAGTAAGAGATATGAAATGAGATCGTTCCCCTTATTTGCAAGACAGATGTTATTTTTGGCTCTTCTGTATAATACATTCCATATTATAGTCTCTTTCTAACCAAACACTAGGGATAGCACACGCTGGCACCAAGTGCACCAAAACCATTATCAGGAAAACTTCTTTTTATTAACACTGACAACTCTTCAGGTCCCTGGTGCAGAAACCTCATGCTGTTGGCTGCAAACAGGGCCCATTATGCCAAAGCTGGATTTTTTTTCATCTATTGCACATATTCCTGCAATAGAAATAAAGCTGAACATTTCCTTCAGAACCTGCCCCGGGGGTTGACAAATGATTTTTTTCCCTCTTATCTTTCCTGTGAAGCTCTTGTCCTCTTACACTGACAGATTTCATCAGATTTAAGATTTCTTTTCTCATCTTTAAAGAAATGTAGAAAAAGAAAACAGTAAGGATGGCATAAACTTACACAGAAAAAAAAAAAAGGATTCCATCACACCAACTGGCTACTCTACTTGTATTTATCTCCAAAAAGTGTGATGCTGAGTAAGTATCAGCTGAAACTAATTAGCTCCAGGACAAAAATTTCCATATTGAACTGGGATGACAAGAATGCAACCAGAAATGAGTAAAGTGTACTGGCTGGAAGCAAAAGGCAGTTTTACCAACTAGTGTGTACTGTGGGAGAAACAAATGGTTATTATTAGGCTGATTTAATTTTCATTTGGAGGTTCTGCTTCATGACGGAGAAGCTGATATTCATTTAAATAACCTGACCTCAGGCAACTGCTAATGCCTTCTGGGTTTGCTGAGGTCTTGCTTTATTCTGCAGAGTTTTTAAAGATGGCACCTTGCCCTTCAACAGCCTGGGGGCACTGCCAGCTAAGATACAGAACAAACAAATATTCCTTGAAGAGACAAGAGCCTGGATACGTGAAATACAGAGCTGCTCCTTGTAAAGTTTGACGTTCTTTCCTGTTGCTGATATGGTGTAAGGGGTTACAGTGGCAATGCTTGGGATTTAGAGGAGACACGGCTTCCCTGTTTCAAAGAAGAATGTGTGAGAGTTTCGGGAGATTTCTGGGAACACAGTTGGGTCCCTCTTTCCCATGGAGTGAAAGTGGGTAGTGGTGAGGACCCAATAGGCAGACATTCTCCCAAATCACTAGTCAATATTCCAGGGGACTAGTCAATGGTTAAGACTATTTCCCTTCAGTTCCCCCGCACCCTGGGCTGCAGCTCCCACCCCCGCTCCAGTACAAGACCAGTCACTGGACAACAGGGTAGAGTAGGGGAGCTGACCTCCTGTTCATTCCCTCTCATACAGCCCTGGCAGGAGTGGAGTCCTTGTGCTCTGCCAGGATGTTGGGGAGGCTCTTCCGCTGGGGGCTGGCCAGTCTGCCCTGCTGTAAGTCCAGCTCCGGCCATATTCCCTGAGCTTACTTGGAGGGCATCTGTGGCTCCAGCAGACGGTTCTCAAACATGCCGAAGCCTTCCTCCCTCAAGGACCTGCATCTCTCTCTGCCTATGGTTTTTCTCTAGACTCAGGAACATGCCTGGCCTTTGCAACCAGTGAGGTATTCATTCACCAACTCATGAATGAATACCTCAGCTTTCATGTCCCTTGGTGAGACAATTCTTAGGTGTGTCCTACGCAGCCCCTCAGAAGGTTTGCAAAAGGATTAGCCATCCCCAGAGGTAATGTATCCATGAATGTCCCTTTGACTTGCTTTTTCAGAGTTTTGTAGTACATAGTTTTGAGTCAAGTTTATCACAAGCGGGCAGCACCTGAAGTTGAAGGATTTCAGAGACCAGTCCTCTTAATGTCTAGGTTAATGAGAATCGCTGAAGAGCTGCCATATCCGGGTTAAAAATCTTTGTAAGCGGCCAGTTGGTTGAAACCTGGACAGGCAAATGTATGACGAACACATCTCTTCCCAACTCCTTGTTTAATGGCTTCAGGTTGGTAGTTGGACCATGGTAGGAGTATTCACACCACAATAATCAGCAAACACTACACATTTCCCCAAAGAGCCTGTTGTTAAACATTTACCAGCACACCAATAAAAGCATCCCTGAGACCGTAGTAATTTCTCATAGCCTTTTTATACAAGAGAGGGAAATACATCAAAAAATACTTAGGCCACCCACTTCTCTTGAATACCACTATCGTTACTAACATAATAATCATTATGCGAATTAGTAATGCTTCTAATAGGAGATGGCTTACTGAAGGGACCTTTGAAGTGTGGCTTTTCTGATTAAATACAAGCTGACTGCCCCGGAGTATATATTCCTGATTAGAGCAACTGATCATCTCTAGACTGTAGCTTAAACCAACACTCAGAAAATACCGTAATATCAATGCTGACATAGTTGAAAGTAAGTTGCAGACATCACACCAGGAGGCTTACCAGGTACCAGGCACTAGGCAAGGCACATCTCTACAAGCCCCCAGATCTCACTCCTAGAAGTTTTCTGAGGAGCCATTCACCAAGCAAATATTTTTTTGAGGAATTACTGCATGTGAGTACCTGTGCAAAGTGCTGTGTGAAATTCAAAGATGAGAAAAATGAGGGGCCTTGTCCTGGCAATGCTCAATTCCCATGAGGGACTTGTGAGTCCCACAAGAATAACGACCCCCAAAACTCCTCTAATTCACCTGCTGGAGGCTGAGGTATAAGAACAGAGAGTGTAGTGGGAACTGGGCTCCAAAGGCAGCCCTGCCCCATGGAACTCAAGTGCAAAGCAGATCTTGGTGAGCAGTGGGAAGGAAATGGTAGACGGACAGGAGAGAGTGAGGTAGGTAAGGAGGACCCGGCACTAGGTTAATGCAGATTATGAAGAGGCTTAAAAATTATATGATTTGGGGGAAGGGAGCTAAATTAGAAGCTTGGGATTAACACATACACACTCCTACATATAAAATAGATGAACAACAAGGACCTACTGTACAGCACAGGGAACTATATTCATTATTTTATACTAACCTATAATGGAAAAAAATCTTTAAAGAATATATATATAATATTTATATAACTGAATCACTTTGCTGTACACCAGCAACTAACAACATTGTAAACCAAATATACTTCAATAAAAAATAATTTATGATTTGAAGACTTAACCCTCAGGTCAAACACAAGCCCAACACCACTTTCCCCAAGTTCCTGAAATTGCTACTTTCAAGTCAAGGAAAGCAACAGATCAGATGAGTAGGGTCAAGTGAGGCAGGGGACGCTTCAACATGGTTGAAGTGGGCAGGAATGTTGGCCTGTGTTCCCAAGAAAGGGGAATGGCATCTGCAAAATACAGAAGCATGTGCCAGCATGTCCAATTTGGGGGAATTTTGAGAACGTCAAGTAAGAAGTCTTGGGTCCTGAGTTCTAATCTAACCTTTGTTACCGAATAGCTTCATGACCTTGGACAAGTCACTGAAATTGTATGGATCTCAGTTGCTTCATCTATGAAATGGGGGGATTGGACTATGCTGATTCCGATGCAGATACCTATTCTTCCCATCTTCCATACTAGCAGAGCTCCTATTTATCAGGGAAGCCATGTACCCAGGTGAGGAACTTGACTCTGGTGACCTCCCTGAGCAGCAGCCCAGCCTGACTCTCTGCCTCTGGACTTCTTATTACTTGGGAATTCAGCGGAACCTTATTGGGTTAGGCCATTGTATTTATGCTTCTGTTACATACAGCCAAATGCAAACCCAAATCGTGCACTATGTATCAGTGATTCTCCCTAGTAGACTACATCTCCATAGGAGAAGCACATCAGAACGGGGGTAGGGGCATGTCAACGTTCTCATTGTTTTGATCGCGAATACTACACAGTTAAAGGCAAACAAAAACCCCTTGGCTGGTAGGGATATTCAAAAGATGAAAGTCAGAAAGCTCTCCGTGGGGAGCACGGATTTAAAGTGTTGAGGAGAGTGAATGTGATGATTTCCCAGACTGCTTTTAGATCCCAGAATTCTAAATTCGAATCATTTATCTAATTTTGGATATAGTAGAGATATAAGGTCGTGCATGAGACATGGGACTAATAAGGTGGATGGAGGAAGAAGTGAATTTAGGGTCCCATTCTAGCTCAGTGGGATCCAAAGTGGAATGCACTAGGTACTTCATGGTGCTGAAAAGGGTTAGGAATGTGACAACATATGTAAAAACTGACCTTTGCGAATTTTCCCAGGGCCAC
The DNA here is from genome assembly GCF_000442215.2 of Lipotes vexillifer. NCBI lineage: Eukaryota > Metazoa > Chordata > Mammalia > Artiodactyla > Lipotidae > Lipotes > Lipotes vexillifer. Next base: position 86,029 of record NW_006781628.1, read on the forward strand.
CCATTTTGTAGAGCCTGAAGTGGAGGTGAGAAGCCAAGTACACGAATCAAAAGAAAAGCAGGAGTGCCCACCTCACCTAAACCCTCACGGCCCCATGGGCAGGGCTTCATAGATTCTGAAGTAAATCCACATTCCTCTCCTCTGCAGGGCTCACTCACAAAAGAAGGATTTCATCCCTAAGAAAGAAATCCATGGGTTTATAAGTACCAGATTTTTGACAGTACATTCAAGAGTACTGGGGTTTGCACACACTTCCAAGTGTACAATTCTACAGGCTGTATTCAAATTTTCTAACGTATCATCGGTAGACTTCAACAGAACAAATAGATAAATGCCACCTGCCACAGCAAAGCAGTACTTTATATTCAATATTCAGGGCCTCTGAGTAGTGATGTAGTAGGATGCCCATTGGGTTTGATCGAGGTGGAAGGAGGAAGAATAGGATGAGGATATGAGACCAGAATGCACAGGCCTTTGCAAAGAATCAGCTTTTGCTTTCTACAGGGCAACTCTACTAACTTCTTATTTGTTAATTTCTGTGTAAATAATTTCTACCTTAATCTTTACCAATTCCTTCACTTCACATTCTTTGAGTTTATTTTTCTCGTATGTATCCAGCTTCTTGATTTCAAAGATTAGTTCATTCATTTTTTGGTCTTCCTTGTTTTTCCCAATAAGTACAATTATAACAAATGTTAATCCAAGTGCTGTCTTGGCCATATCAATGGTTTTAACACATTGTATTTTGTTATATTGCATTTCTAAATAGTTTTTATCTCCTCTTTTTTTTTTTTTTTTTTTTTTTTTTTGTGGTACGCAGGCCTCTCATTGCTGTGGGCTCTCCCGCACAGGCTCCGGACGCACAGGCTCAGCGGCCATGGCTCACGGGCCCAGCCGCTCCGCGGCATATGGGATCTTCCCAGACCGGGGCACGAACCCGTGTCCCCTGCATCGGCAGGCGGACTCTCAACCACTGTGCCACCAGGGAAGCCCCTATTTCCTCTTTAACTCAGATGTTACAAAGACATGGGCTTTGTATAGCATAGTTTTATATTTAAGAAACATAGTTTGGCTTTTGGTTTGGGGGGGGTGCTGTTTTTTTCCTTCTCAATTTCTAATTTTAATGCATCATGATCAGTGAATGTGGCCTATGTGATTTCTATTTTTTAATTTGTTAACATTTTCTAATCCATGTCACTTTTTTCTGAAAGTTTAATGTTCTTGTGAATAAAGGGAATGCTGTTCATTGGAGATATATACATAAAATTTATTCACTGTGTTATTCAAATCTTTTATATCCTCACTTATTTTTAGTGTATTTGATTTCTGAATTTCTAAAAAACATATGTTAAAGTCTATTAGGATTGTGGATCTGTCTATCCTGTCATTTCTATTTGCTTTTGTTTTATATATTTAGAAGCAATGCTGTCAGGGTTATAAAGGTTTGATAACTTTTTTAACTTTTATTATTCTGAAATCATCCTCTTTGGCTATTTTAATAATATCTACCTTGAATTTCCTTTTGTCTGATCTTAGTATTGCCAGATTTGCTCTATTCTGGTTAGCGTTTTCCCTTTATATTTTTTTTCCATTCTTCTCATTTCAGCCTTTGTGTGTCTTTAGCCTGCTTGGGGGAGAGAGCCGGACACGTCATTCTGTGCAGTGTGACCTCTAGCCTGTCTCCTGTGACCTGGATGAGGAACAGTATGTGCTGTCCCTCAGGACAGATGTTCAGTTATCTCCTGATGTGGGAGCTCACTGATTCACCTGCATGTCACAGCCACCAAAGGCCCCACTCAGCCTCTCACTCACTGTTCCTGCTTAAGGGGACAGACATATGGGTTGCTCATTGCCTGGGAGTGGCAGAGACAGGGGAGAGGGAGACTGCAGATGGTCAACAGACCTGATGACTTCTGCTGCAGAACCCCAACTGATCACCCTATCAGTTGCCCTGGGGGACTGCTTCCCAGACCTCTGAAAGTCACCAAATTTTCAGCTAGAAGCATCCTTGGAGCCACACGCATCTTTACGGGAGTTTCTCTCTTGCACAGGTTTTGGGCTGTAATTTCCTTCTTCAATCTGATCCCGAATATCTTCCATCTTTCTGAAATTCAACAAATACATTTTGGCCAGTTGAAGACTCCTGTTTTCAAGCATAGTTTTTAAAACAAGATCTTTGCCATTCTGAAGATTTGGAGTGGGAAGGAGAGGTTGCAAGGACTTCCATAATACTTGTTCTGTCTTTTCCATTATTTCTTTAGGCCAGTTTACCAAACATGGGATTTTGAGGCAAAGCATATGAACATTTTTACAGACCTTGATACATATTTCCAACTGCATTCTACAAGGAGTATAATAATTTACACTACCATCAGTAATTCCCTCATGAGAAATTTTGTTCATTGTTTAGAACAAAAAGAGAAATTAGATACCAAGTAGTCTGATGATTAGTTTTTTTAAAACAGCTTTACAAAGTTTAATTGATATACAATAAAGTGCACATATTTAAAGTACATAATTTGATAAGTTTTGACATATGCATCCACCTGTGAAACCATCACCACAATCAAGACAGTAAACACACCCAACAATCCCCAAAATCTCCTAATACCCTTTTGCAGTCTCTCTCTCCCACTCTCACCTGCCTCACGCTGCCATCCCCAAGTAACCAATGATCTGGTTTCTGTCACTGTTGATTAATTTACATTTTCTAGAATTTTATATAAACAGAATCATAACTATGTACACATTTTTCTCTGGTCCTTCACTCAGCATAATTATTTTAAGATTTATCCATATAATTGCATGTGTCACCAGTTTACTCCTGTTCATTGCTGAGTAGTATTCCACTGTGAAGTTAAACCACAATTTATTTATTCATCCTTCTTTGTCTGACTTGGATTAATTTTTTTTTTTCTTTTGCAGTACACAGGCCTCTCACTGCTGTGGCCTGTCCCATTGCAGAGCACAGGCTCCGGACGCGCAGGCTCAGTGGCCATGGCTCACAGGCCTAGCCTCTCCGCGGCATGTGGGATCTTCCTGGACCGGGGCACAAACCCGTGTCCCCTGCATCAGCAGGCAGACTCTCAACCACTGCGCCACCAGGGAAGCCGCGGATTAATTATTTTTAATGATTGCATTTTATCTCTTTCAGCTATAATTCTTTGTTTTGTTATTTTAGTGGTTGCTTTAGGATATTGTGTATATCTTTAACTTACCACAGTCTACCTTCATGTTATACTATACCTCATTATGTATAGTATAAGAACCTTGACAATGGCATGCTTCTACTTCTCCCTTCCTGGTCTTTGTGGTATTGTCATCACACATTTTCCTTTTACATACTTTATAAGGTAATAACTACATAGCTATTATTTTTGACAGTCAATTATATTTTTAAAAGATTACTAATAAGGAGCAAAATTTTACTATGTACCCATGTAGTTACCATTTCTGCCGTTCTTTAGTGTAGATCCAGATTTCCATCTGGGATCTTTCTCTTTCTGCTTGAAGGACTTTAAACATTTCTTGTAGTTATGGTCTGCTGGTGATGAATGCTTTTAGCTTTTGTAGGTCTGAAAATGCCTATTTGCCTTCATTTTCAAAGGATATTTTTGCTGGGTATAGTCAAGGTTGACAGATTTTATCTTTCAGTACTTTAAAGATGTTGTTCCACTGTCTTCTCACTTACGTCGTTTCTGATTAGAAATCTGCTTTTTTATCTTTGTTCCTCTGTATTTAAGGTGTCTTTTTTCCTCTGGCTGCTTTTAGGATTTTTCTCTTTATCAGTGATTTTTGACAATGTAATCCTGATATGCCTTGGTGTAATTTTCTTCGTGTTTCTTGGGCTTGGGGTCTCCTGAGCTTCTTGGATGGTTGGTAGAATAATAGCCCCCCAAGAATATCCACATTCTAATCCTTGAAACCTATTGTATTAGTTTGTTAGGGCTGCCACAGACTAGGTGGCTCAAACAACAGAAATTTATTCTTTCATAGTTCTGGAGGCTAGAAGCCCAAAATCAAGATGCTGGCAGGGCCGTGCTCCCTCCAAAACCTATGGGAGGACACTCCCTTGCCTTTTCCAGCTTCTGATAGCCCCAGGTGTTCTTTGGCTTCTGGCAGTTTAACTCCAATCTCTACCTGTCTTCACATGGTCATCTGTCCTCTGTGTCTGTGTTTTAACATTGTGTCCCCTTTCTTTACATCTGTCTTCTCTCTTACCTACAAGTCATATTGGATTAAGAGCCCACCCTACTCCAGTATGACCTCATTCTAATTTGTATCTTATCTACACCCTCAAAGACCCTATTTCCAAATAAGGTCACATTCAGAGTTACCATGGGTTAGGACTTCAACATACTTTTTGCAGGGACACAATTCACACCATAATACCTGTGATTATGTAATCGTAAACTGCAAAATGGACGTGCATAGGTAATTAAATTAAGAATTTTATATGGGAATATTGTCCTGAATGATACAAGTGGACGTGATATAATCACAAGGGCCCTTATAAGAGGAATACAGGAGAGCCAGAGTCAGAGAAGATGTGACAGTGGAAGAAGCCGCAGTGATGCAAACACAAGCCAAGGATTGCAAACCCTCTAGAAGCTGGAATAAACAAGGAACAGGTTTTCCTCTAGAGCCTCCAGAAGGAATGTAGCTCTGCTGATACCTTTATTTTAGTCCCTAAGATCCATTTCAGACTTCTGACCTCTAGAACTATAGGCATAGCTCATTTTACTGTGCTTCATAGATATTGCATTTTTTACAAATTGAAGATTTGTGATGGAGCAAGTCTATCAGCACCATTTGTCTAACAGCATTATTTTTAAATTAAGGTGTATACATTGTTTTTTTTAGACAGTATAATATAAATATAACTTTTATACACACTGAGAAACTGAAAAATTTGTGTGACTCACTTTATTGTGATATTTGCTTTATTGCAGTTGTCTGGAACTGAACCTGTAATATCTCTAAGGTGTCTGTATAAGATAATTTATGTCATTTTTAAGCCACTAAGTTTGTGGTAATTAGTTATTACAAGAGAAAAGTAATATATTAGGGTTTATAGGTTTCATCAAATTGTTTCTTCAAATATTTTTTGTCCTTCCCCTCCCTCTCCTTCAGAGACTCCAAATATACTTACACACACACACACCATCTTGAAGTTGCCCCACAACTCACTGATGCTCTTTATTTTTCTAATTCTTTTTTCTCTGTGTGTTTCTGTTTCATTTTTGACAGTTTCTTATTGTTATGTCTTCAAATTCACCAGTCTTTTCTTCTGCAATGTCTAGCCTGTTCTTAATTCCATCCAATGTATTTTTCACCTGAGACATTACAGCTTTCATATCTAGAAGTTTGATTTGGGCTTTTAAAAAATATCTTCTATGTCTCTAGTTTACCTTTTGAACATGTGGAATGTAGTTATAATAACTGTTTTAATGTCCTTGTCTGCTAGTTCTGACATTTGTGCCAATTCTAGGTCAGTTTTGATTTATTTTTCTCCTCATTATGGGTTGTATTTTCCTGCTTTTTTGCATGCTTGGTAATTTTTTATTGGATTCCAGTCATTGTGAACTTTACTTTGGTGTTAGATATTTTTGTATTCCTATAAATATGTTTGCGCTTACTCAGGGATAAAATTAAATTACAAGGAAACAATTTGGCCTTTTATTCTTGCTTTCAAGACTTGTTAGACAGCACCAGAGCAGTGCTTACTCTAGGGCCAGTTATTTCCCACTACTGAAACAAGACTTCTCTGAGTACTTTACCCAATGCTCCATGAATTGTAAGGCTCTCCAATGTGGCTGGTGGGAACAGGCATTATTTCTGGTCCTGTGTCAGTTTATTCCTCCTAATCCTTTAGGATGGTTCTTTCTCTGGATTCGGATAATTTCCACACATGCATGGGCTGAAGTCCACTGTCTTGAAAACTATTGTTTCATATGTTATACCTTTGTTTCAGGTGGAATGACAAATCCAATCTCTTTTAATCCATTTTGACACAAGTAAAACTAAACTTTTTTGTGTGAGAAGTCGTTTTTCAAATAATGCCCTATTTAACACAGATTAAAAGCAAAGCTCCTATGATTGAAAATGAGGTAAAGGATTGATGGCCTGAGGAAATCTGCTGATGTACCTTCTTCTTTGATGCTCTCAGAAGCTCCTAAGGAGTCTCCGCTGATGCTTAGAGACTCACAGGATCCAGTTAAAAACCACTAGATCTAGTCAAACTGCTCCTTTTTATATTTAATGGAACTTAGGCCCAGAATGATTACGTCACTTGCCCAAGGTCACACAGCTAAAACCTAGGTCATAGGTTAAAAGGGAATAATGACTGCACATGAGTAAAGGCCTCGAGAATGGTAGCAATTATTACTAGGTCTGTTTTTGTATTTTTAAAATTCCAAAAGCCTGTAATAGTGGCTAGAGTGGAGGGGAAAACTATGAGTTTACAGAAAGGATCCAGTGCTAAAGGGCACTTTCCTTACAAATCAAGTTCATTTCCTGAATCCCCATCTCCTGGGGAAGGTTCTCATGGCTCCAGATCAACTCACAGATCTCTCTTGAAACTAGAACCAAGATCCCTGAATCACAGGTAAGTGTTCTTCTGTCCACTCTACCCCATCACCTCCCTTCCACTGGTAAAATTCTAGAATCCAGTGAATCCTTATTCTTGCTACCCACCAAATATTTAAAAAGAGACTGACCCAGAACAATGTGTTTGTGACTGTTGGCAAAATTCCCTGTGAGCACAAAATAGTCTCAATCCCTCACTAAAGAGCACAGATTCCGTTTCTGCCTTGAACTTCATGCAATAGAGTGTGGCCTGACAGTGTTTAGGAAGCAAGCTAGAAGGAAGAAAGTTGATCAGATAAAAATGAAGGCTGTAGGCCCCCACTGAAAACAACAAAAGAGGAAGGACATGGGTGCCAAGAGGGTCTAACTCAGACACTGACATCCTGGATGAGTCTGGATTTGCCACTCAATGAATCTCAAATTCCTTGTCTTTAAACAGTGCTCATAGAACCTGTCCCTGCTTGCTTCCCAGAGAATCTGGGAGCTACAAGTGGATTTAAAAATAATTTGTAAATCACTTAGAGCTCCTTGGAGATAGGATGATACATAAATAGGTGGTATTACTATTATGTTAACCATACTTAAATATTTATAATATTACCATTGAGAGGGATTATCTACAAAATTAGTAGTGTCTTTGCCAATTAATTTTCCAAATGATAGAGAAGTTAATTACTCTGGATGCTTGCTATATTATAATCTACTGAGGTACATTTAGAACCCTTTCTGTATCAGTGAGAACTGAAAGAATTTCAATAGAACATAGCATTCCCATGCCACAGCATCACAGTATGTCCTAGGAGACAACAGCTATAAGAAGAGTTAAGCATCTTTCTTGACGATTCAGTCTCATCATGTTACCCCACACTAGAGGTAAAAATTACCAATTTGTTTGATTCATCTTTGTGATCTTATTGTTATTTTTCATATATATTTGTTTGCAAATTCAGCACTCAGAAGATGGTTTGTTTCACCTAAAGCTTTAGGATGCCTTCAGTTTAGGATGGCAAGATGTCATTAGGTGGGTAGTGACTTGATTTGAACTCCAAGATTGCTCCTTATAGCTGACCAGGTATAAATTAGCCCTTGAGAACTGTGCTAAGTACAACTTTCTCCATCACACATGGTTTCCTTTATTCTACTTTAGTATTAGAGGAAAACAGTGAGTCAAGGAAGAGAATATGGGAAGTGAGGAAATAAGGAATATGAGGAAGCCAGGCAACAGAATTCCTCCAAAAAATATGCATACACAGATAATAGATCTGTTATATATTCTACATTCACCAGAATATATTACATTTACCTGCATAAACACAATATATTACACTTACCCATAAAAATACTTAACACATATATATTATATGTAAAAATTGATGGAGCCCCCTGTACTAGACCTATAATAGGTACTCCCTAAATATTTCAACTAGATGAATGAAAATATACTTACCGTCATAGCTGTACACTGTGGCTATGAAACTAAGATGAACTGCTAATTTTCATCAGGATGAAGACAAATGGTTGGTAATTTTCATCCAGTTAGAAATGGCCCACCAGGTTCAGAAGACTCCAGAGGAACCTATAACCTAGAGTCGCAAGTATAACCAAGTGTGACCTAATCGGCGCAAATTAACTGATTTTTCTGTAACATGTGCCAGAATCCGTTTAATTCTAAAAATCCTGCTCCTGGGCCTTAGCGCCATCTTCTGAGAAACCTCCGCGCCATGCGAGCAAAGTGGAGGAAGAAGTGAGTGCGCAGCCTGAAGCACAAAAGAAGAAAAGTGAGACAAAGGTCCGAGTAAATATGTACACCCATGGAAGCCACAGGAGAAGAAACAAGGGAAGCCAGAGGCCAAGGACGCTGGTAAAAGTTGCTGGACTGCATGCCTACTGTCTAGAACTTGTCTCAATGGATCTAGAACATCAATGGCCATTTGGATCACCTTGACCACCTTGCTCGTATCAAAACAGTCCCTTTTGGTCCTTTGCCCTGGACCTGTGACTTTCTGGACTAGTTCTGTTCTCAGTTGTGGCTGAATGTAACACGTATACAATACATCATCTCTTTTGCTGTCTTAGCTGAAGGAAAAAAGAATACTGCTCCTGCAACTCAAGCAAACACTGTTGCTTTGTCCCCATTGTCATAGGTAAACTCCACTCTCTAAGAAGGGCAGTCATCATGGAATAGAGGAACAAGTATTTGCCTCGAATCAGAAGTCAGGGCTCTGTAACTCACAAGCTGAGGCTACCTGTTCCAGTCCCTTCTCTCCACATCTTTACTGCTTAGTCTGTAAACTGCATAGTTGGATTTAACAATCCATAAGGTCCCTTCAAGTTATGTGTAATTTCATTTAGTTTTTGCATTTACTTACACCCTGTCAAATCAATAAGGTTAATAAAATAGAAAAGTAGGACTAAAGGGCAAAAGGAAAATGAAAATACGCTAACAATCAGGCTAACACAATTGGCAATTAAATTTATATTGTCTCTGAGCAATCAGGGCAAAATTATAAACGTAAGTTTCACAACTTTCATTTTTAGAAAGGGAGAAACTTTCCTTTTTCTTAAGGTATAATCTTCTATGGTTATAATTCTTGCCCTAGTTGAGAAGATAAACTGTGACCCTAGATTCACAGAATCATCCCCCAGCAAGAAACACTTCTATATATTCTTCTAGGTAAAGACTAAACATTCGAATGACCCCATTTTTCATAGGCAATGAAATGTCACGGAGAGGTCACTCGGTGCCACACAATTGGGGAAATCAGAACCCAGAGAAATTAAATAATATTTCAGAGGCCACCCAGCTAGCCATGAACAGCAGAGAGATTAAACACTCAAGAGCTCCTGACCTCAGGTCAGCGCCTGGTTTTAGGTAACACACCCCTGGCAGTGGAGGGGCAGGCCAGGTACACGTGCACAGAGCTGAGGGTCCAAGGAATCTGACGCGAGCTGCAGAAAGCACAAGAGATGTGAAAGGCAGAGAGCACTGGGGTCTTCTGGGGGCCCGTGCGGGTCCCTTTCACTCCATCCCATTGCTTTCACCACAGCGCAGTTTTAACCTGAATTAAGTGTGAAGTTTACTTCTTCTCCTGTGCAAGACTCTTCCAGGTGGGGCACCTATGAGCACCTACGGGCATCAGTACATCTGCAAGATGGCACTGGGTGTTGTGTCCGAGACTCTTATTGGACATCACCACGGGTTAAAGGCTGGGAAACATCTGGCTCCAGTGGAGACAGCGACGGCCCCCTACCAACCTCAGACACAACCCAGGCCTGTCAACTCCCCGCTTAAGGCATCCTTTTGCCCCAAGGAGGTGATTCCAGGGATTGAGGTCACCAAAACAATGATTACAAGGAACACCTATTAAGAATAAATTTTGACAGCAATTGGAAGGAACATTTCCCTCCTTTCCTGGTCTCAGGAAAGAGTCCTGAGGCTCCTCAGTGAATTAATATTCGCTGGCCCTTCTTCTGATCTCAGTAGCAGTAAAGTCTGAGAAAGAGCGATGGAATACAGCTTCCAGAGAAAACCTACTATTCAGGCAACCACCTTGAAGAGCGG
>NW_006781628.1:96207-115308 GCF_000442215.2 Lipotes vexillifer
AGAGCGGTTTTTTTCCAAAATAACTTGCCTACCAGTGCTTCCATCCCTCACTCCAGTCTTTTCCCCACTAGCCAGCAGGGGCAACACTTCCAATAAGCATCCAAAAATCGGCATTTTATATTTCTACTGTATCTGTACAGGGTCTTAGAAATGAAAGGAACCTTAAGAAACATGTGTGGCCACTAGAATAGCAAAACAGCTAAGCCACAGCTTGTTAGTGGAAACTGGTAATAGGCCCTGGCTATCCCAGTTTAACTGGGGCTTTTTCCTTTCACCCATCTTTTCTCAACAAACATTTATTGCGTGCCTACAAAGGCAAAAGGTAACACAGACAACCATGCTCTGACTCTGAAAACTGCTGTCTCAGAAGTGGCACACATCCTTTCTGCTCACATTTCATGTGACAAAGCAAGTCACTGGCCAATTGCAACAGTCAGGGATAGATTAACCTCCCCTGGAAAAGGCATCAAATTTGTTAACAATAAGATAGTCCTCCACAAGATCCTGAGATCCAGGACAAGGCTTGATTTCACGCAGACTAGTTAATGAGCTAGGACCCCAGGAGACGAATCATCCACTAAAATGGGGGCAATGACAACTCTTCCTTCCTCACCCCAAACTAGAGACATTCTGAAGGCATGGACACCAATCAGGAGCACAGGGAGGGAAGAGTTCTCTGGAAGCTCTTTGGGGAGAAGAATGCTTTTTCCATTCCTGGGAATTTAAGGACATACGTACATAAGCCCCTGACACATGACCTGAAATATTCCATGTATACACAACTGTTCAACCAGATGGGTACAAAGTTGTGAGGGTGAGACATACCACCATGATGGCGTCCAGTCTTGTCCCCCTCTAATATTCTAGACCCTGGAGCCAGAATGATCTTTTTAAAATAGAAATCTGGATGCAGACATAGAGAATGGACTTGAGGACACGGGGAGTGGGATGGGTAAGCTGGGACGAAGTGAGACAGTGGCATGGACATGTATACACTACCAAATGTAAAACAGATAGCTAGTGGGAAGCAGCCGCATAGCACAGGGAGATCAGCTCAGTGCTTTGTGACCACCTAGAGGGGTGGGCTAGGGAGGGTGGGAGGGAGGGAGATGCAAGAGGGAAGAGATATGGAGATAGATGTACCTGATTCACTTTGTTATAAAGCAGAAACTAACACACCATTGTAAAGCAGTTATACTCCAATAAAGATGTAAAAAAAAAAAAAGAAATCTGGTTGTACTTTCCCACCCCGTCATCCACCTTCCCATTCCCAACTTTCCATTGATCAACACACGTCCATAGCTTCATATTTTTACTCTAAAGATAAAAATCTTAACTAATGGTTTCCTGCTCTCTCTGCCCCAGGCACACTGGCCTTCCTTTAGTTCCTCAAGATGACCATGCTTCTTCCATCCACAGAGCCATTCCACATACCACTTCCACTTTCTGGAATGCTCTTCCCTACCCTCTTCATCCAGATAATTCCTACCTTTTTTTAGATCTTGACTTATTGCTGTTCTCTTCTGAAAGTTTTCCTTGGTCTCCCCAACCAAGTCAATCTCTCTAGGTTACTCATACAACAAATCTTTTTTAACACCTACTAAGTGCCAGGCATTATCCTACTTGCTGGGAGCATAAAGGAAACACAACAGTCAGTATGGCAGCAGGGACAATAAACAATAAATATAAAATCTTCAATGGGTATGACAAGTGCAAGGACCACAAATAAATAGGGTAAAAGGCAAAAGAACAGGAGAACTATCTTAGATAAAGTGGTCAGGGAATTCTCTTCTAAAGAGGAGACAAGTAACAAAGCTCCAAATGCAGTGAAGGACCATTCAATGCTTTCTGGAAGAAAAAGTTCCAGGGAGAGGGAAAGATGAGTGACAAGTTCCTAGAGGTAGAGCGTCAAAGGAACAGCCGCAGGTAATGATGTATCTCCATGCTGTGTATCTTGTCTTAGTACTTATCACAGTTGTTATTAAAAACATTTGTATTATCTGATTAATGCTCATTGCTCTTCTAGACTGTCACTTCTAATGACATAGGACAGGAACTGTGTCCATTTTTTTGCTCACCATTGAACATTGGATCTCCTGTGTCTTGCCTGCTGCCCAGAACATAATAGATCTTTGATAAACATTTGTAGAATGAATGAAGAAATGATGACACAATGAATGAATGATGAAGCAGATCCCTAGATGGCCACAAAAAGTAGGTGTTGCCTGTGCCCCACCCATATACCCTCAGAACTTACTATAAATGCCAAGAGCTATTTACTTGGCAAATCTCTGCCTGTGGACTTTTATTCTGACCAAGATAGCATGTTTGGCCAATGAGTTTCAGAGAGATAATGTCCCCAGAAACAACCCTCTACCAAAGCTGGATGGAATAACTCTTAGGCAATGGTTCTCAGCCCTGGGCAATTTTGCCCCCTAGGGGACATTCGGCAATGTCTGGAGACCTTTTGGGTTGTCACAACCCTGGAGGGGGGTGGGGGTAGTGGGAACAGGAAGATGCTACTGGCATTCAGTGGGTAGAGGCCAGGGATGCTGCTTAAACATCTGACAACACGCCCCCTACAACAATAAATGATCCAGCCCAAAATGTCAACAGTGCTGAGTGTGAGAAAGCCTACTCTAAGGAAATATATTCTACACAGTCTCCCAAAGAGCCAAGCTCCAGTTGCCCACAGTGGTAGCTGGTGTGATCACACACCACTTATTGGATTTCTTCCCTTCCCTGTCTCACTTCCCACTCCCCTAGTGGTGTTTTCCAGATCACCTCCCAAACCAACTATTTGCCCGCAAATCACTGTTCCGGGTTTATCTTCTGGCCAAACCCAAACCATAAAATATTCTTCAAACCTTGTATTTCTCAGCAACCAGTCTCTCCTACCCTTTGGCTATGTAATAAGCCAGGGGGCTGGCCTAGGAAACCCCAAGGAATAAGCAAGTGATATTGGCTTCTGAAAATGGCAACAGATGGGCTGCAGCTCTTAAGGAAAGGCTGTGCCACTTGATAAAGTGTCTGGTTTGGGAAAAGACATTCTTTTCCCACAGGTATCCCTGGAGAGTCACTCCGTTTAGATAGTTACCTGGCATAAGACTGTGAAAGGAGAAAGAATGCTGGAGCAGGAGATCAAAGACCTGGTTTAAATCCCGCCTCTGCTGCTAATTAGATCCCTCTCCTGGCCAGATGGCTAACTTGTCTTATCTTCAGTTTGCCCATCTTAAAATGAGTTTGCTGGGTGTGATGATCACCGAGGATTCTTTGAGCCCTAGCATTCTACAATTGCAAAGAAATTCACTCACCTTCCATGCCCCCTCCACCATGGCGCGAGCACTGTCTGCTCTGCCCAGAGGCCTCTTCCCTTCTCGACCAACCATGCTTTCCCAGGGCAGCACTCCAGGTGCCAGGCCTCTCTTCCCCTCTCCTCTTCTGTTAACACTGATCGCACCCACAAGCTTGCAGTTCAGTTCAGCTCTTAAAAATCGGCACGTCTCTGGGCTTCATTTCCTAGAGGCAAACCAAGGCACAAAGACATTTGCTCACTTTCTCAAGGTTGCAAAATTACAAAACTCATTCCAAGTCCATGATCCCACCTCCACCCCACCCTCACTTGAACAACTGGACAAATACACCTGAGCATGTGCTTGTTATATATTGGGTGTGGGGTTTCAAGGGCAAAGGGAAAAATAATTTAAACCCTTTCTCCTATTTAATGGAAATAGTTAGGGGATAGAGTATTCTGACTGAGAATTACCAAGCATGTGCTGTATAGATTGAAGAATTAGAAAACAAAAGCCCACCTACTTTGAAACCCACACTACAGATAAGTATATATTTTCTTAATGGTTCCAAAGGTGTTTCAAGATGACAAAAATATTAAGAATGCCTACCATTGGTTTGGCTCCATGTCATTTATAGTCTCAGTTTTCAAAAGGTTTGTATCACAGCCACTATGGAGAACAGTATAGAGGTTCCTTAAAAAACTAAAAATAGAACTACCATACAACCCAGCAATCCCACTACTGGGCATATGCCCTGAGAAAACCATAATTCAAAAAGAGTCATGTACCACAATGTTCACTGCAGCTCTATTTACAATAGCCAGGACATGGATGCAACCTAAGTGTCCATCAACAGATGAATGGATAAAGAAGATGTGGCACATATATACAATGGAATATTACTTAGCCATAAAAAGAAACGAAATTGAGTTATTTGTAGTGAGGTGGATGGACCTAGAGTCTGTCATACAGAGTGAAGTAAGTCAGAAAGAGAAAAACAAATACTGTATGGTAATGCATATATATGGAATCTAAAAAAAAAAAAAAAGTACATGAAGAACCTAGGGGCAAGACGGGAATAAAGACGCAGACCTACTAGAGAATGGTTGAGGACACAGGGAGGGGGAAGGGTAAGCTGCGACAAAGTGAGAGAGTGGTAGCAGTCGCATAGCACAGGGAGATCAGCTCTGTGCTTTGTGACCAGCTAGAAGGATGGGATAGGGAGGGTGGGTGGGAGGAACGGAGATGCAAGAGGGAAGAGATATGGGGATATATGTATATGTATAACTGATTCATTTTGTTATAAAGCAGAAACTAACACACCATTGTAAAGCAATTATAGTCCAATGAAAATGTTTAAATAAAATTTAAAAAATTTTTAAATGGTAAATGGTTTTATTAAAAAGTTCTAAATACTTTATTACTAAAGTAATATACTCACTTATAAATATTTAATTTATAAAAAAGTACATAAAACAAAATAAGTGAAAATAAAATTGCCTACAATTTCACACCTAGAGACCACCATTGTTTATGTTTTCATGTAATTTTCTTCCAACTGTTCAGACATTTTTAATGAAAATTGAGATAATTATTGTCTAATATACATACATTTCCTGTATCTTGCCCTTTTCACTTCTCACTGTATCATGAGCGTTTAAGCAAATATTCCTATTTGTTTAATCATTGCATAATATTCCATTTACCAGTCAATGACAAATTGATTTCACTCAGCCCTTATTACTAATGTTTAGGTTGAATCCTATTTCTCAACTTGTATAGAACTCTCTCTGAGTCTCTGATAGATTCCAAGAAACAAAATCATTGGGTCAAAGGAAATAAACATTTTTAAGGTTTATAGAAGGTTTAAAAGCAATTAAAGCCAGGAATTATTTAGTACTTGTCTCATTCATCCTTAACTTGCTGAGCACAAATTAACCTAATCCTGGGGTGAGGCACAGATTTGACTGAACTCTTCTTTTTCACCTTGAGACCTATACCAGAGTTATGGTCTCTTTGAACTGGGTGTTTAGGAAGAGTTTAGCAATGACATTTTTAGAGAAAGGGGATTCCTGGGGTACTGCTGATTCATTGAGCTCTACACCTACAATTTGTATACTTTTATGGATATGTGTTATACTTCAATAGAAAGTATGCTTAGAAAAAAAAATTTAATGCTTCTTGGACTCATTAACTATGAATTTCCTCAAGAAAGTCCTCAGCAGCCATGAAATCCTTGCAATCTTGGGAATAAAATACTGTGTGTATTTGAAAACCATCAGGTATTTTTTAGATGTAAAGAAATACCACTATCATTGCCCAAGTGAAGTCATTCAATGCTAATACATGAGTAAGGCAATACTCTCAGAGGGCATTTTTATTTTGTAGTCAACTTAAGTGATTCTGAAATCGGTGAGTTGATAGGTAGGGTGACAGAACTTTTGAAGAGGGTTCTTTCCTGTCCAGACCTCCTCTGGCTCCCTCTCCCAAAGAATAAGTACATGTCACCAGTCCACTCAGACTCTAGTTTTAGAATCTAGAATTCCAAAACCAGAATTCTACATTCAGAAAGGGCACAGCCTTTGGCAAGATCATCAATAACTAGAGTCAGTTTCTCACCTATAAAACAGTGAACAAAGCCAATACCTAAGGTTGGGAAGGGTGCTTACAACAAGAGGACACCTGGCTAAGGTGTCTGGTGAGGGATGACTTCCAGTACTCACCATGCATCCTGGCTAGAGGTTACATCCACTTAGAGGAAGGGGGACCTTTTTCCAACCTAGACAAAGATGCCAAATGTGCTACCAGAGGTTCTGCCTTGGAGTACCCTCACCTTAACTTTCTGTGATTTAGGTACATGAATCTGTGCTGCCACCTGGCATCCTCCATCTCCCTCACTTTCAGGCCAGGCCCTGTAGATAGACGAGATTGATCCGCCACGACATACAGTGTGTATTAGTTAGGTAAGAGGTCACAACCATACAACATGGGTTTGACCTTAGTTCTAAGACAAGCCCTGTCATCCTTCTGCTCTGAACATGATCCCCAGAGACCCTGGGCTCTGCCTAGACATCTGTGATGGCTGATTTTATGTGTCAACTTAAATAAACTATGGTGCCCAACTGTTTGGTCAAACACTAATCTAGATATTGCTATGGAGGTATTTTTAGAATGTGATTAACATTTATGATCAGTAGACTTTAAGTAAAGCAGATTGCCCTCTATAATGTGGGTGGGCCTCATCCAATCAGTTGAAGGGCTCAAGAGAAAAGATCGAGGTTTCCTGAAGAAGAAATTCTGCCTCCAGACTGCAATATAGAAATTCTGCATGAGTTTCTAGCCTGGTGGCCTCCCTACAGATTTCAGACTTGCTAGCCACTGCAATCTCACGATTAATAAATCAGTAAAACAATAAATTAATAAATCCCTCTCTCTCTCACACATACACAGAGATATATATCAACAGGATACACATGTATCCTATTAATTCTGTTCTCTGGAGAACACTGACTAATATAGCATCTGTGAACTGCAGCCTCTCCAGTGGAGCAAGGCCCACTGAGAAACCTCCACATTCTCAGGAGACCTCTCATTGGAAGAAATGGCCAGGAGCACAGTGATTCATTGCAATCCAAAAAAGTAGAAACCTACAAATGCAGGAACTCCATTTTAACAGTCATTTTAGAGGCCTTTGCAAAGCTTCTAATAACAAATACAATCTCAGGATAGATCATTTAAACAAAATATCCAAGCAGAAAGGGTAAGGCTTTGGGGGTCAGTGTCATAAAGTGATTTCATGACCATTTTTAATCCTTTAGGAAGTGATTTTACATGCATGCTTTCAGTTGATCTGGCAGTACATCTCGGGAATAAAGTCATGAACTCAAATCTCATTAAATTCTGGTCATTTGAGACAAATGGAATAAAACATTTGGAGAAAAAGATAGTGTTCTGCCACTGGAGTCCATATGATTTCATAGGGGTTTCTCTAGATCCCTGGGAAGTCTGCATTTTAAAAGCAAAGGGAACATCCAAAAATAGTTCAAATAAGAACAGCTTCCCTTGATTTCTATGAGCAGGCCCAGAGTATGAAATGGCATGTAAGGTCTACTAAAAAAAAAAAAAAAAAGATATATTTAGGAATTACAATCAATCATTTTCCTTCCTCCCCTCCCTGCCCTCCTTAATCTTTCTGGCAGATTAATCTGAAGAACTCTGCCCAACCATCTCATTTCCTGTGTACACACACCCTGTAGACACATAGAAGCAGATCACTATCACTCTGGGAGTGATCATGGACCAAATGTTATTTTCACCTTCTCCAGCTTCACACTGTCTCATTCTGAAGACTCTGGCTATCAGTCTGTCCTTCACATCTTGGTGGTATTTTTAGCACCATTTCCCTTCAGATCTGCCTTTCTCCTGTCAGAATACCCTGGCAAAGGGATAGATGCCTTCTAGCTTTTTCTACCTTCAGCAGTTAATGTTCATTCAGAGGAAAAATTCTTGAGTCTTGGTAGAATAGCCCCAGTCATCTATTATGTCTGCCATTGAGGATGAAGGTGAGGAGGAGGAGAAAGTGGCAGTAAAGAAGCCAAGATATGGGCTCCCCTGGTGGCGCCATGGTTAGGGGTCCGCCTGCTGATGCAGGGGACACGGGTTCGTGCCCTGGTCCGGGAAGATCCCACATGCTGCTGAGCGGCTAGGCCGGTGAGCCATGGTCGCTGAGCCTGCGTGTCTGGAGCCTGTGCTCCGCAACGGGAGAGGCCACAACAGTGAGAGGCCTCTCGCTGTTTTACCGCAAAAAAAAAGACTGGTGCTGAATCACCGTCTACTCATACATATGTTTTACAAAATTACTACCCTGGGGTTATTTTTTATAGGTCTTTGGCCCTCCTCTTCCCTCTCCTGGCCCATGGAGCTAGTCTAATCTTATAACCTTTCACCCAGATCAGAATCATGTGCCTGATGATCAAGATATTTTTTAAGTGAAAGAAAAAAATAATGACCACCTATGTCGTGGTACACAAGGTTTACAGATTGTAGAAAACACATTACTGTTAGTGTTTGATTGTAATAAACCTTTCTCCAAATCGGTGATACTCATCATTACAACAGTCTTTCTTTGAAACTCCAGGAATGAAGCTCTGAACCAGAGCAGCTCATCTCAACTACACATAATAATTATAATGACAGTGCTCCTATTTGACAAGTTAAATTCACAAGCAAGGAACTCTACATCCATTGACAAGTGTGAAAAAAAACAACAAAAACACCCCGCTACCTAATAAAGAGCAGTTTAACAAGCAACAGTTTTCCTTTGACATAGACTGACAGGGAAGGAGCTTAAAGAGGAAGTCACAGCCTCCAGAGGATATCCTGCCCACCTGAGGCTGAGATTTGGTCAGTCAACCTAGAATTCACTAGCTAGGAATTCCTCAAAAAAATGCCCATCCTTCACAGTGCTGGATAAGCTCAGATCCTGAGTCACAGCTTGAGGGACTGTCCTAGTCTGTTTTGGCTGTTGTAACACAAATACGATAAACTGGGCAGCTCAAACAACAGACAGTTATTTCTCACAGTTCTGGAGGCTGGGAAGTCCAATATCACAGCATCTGCAGATTTGATGTTTGGTGAGAACCTGCTTCCTGGTTCATAGACCTCCATCGTCTCACTGTGTCCTCACATGGCAGAATGGCCAAAGAGCTCTCTAGGGACTCTTCTAAAGGGCACTAATCCCATTCATGAGGACTCCACCCTCATGATCTAATCACCTCCCAAAGGCCCCACCTCCAAATACCATCACATTGGGGGTTAGGCTTTAACATATGAATTTGAGGGACGCAAACATTTAGTCCATTGCAGAAACTGAGTCCCCAGACTTGCCAGTGCTGAGTGAACTTGAGCAGCTTACTAAAACTTGCTGCTGCCTTGTTCCCTCCATCTGCGAAATGGAGAAACTACCCACATCACAGCACTGTTATGGGAACAAATGATTTCATGTGTGAGGACATCTAGTAAACTAGCAAGATAACATTCAGCAATTAGGGAAGGCATCATGGCAGAGGGATTCTCCAGAGTTTTAAAAAGGAACAGGGTCTTAACAGGTAAAAAGTAGGGGAACAACGTGACAGGTAATGATCATGAGAGCAGCAAAGACAATATAAGCACCATGGGTGAATTAGACTCATGGGGGCAGGGCAGAGTACTGGAGTCCTGGGAAATAGGCTTCCTATTTGGATGTCCACAGGAATCTTGGGATTAATATTTTACAAAGTATTATTTTGCATAAAAGTTTCAGAAAATCTTAAACCACACAAAATGCTAATTTTCCATAAGACATGCAGGTTCCTACACAATTTTATCGACAAGCAATCTTCCCCTTCACTCTGCAGCCTTTGATTAGTCCCTTGAGTCACTAAACCAGAGGTTCTCAAAACATGGACCTCAGGCCAGTAGCACCAACATCACCTGTTACAGTGTGAATAATGTACAGGCAGAATAATGTTCCTCAAAGATGTCCATGTCCTAACCCCTGGGACCTGTGAATACATCATGTTTCACAGCAAGGAGGAATTAAGTTTGGAGATAAAATTAAGGCTGCAAATCAGCTTGCTTTAAAATAAGGAGATTACCCAGGTGAGTCCAAGGTCATCACAAGGATCCTTATACAAGGGAAGAGGAGAGCAGAAGAGTTAAGAACCAGAGAGACGATGTCCTGAGAAAGACCCCACTCAGTTGCTGGCTTTTAAGATGGAAGGGAGCCATGGGAAGGCAGGCAGCCTCTAGAAGCTGGAAAGTGCAAGGAAATGGATTCTCCCCCAGAGCCTCCACAAAACCCTACCGACACCTTGATTTTAGCCCAGTGAGACCCATTTTGGACTTCTGTCACTCCAGAACTCTAAGATAATAAATATGTGTTGTTTTAAGCCACTGAGTTTGTGATAATTTGTTATAGCAGCATTAGAAAACTAATACACCTGGAAAGTTGCTAAAAAGGCACATTCTCTGGCCACATTCCAGACCTACTGAATCAGAAAATCTGAGGGTGGGGCTCAGCAGTCTGTCTTTAAACAAGCCTGGAAGTAATTCTAATGCATGCTGAGGTTTCAGAACCACGCACTAGACTAAACAATCACAATTATTTCCCTGAAGCAAACGCACTCCGACACACATCCCCATGAAAACTCAACACTGACAATTAATGATTTGGTTAACCATGATAAAATCTACCAGTGTCATGTCCTGCCTTGACAAGTATAGAATAGGAAATCCAACCAAATCATTGGTGATTCAGAATCCTTCCCAACCCAGGGTCTTCATTTGGAATACCAGTAATAAATGTGTCCTAGTCCCCGGGAGCTCCATTTTTAATTCATTTTGGATGCCAAATAGACTGTTATCGGAGGTGGAGTCACTTGCCTCTTTCTCACTAAACTTGAGTAACGGGGGGAAATGTGGGTGGATGAGGGTCGCAGTAAATCATGGATTTATGATGGCCTATTCCAGGAAGAAGAGGTAGACTTGATTTCATAGACTCTTAGTCACGGAGGGATGGGGATTCTTATAGACCATGAAGCTGGTTTCTCCACCTAGAGTGTAGGTCCTGCTCGCTCCACAACCATAGCATTGCCATCAAGTGGTCAGTTAGCCTCAGCTTGAATATCTCTCATGATGAGAAACTCACTACCGTCTGTGGCAAACTATTCCATTCTGAGAGGGCTCTAATGTGAGACCTAAGTTCCCTTCATGTGACAGCTGCTGTTCTTTGGACCTCATGCTTGATTTCATTTTGGCCTACACAGACTTCTTTGAAGTCTCAGGTATACACTCACATGAGAGACTGAAATAAGACTAGGTTGCAACCTCCACTACATACATTGGCTTGTTTTCTCAGCACTATTAGCCTCTACTGACCTCAAAGGGAGGCATGTGTGTGAGCTGGGCAGGAGGTAGACGTGGGCCCTGTTAAAGACAAAGTGCTTTAAAAGCCTTTGATGAAAGGCATTACAGCTTGAAAGGGTTGTTTCTGAAATACTACACCTCCCTTTTAAGAACTCTTAAGATCTGGAGGGTGATACTCTCTCACCCCAGCAGAATTCAAGCATGAATTTTCTTAGAGCCACCAATTAAGAATCCAATTCCATCTCCCTCAGATGCTCATTTCCACCAAAATTACCTACTTGGATTTTTTTTTCATTTTTTTTAAGAAATAAGCTAAACCATGTGGAAAATATCTCAGAATTAAATAACCATTAGATGGGACAAATTAAGATCTAAAAGCCCAATAGCTCTACTTAATACACATAACTATAAATAGAAAGAAAACTCCAAGTCATCCTAGCTTTACTTATTATTAAGCCAATTATTTTGTGCATCTATTATGTGCCAGTCACTAAGATAGGTACCAGAACACAATGATGAACTAGACACGGTACCTGCCCTCCTGAGGCTTGGAGATCCATTTAAACATCAACCCGTCTATATTCACATGATCCTGTGGCATTAAACTTCCAGACACTTCTACCATTTATAAAATAATTCAGGGAAATGTGGTTGTTGGATCGGGATGCCCCTGGATACTTGATTCAGATGGCTAAATGATGTGACACATTATTTTTAGAGAAGGAAGCTAGAAACCCAAGATTAAATAATCCTTGGATTTTTCTGGATGCTGCATGTTAAATACATAAAAGATTCTCATTTTTGTCCATCGCTATATGGGTTTCTTTATGAAAATAACTGCACTAGGGTCCAAGAGAGGCTTATTTAACAGAATTCATTGGGTTTTTTCTTTCTTACTCTGTCCCAATGTTTATTCCATCCACACAGAGTTCAAACTTGCTGGCCAGTGTCGCTGGATATCAGCAGTAATTTGTGAGCCCACAGTATTCCCTGTGACCCCTGCCAATCACTGGGGCCTAGCTCCCCTCATTCCACTTTTTACAAAACAAAAAATGTATGAACTAGCAACTGCTGTCAAAGAACTAGCCCTCACATCACTACCCTGAAGTGCTACATCGTCTGTGGATTCTCCTACACACCTAATCCTGAGAGATCAGAAGATGCTTGAGGCTTGTGAAGTCTTCTATAAAAACAGAAAAGCTGCTCATCTGGATCAGGATACTAGCTGTGACAGAGACCCCAAAAAGCATCTTATGGAAGGTCAGAGTTGTCCTCTTTGTTGTGAACTCAAAAAGTCAGATCAGAGCTCAAAAACAAAACAAAAAACCTCTTCCCTCCACAGCCAGCTCTATCAACCACAAACATATAAGCCTTATAGATTTATATTTTCAGAGATTGCCTCAATTCTTGAGCAGTGAGAAACAAAAGTGCATTAGCCACTATATGAAGTGGGACTTCCTTATATTATGCAAAGCTCAAAGATTACTTCTTTAGAAATTCAGGACATCTGAATTTCTTCATTATGGCATCCTCTAAGACTTTACCTTTCTGGGCTGAATAATACCGACCTTTTCACTCTGTTTTCATAAAACCAGCTCCTGCCTCTCCCTACCCACTTCCATCTCTTCACTCTCCCATATTCATGCTTAGATCTTATTTATCTCCCTATAACCATTCTCTTCCAGATGCATTTTTTCTTTCTTGCGGCACAGTGTCTGGGCTCAAAAGCAGCACCACAGTTGCTGGGGTGAACCCATCTTTCTCTTCCGTGATGGTAAGACAATGCTGTTTAGTTTCCGACACCCTTAAATGACAACCAGAATTCATTGGCTTTTTGCAGCCAATGTCTTCGTTGGCTCACATGCCCTTTTCTAGATTGTATCTGGTAATCCAGAGTCGATTATTCCACCTGAATAGTTTGGATTATTTTCCCACAAATTCAAGATGTTTATCTATTTTTGAACAAGAAAATGGAGAAATGTTATGATCTTCATCACGTTATTGTCTGAGATGGCATCTAGGCTAGAAGAAACAATGGCTGATATGCTCACTAAAGCAAGCTGCCATGTCATGGGGACAAGAAACAGCCCTAGGAGAAGGCAGCATGTAGAGAGGCCCATATGGAGAGGAAACATCTTGCCAGGCCCCTCTTGCCAGCCATGTGGGTGAGTCACCTGAGAAGCGGGTCCTCCAGCCCCTGCCAAGCCTTCAGGTGATTCCAGCACCCCAGGATCTGAGTCTTCCAGCTGAAATCACAGAAAACATCATGGAGCAGAGACAAGCCACCCATACTATGCCCTCTCTGAATTCCTGACCCACAGTAACTCTAAGATAATAAATGATAATTGTTGTTTTAAGATACTAGCATTTGGGGGTAATTTTCTACACCATGGTTGATAACTATATCATGGTGTATATGTATGCAAAGATAACTTTTCCTAAAAAGCAAAAAAACATTACAGTTCAAAATTCAATATAGTGGCTACCTCTGCAGGGAAGGCAAAAGACCAGGATAGGATCAGAGGACACAAATAATTGCTAAATAATTGGTAAAGATTTGCCTATTGGTTGGATGGTATGTTTTTAATAGGTAAATAGATGAATGGCTGGCTAGATAGATGGATGGAATGTCTAGATAGATAGATAGATAGGGACGACCTTGTATGGTCCAATGATGAGAGTGTGTCATGAGCCAAGGATTGTGTTTAATCCAATTTAAACACCTGAGATCCAATGATAAGGAAAGAAGAGAAGAGAGGGAAGAGAAAGGAGAAGTGAAGAAGGAAGGAAGAGAGGAAGGGAGGGAGGGAAGGATGGAGGGAGAGAGGGAGAAGAAAGTGAAGTTATTAGTTCTTACCTGATAAAATTTGCAAACGTCTCCACCCTTCACCCAACATGTCTACTCTTGGGTGTACACCCTAGAGCAGCTCTTACACAAGAGAATATGTATAATATTCACAGAAGCATTTTATAGAAGCAAAAAACTAGAAATATACCAAATATCCAGCAATTGTAAAATGAATAAACACATGGTGGTTATTCAGAGAGTAGAACATTACACAGCAATGAATACTTATGATAAACAGCATGGGTGAATCTCCACTCAACTTCAGGGATAAACATCTAGATAAATATCTAAATATATGGCTTTCTGCAATGATAATAATGTTCTAGAGCATGATGTTAAGCAAGACAAGAAATGATTCCATTTCTATGAAGTTAAAACACAGACAAAAATAAACAATATACTGATTAGAGATGAATCTATGGTTGTAAAACTGCAGTGAAAAGCAAGAAAATAGGCAAGATTCAGACTGGTGGCTGGGGAGACAGGGGGATTCAATAGTATTGGAAATATTCTCATTCTTAAGCAGGGTTGGGGAGAGATCCACAGGTGTTCATAATTTTTATTATTAAACTGTGTGCAGATGTTGTACACACTATATGTACCATGAATTTTAAAAATAAAGATATGGATGTAAAGCAACAAAACAGGGACTTAGCATCACATGAAAGGACTCAAACAGCAGAATTTCCTTCTAGCACAGTGAACGCCTTGTCCTTTCAATGTCCCCAGAATCAGGTCTGCAAGAAACCCCCGCATCCCATGTTTTATCTTTGCTCCTCAGAATATAAAAAAAAAACAAAACACATGTTTATTCCATAACTTTACAATAGCAGCACCGCATTACAGCTTCATACCAGTAGTTCTGCAGCTCAGCTTTGTGGGTTGTCAGGTCAGCATTTAATGACACATGGTGCAATGAACAGAATATTGGATTGAGTATGAGAGACCAGAACTCTGGGGCCTGCCGAATTCCTCCCCAGCCTGGATGACTTTAGCAAAATCAGTTCACCTCTCTACCTGGCTGCTTCAGAAGAGCCACTAGGGATAACCAGAGCTGCTCCATTTATAAATTATTTCATGTTGGACTTCTTGGTTTGATTCCTTTTGAAGAAAAGATTGCACTGCTTTAAAAAGAGAAAAATTTCAAAAACCTCTAGACTGAATGATCCCTAATATTTTCTTGCTCTAACGTTTTAGAATTCTGTGCTTTGTCAAAGCCATGTTACTGCACCTGGCACAATGTTAGAAGGGCTGATCAAGAGGGTACTTACAACTAGGTCACAAAGTTGGCCTCTTCTAGAAAAATTCTAAATATTTTGGGCCAACAAAAATGGATTATTCCAGAAGTTCTCTAGCAAGACAACTCAGGCTTCGCTTCCTTGTTTCCCCTTCAGAACCTACCTGACCCTTATTCTACTGGGAATCTGACAGCAAATCTGGCGAACTCATTGAATCACTATTCGAGAGAGATCACGGGAGAGGGGCTGTAGATGAGGTGCGTTCTCTGCAAGGGAGAGAATTGCATGTGAACTTTCACAAGAGTTCCTGGGGGCCCACAGCTCTCTTGTCTGTCCTTGTCCCTCTTATGTCTTTAGCCCTCAGGCCCATCAGCCATGCTGTCCTCAGGGTCTTCATCCTCTGTCCTCCACCCATTCTTCTTGTGTTTTTCTTACTCTGCTTGGTCAAGCACGTGTCCAGTTGAACATTGGGTTCCAGATCAAACATTGTCATCTAAACCCCAATCTTCTGGGCATGATGAATTTCAGGCACCTGGTAAAGCTGCCTGCCTGGCACAACGTTCTTTCCATCTTTGTACGAAGTCAGCTCTGCCTGTGGCCAGTCAGCCCCTCATACTCAAGAGTGCCTGCCAGGACAGCATGGGAGATCTGTCCTCTGGCCAAGAGCTCAACATTATTGTCTTAATAAAGGATTAGCCATTGAATCATCACCCCACTTTGGGGTGAATCCCACTTTGAGCTTCACTCTCTGCTCCATTTTGTTCTAATTTTCAAGTAAAACATGCCAGTTGCAGCTCTACAGAATAACAAAAGGAAAGAGTAATTCTTTTTTCTTTTAAGGTCAAATTTATTGTCATAAAGTTATTCATAATACATTATCTTTTTCCTTGTTGGTTATCTATTTTAAATATAGCAGTGTGTACATGTAAATCCCAGACTCCCAATCTATCCCTCCCCCCAACCCTTTCCCCTGGTAACCATAAATTCATTCTCTAAGTCCATGAGTCTGTTTCTGTTTTGTATCAAATTCATTTGTATCAATTTTTTTAGACTTCACATATAAGTGATATCCTATGATATTTGTCTTTCTCTGTCTGATTTACTTCACTTAGTTTGATAATCTCCAGGTCCATCCATGTTGCTGCAAGTGGCATTATTTCATTCTTTTTAATGGCTGAGTAATATTCCACTCTATATATGTACCCCACTTCTTTACCCATTCCTCTGTTGATGGACATTTAGGTTGCTTCCACATCTTGGCTATTGTAAGCAGCGCTGCAATGAACACTGGGGTGCACGTATCCTTTCCAACCATGTTTTTCTCTGGATATATGCCCGGGAGTGGGATTGCTGGATCATATGGTAGCTTTCAAAATAAAGTTTTTTTTTAAATAAAATTAAAATTTCTGACTACAGTAACATGTATGTGGCAAGGGGTAAGTAGTGTTATAATATCCTAAGGGCCTTGATTTAGCCATAAAGAAGACAAAGGTTTTGATTAATTTAAGAATTTGATAGGTTAAATGTGCATATTGCATTTTAAAAAGAATCCACTAAAAATGGGGTTGGCTAACTCTTTCTATAAAGGGATGGACAGTAAATTTTTTAGTCTTTGCGGGCCCCCTATAGTCTTTTTTTTTTTAATAGATCCTTATTGGAGTATAATTGCTTCACAATATTGTGTTAGTTTCTGTTATACAACAAAGTGAATCAGCCATGTGCATATATATGTCCCCATATCCCCTCCCTCTTGAGCCTCCCTCCCATCCTCCCTATGCCACCCCTCTAAGTCACCTCAAGGCACCGAGCTGGGGCTTCCCTGGTGGCGCAGTGCTTGAGAGTCCGCCTGCCGATGCAAGGGACGCGGGCTCGTGCCCCGGTCCGGGAGGAACCCACATGCCTCGGGGCGGCTGGGCCCGTGAGCCATGGCCGCTGAGCCTGCGCGTCCGGAGCCTGTGCTCCGCAATGGGAGAGGCCACAAGAGTGAGAGGCCCGCGTACCGCAAAAAAGAAAAAACAAAAACAAAAAAGCACCGAGCTGATCTCCCTGTGCTCTGCTGCTGCTTCCCACTAGCTAACTATTTTACGTTCAGTAGTGTATATATGTCAATGTTACTCTCACTTTGCCCCAGCTTCCCCCTCCCACCCCATGTCCTCAAGTCCATTCTCTATGTCTACATCTTTATTCCTGCCCTGCAACTAGGTTCATCAGTACCTTTTTTTTTTTTTTTTCAGATTCCATACATATGCGTCAGCATATGGTATTTGTTTTTCTCTTTCTGACTTACTTCGTTCTGTATGACAGACTCTAACTCCATCCACCTCACTACAAATAACTCAATTTCATTTCGTTCTATGGCTGAGTAATATTCCATTGTATATATGTGCCACATCTTCTTTATTCATTCATCTGTCAATGGACATTTAGGTTGGTTCCATGTCCTGGCTATTGTAAATAGTGCTGCAATGAAACATTGTGGTACATGTCTCTTTTGGAATTATGGTTTTCTCAGGGTATATGCCCCGTGGTGGGATTGCTGGGTCATATGGTAGTTCTATTTTTAGATTTTTAAGGAACCTCCATACTGTTTTCCATAGTGGTTGTATCAATTTACATTCCCACCAGCAGTGCAAGAGGATTCCCTTTTCACCACACCCTTTCCAGCATTTATTGTTTCTAGATTTTTTGATAATGGCCATTCTGACCTGCGTGAGGTGATACCTCATTGTAGTTTTGATTTGCATTTCTCTAATGATTAGTGATGTTGAGCATCTTTTCATGTGTTTGTTGGTAATCTGTATGTCTTCTTTGGAGAAATGTCTATTTAAGTCTTCTGCCCATTTTTTAACTGCATTGTTTTTTTGATATTGAGCTCCATGAGCTGTTTGTGTACTTTGGAGATTAATCCTTTGTTGTTTCAACTGCAAATATTTTCTCCCATTCTGAGGGTTGTCTTTTTGTCTTGTTTATGGTTTCCTTTGCTGTGCAAAAGCTTTTAAGTTTCTTTAGGTCCCGTTTGTTTATTTCTGTTTTTATTTTCATTACTCTAGGAGATGGGTCAAAAAAGATCTTGCTGTGGTTTATGTCAAGGAGTGTTTTTCCTATGTTTTCCTCTAAGAGTTTTATAGTGTCTGGTCTTACATTTAGGTCTTTAATCCATTTGCAGTTTATTTTTGTGTATGGTGTTAGGGACTGCTCTAATTTCATTCTTGTACATATAGCTATCCAGTTTTCCCAGCACCACTTATTGAAGAGGCTGTCCTTTCTCCATTGTATGTTCTTGCCTCCCATGTCGTAAATTAGGTGACCATATGTGCATGGGTTTATCTCTGGGCATTCTATCCTGTTCCATTGATCTATATTTCTGTTTTTGTGCCAGTACCATACTGTCTTGATTACTGTAGCTCTGTGGTATAGTTTGAAGTTGGGGAGCCTGATTCCTCCAACTCCATTTTTCTTTCTCAAGATTGCTTTGGATATTCAGGGTCTTTTGTGTTTCCATACGAATTGTAAGATTTTTTATTCTAATTCTGTGAAGAATGCCATTGGTAGTTTGATAGGGATTGCATTGAATCTGTAGATTGCTTTGGGTGGTATAGTCATTTTCACAATATTGATTCTTCCAATCCAAGTACATGGTATGTTTCTCCATGTGTTTAAGTCATTTGATTTCTTTCAGTATTTTATAGTTTTCTGAGTATAAGTCTGTCGCCTCTTTAGGCAGGTTTATTCCTAGGTATTTTATTCTTTTTGTTGCAATGGTAAATGGGAGTGTTTCCTTAATTTCTCTTTCTGATTTTTTGTTGTTGATGTACAG
>NW_006781628.1:115318-121939 GCF_000442215.2 Lipotes vexillifer
CCAGAGATTTCTGTGCATTAATTTTGTATCCTGCAACCTTACCACATTCATTGGTTAGTTCTAGTAGTTTTCTGGTGGCATCTTTAGGATTTTCTATGTATAGTATCATGTCATCTGCAAACAGTGACAATTTTACTTCTTCTTTTCCAATTTGTATTCCTTTTATTTCTTTTTCTTCTCTGATTGCCATGGCTAGGACTTCCAAAACCATGTTGAATGAGAGAGGTGACAATGGATATCCTTGTGTTGTTCCTGATCTTAGTGGAAATAATTTCAGTTTTTCACTACTGAGTATGATGCTTGCTAAGGGTTTGTCATATATGGCCTTTATTGTGTTGAGTAGGTCCCCTCTATGCCCATTTCTGGAGAGTTTTTATCATAAATGGGTGTTGGATTTTGTCAAAAGCTTTTTCTGCATCTATTGAGATGATCATATGGTTTTCATTCCTTAATTTGTTAATGTGGTGTATCACATTGATTGATTTTCATATATTGAAGAATCCTTGCAGCCCTGGGAAAAATCCCACTTGATCATGGAGTATGATCCTTTTAATGTGCTGTTGGATTCTGTTTGCTAGTGTTTTGTTCAGGATTTTTGCATCTATGTTCATCAGTGATATTCGTCTATAATTTTTTTGTGTGGTATATTTTTCCAGTTTTGGTATCAGGGTGATAGTGGCTTCGTAGAATGAATTTGGGAGTGTTTCTCCCTCTGTAATTTTTTTGGAAGAGTTTGAGAAGGATGGGTGTTAGCTCTTCCCTAAATGTTTGATAGAATATGCCTGTGAAGCCACCTGGTCCTGGACTTTTGTTTGTTGGAAGATTTTTAATTACAGTTTCAATTTCATTACTTGTGATAGGTCTGTTTATATTTTCTAATTCTTCCTGGTTCAGTCTTGGAAAATTGTACCTTTCCAAGAATTTGTCCGTTTCTTTGTGGTTGCCCATTTTATGGGCATATACTTGTTTGTAGTAGTCTCTTATAATCCTTTGTATTTCTGCAGTGTCAGTTGTGATTACTCCTTTTTCACTTCTATTTTATTGCTTTGCGTCCTCTCCCTTCTTTTCTTGATGAGTCTGGCTAAGGGTTTATCAATTTTGTTTATCTTCTCAAAGAACATGCTTTTAGTTTTATTGATCTTTGCTATTGTTTTCTTCGTTTCTATTTCATGTATTTCTGCTCTGATCTTTATGATTTCTTTCCTTCTACTGACTTTCGGTTTTCTTTGTTCTTCTTCCTCTAGCTGTTTTAAGTGTAGGGCTAGATTGTTTATTTGAGATTTTTCTTGTTTCTTGAGGTGAGACTGAATTGCTATAAACTTCCCTCTTAGAACTGCTTTTGCTGTGTCCCATAGGTTTGGGGTCGTCCTGTTTTCATTGTCATTTGTTTCTAGGTATTTTTTAATTTCTTCTTTGATTTCTTCAGTGATCCTTTGGTTATTTAGTAGCACACTGTTTAGCCTCCATGTATTTGTATTTTTTACAGTTTTTTTTTTGCTGTAATTGATATCTAGTCTCATAGCATTGTGGTCGGAAAAGATACTTGATACAATTTCAATTTTCTTAAATTTACCAAGGTTTGATTTGTGAACGAAGATATGATCTATCCTGGAGAATGTTCCACGAGCACTTGAGAAGAAAGTGTATTCTGTTGTTTTGGGATGGAATGTCCTATAAATATCAATTAAGTCCATCTTGTCTAAAGTGTCATATAAAGCTTGTGTTTCCTTATTTATTTTCATTTTGGATGATCTGTCCATTGGTGAAAGTGGGGTGTTAAGTCCCCTACTATGATTGTACTGCTGTCAATTTCCTCTTTTACAGCTGTCAGCATTTGCCTTATGTATTGAGGTGCTCCTATGCTGAGTGCATAAATATTTACCATTGTTATATCTTCTTCTTGGATGGATCCCTTGATCATTATGTAGTGTCCTTCTTTGTCTCTTGCAATAGTCTTTATATTAAAGTCTATTTTGTCTGATATGAGAATTGCTACTCCACCTTTCTTCTGATTTCCACTTGCATGGACTATCTTTTTCCATCCCCTCACTTTCAGTCTGCATGTGTCCCTAGGTCTGAAGTGGGTCTCCTGTAGACAGTATATATAAGAGTCTTGTTTTTGTAACCATTGAGCAGTCTATGTCTTTTGGTTGGAGCATTTAATCCATTTACATTTAAGGTAATTATTGATATGTATGTTCCTATTACCATTTTCTTAATTGTTTTGGATTTGTTTTTGTACGTCTTTTCCTTGTCTGTGTTTCCTGCCTAGAGAAGTTCCTTTAGCATTTGTTGTAAAGCAGGTTTGGTGGTGCTGAATTCTCTTAACTTTTGCTTGTCTGTAAAGGTTTTAATTTCTCTGTTGAATCTGAATGAGATCCTTGCTGGCTAGGGTAATCTTGGTTGTAGGTTTTTCCTTTTCATCACTTTAAATATGTCCTGCCACTTCCTTCTGGTTTGCAGAGTTTGTGCTGAAAGATCAGCTGTTTACCTTACAGCTGCTTTTCCCTTGCTGCTTTTAATACACTTCCTTTGTATTTAATTTTTGATAGTTTGATTAACTTGTGTCTTGGCATGTTTCTCCTTGGATTTATCCTGTATGGGACTCTCTGTGCTTCCTGGAATTGATTGACTATTTCCTTTCCCATGTTAAGGAAGTTTTCCACTATAGTCTCTTCAAATATTTTCTCAGACCCTTTCTTTTTCTCTTCTTCTTCTGGGACCCCTATAATGCAAATGTTGGTGTGTGTAATGTTGTCCCAGAAGTCTCTGAGACTGTCCTCAATTCTTCTCATTCTTTTTTCTTTATTCTGCTCTGCAGTAGTTATTTCCACTATTTTATCTTCCAGGTCACTTATCCGTTCTTCTGTTTCACTTATTCTGCTATTGATTCCTTCTAGAAAATTTTTAATTTCATTTATTGTGTTGTTCATCATTGTTTGTTTGCTCTTTAGTTCATCTAGGTCCTTGTTAAACGTTTCTTGTATTTTCTCCATTCTATTTCCATGATTTTGGATCATCTTTACTATCATTACTCCGAATTCTTTTTCAGGTAGATTGCCTATTTCCTCTTCATTTGTTTGGTCTGGTGGGTTTTTACCTTGCTCCTTCATCTGCTGCATATTTCCCTGTCTTCTCATTTTGTTTAACTTACTGTGTTTGGGGTCTCCTTTTTGCAAGCTGCAGGTCCGTAGTTCCCATTGTTTTTGTTGTCTGCCCCCAGTGTGTGAGGTTGGTTCAGTGGCTTGTGTAGGCTTCCTGGTCCCTTCCTCCATCTTTTTATGCTATTCGGGGCCTCAGTTGGATGATGCCCACCCACTCTGGGGAGGGTTATTTTCTTTACTCATTCAAATGCTAATGTCTCCCAGGAACACCCTCACACCATCTATGTGGGCATCCCTTAGCCCAGTCAAGTTGACATAGAAAATTAATCATCACAGACCCTCAGCTAAGAGCCCAGCCACAATATCCCAGAATTCCGACCTATAGAACTATGAATAAATAAACTTGTGTTGTTTTAAGACACTAAGTTTGTGGTCATTTGCTATGCAGCAATCGGTAACCAATACACTGTGTCCCATGTCACTTGGGACTTACAGAGTCTGGGAGATAGTGTCCCATTAAGGGAGCTTAGGGAACATACGGGTCCCTGACTATACCCTTGGATGGATATTGCGCAGTAGGATTGTTCACTTTGTAGTTGATACGGAACAAGGTTTTTTAGTGAGGCTAACTCCTTGAGTTAGGTGAGAACAAGCTAGCACCTTAGCAAGGGTGAGTTTATTCATTGTTGTTATGAACTTGAAAATGGGACCCAACTGCAATGGGAAAGGTTGATGGTCCAGGGAGGAAATGTCTGAGCTCAGGCAGGCATGATCTAGACAATGGTAGGCAGAGAAGGTTTGATTACCAGCAAGCTGAGGGCACAAAGGGACATGAGGGAGGGATAGGGGAGGGGGGGACCTGGGGTAGAGGTGAAGGGAAGATGACACAGAAGGATTTCTGAAAAAAGAAGCAAAGTACAAAACAGGCCCATTTCACAACTTTACCTTCAACCAACGTGTGTTTGCAGAACTGAGTTCCCTGAAAAGTTCCACTCGGTTTCCAAGGAAAACAGCCATGAAGATATGGTTTTCTGTCCTGTGGTCTGTCCCACAGGAACCTGATTGCAAGAATGCGAACTCAAGTTGATAGCTCCTTTCTATACATATGGAACAGCTTTGGGATGGGAAAAGGTTTTTTAAAAGACTGGAAAAAAAATCCCTGAAGAGCAACTTTGGCTCTTGGTTAATGGGACTGATGAACGATTTGAGGGGGATGAGAACTGTGGCAAAATGAAGTTTTTGAAATGCTGAGTTGCTCTGGTTTGGGAATAGGGCTTTATCATTTGGTAACCAGAGGGTGGATCTCCTGGGCCTGTTAAAGCTATTAATTTGATTGTTTTTAATATAAAAATTTTAAATAAAAAATTTTTGAGTCAATGGAATGAATGGACACGTAGGTAGGTAGGTAGATAGAGAGATAAATAAAGTAGATAGATAGACAGACCAACAAGCAGACGTGCTTGTCAAGCTCTAGGCCTCCCTCTGCTCAGTTCCTCAGGCACCTTCCTTACTCCTTCTCTTGGGAATCCACCACCTCTCACACTGACTGGGTATTGAGAACTGCTAAAATCTTAATCTGAGGTAGATTCAGACCTGTACTATGGCCAGGTCTGGTGGTTTATTCAAGTCTCTTTAAGAACCATAAAGGCTCAAGTGTAGATAGATAGATAGATAGATAGATAGATAGATGATAAAAATAGGGATGATATATAGATATATAGTTATGAAATAAATTAAAAATATAAATACATACATATATGTATATATAAGGGGATTTATATTAAGGAATATAAATTGGCTCTACATTGGCTCACATGATGGTGAGGGCTGGCAAGTCTAAAATTTGTCAGGCCAGCCAACAAGCTGGAAACTCAGCAGGAGTTAACTTTGCAATCTTGCGACAGAATTTCTTCTTCCCTGGAAAACCTCAGTTTCTGCTCTTAAGGCATTCAACTGATTAGCTGTGACCACCTCACATTTTCAAGAGTAATCTTTACTTAAAGTAAGGATTGCAGGATTAAGGATTACTGGTTGAAGATGTTAATCACATCTATAAAATATATTTATAGCAACATCTAGACTACCGTTTGACCAAACAACTGGGTACCATAGCCACGTGAAGTTAACCGTCACAGGTGGGATCCTAGCTCACCCTCTCTGGCCCCAGGCTGGAATTTCTTCTCCAATGCCACTCTATTACTCCAGGGTCCCACACCCAGCATCCACAGTTGCATTGATGTGGTAGTTACCACTGGGGCCCACATCAGGTCTGTTCTCTGTGGCTCCTAGAAGCCCCTATGACCCTCTGGTCCTCTTCTCTCTGATATGTTCTGTTGGGAAGGATCACTCTAGCCTCTTTTGAGGCTCAGCCTCTTTCATCTTTTGTTCTAAATTAATATCTGGGTCCACAGGGGCAAATACCATTACCCAGAGCATCTGTCTGCATCATGTCAGCCCCCTGAAAGGACCCACGAGCATACTCTGCTTCCTCCTTCAAAGGAAGAGTGTCCATTATAGGTCAGTTGTGGGCTCTGGTCTGTGTCATCCTTGCTCTGGGACCCGGATGGGTCTGCCACCCTTTGGAGCATTGCCAGTCACTGGGGCAGAAGGAACATGGGAAACTGTATACTAGCTCATAAAGCTTCCACCTAAAAGGGACACACGTCCCTTCTACTCATATTTCATTGGCCAAAGCATGTCCCGTGGCCATACAAACCATAAGGGAGCAGGGAAGTTCCACCCCATCATGTGCCTGGAAAGAGATCTGGAAATGCATGGTAATCAGCACTGACAGGTACCACCAGACCCCTCCGCTCACCACAGGGCTGAGGGATATGCCTCAAGCCCAGTGAGCTGTCCATCCTTGTCTGGATCAGATCCCCAGCCCCTAATCCTCACTCTCCCAGCTCCTCGTGGGTCTCCATCAGATGCACCCAAACCTTCCCTCTGCATTCACTTCTCTCAGTTTCTCTGACTTTCGTATACCTCCCACACTCAGAAATAACCTTCCAAAGTTGATACTAGAATTTTATCATGGAAACATACTTTACACAAACAGCATTAATAGAAGTGTCTGCAAAAGTGAAGGAGGATTATATCCTCATCGGCTTCCTGATCCAAAGCCCCAGCTTCTCAGTGCAAACTACTCAAGACCAGTGGCTGTCTGCCCTAATGAAGTGTCCACATGCTTCTAAAAAAATACAGCTAATGATACGAGAGAATTTTTTAATAAAATATAATATGTAAATAAGACAAGGTCCTGTAATACAGAATAATCTCAATTTTGTGAAACAAAATATACATAGGCATAACTTTTAATGGGTCTAAAAAGTAATTCATAGTGATAGAGGATTGTTTCCGGAGCATGGAAGAACTGACTGATATTTTCTTATGTTTTCAAAATAGGAATGCGTGTATGTTCTTTTAACTAGGAAAACTTTTTAAAGGTTTTTAAAGTCGTTGTGGATGGAGATTTTTCATCTTCTCATTACCTTTTTTTTTTTTTTTTTTTTTTTGT
>NW_006781628.1:122205-151116 GCF_000442215.2 Lipotes vexillifer
GCGTCTCCTGCATCGGCAGGCGGACCCTCAAGCACTGCGCCACCAGGGAAGCCCCTCATTACCTTTTAATCAGTGTTACAGACAAGAATCTTCCTTTACATTTCATTAAACTCTTTTTTACAGTGATAGAAATCTGTTTCATCCTGTCTGGACAACCGAGGGGAGAAAAAAGATGGGGATGGAGTTAAGAGAGGTAAGGTGTCTGCTTAGATGATTGGAACAGTCCTGGAAAACTGGCCAAGATCATTGGTTCAATTCTCCGACTCCTCCTTTGACTACACAGAACCCACCCAGGGCAAGTGTTCAGACCCCCTTCTCCCTAATAGACTAATGTCATCCATCTGGACACCTGGAGGTGGGGCAGGGTCGCAGGTGAGCAGAGAGTGTAAAGAGTAACCCTGCCCCATGAGAAGGCCCTCCTCCTTCAAGCCTGGGTGCCATCCCAGGTCAAGTCACACCAGGTGCAGCCAGGGCTTCTGTACGCAGTGCTCTGGATATACTCCGTCAGCTGGGCAGAGAGTGTGGCTGGCGAAACTGTGCAGGGGACAGACTCGTGCTGGTTTTAACACATGGGTGGATCACGTATGGTTGAAAGGTGGTATGTGATCCGCATCAGAGGCTTACCGGGGTCAGGAGGCAGCAGGGATGACAGCACATTCATGCAGTTATTATATGCTCTGGGATATTTTTCTTTTCTAAATGTATTTTGGAAAATAAGCCCTCTAGTCCCACCCACTTCCTATGCTTTGGGTGACATGGTCTATCTAGCTCCTAAAGAGCAGACTCCCTCAGCTGGCCCTTGTAATGTACCCAAAGGCACCCTATTTGGAATTTAAAAGTGCCCTCTGGGCAGTTATTTAAGCAAACAGTATATTCTCAACCATCCTGCTTTCACACAGCATCTAAAACAAATAGAGGCCGAAGTTTTAAGTCACCAGCATGTCACCAACACAGAAAAAGCTGGGACGTGTCCTTTTGGGGAAGGAAAGAAACACAGAGATTCCATCGAGGCTCCCTCCCTCCCAAGCCAAACATGTCACAGGGGAGCTGCCTCCCCATCCTGCGCCCCTCTCCACTGGGCTTGGTTCAAGTGTTCAGCTATGGGCACACTTCAGTGGGCACAGCTTGACCACTCCCCTAATACTATCTGCTCCCCTACATGCAGCTCCAAGTAGCTATAGACATGCTCAGTCTGCAGAATCCCTGGGTTTCAGGCCTTGCCTTGGATTCTGATGTATGTCCGAATTGGAAGTTTGGTTTAAGGGAAAAAAAGTCAACCCTTCCAGCTGACACCAAAGCCAAAAAAAAAGGAAGGGCAGGGGCTAAAAGCACTAGCCCAGATAAGAACTTTCTTTCCTCCTTAGCCTGAGCTAACCGCAGAGGCCTAATTACCATCATTCACATTCAAAGCTCCTGAACAATCGCAATGCTGCCTCAAGCAGAGATGGAGCAAAATTGTCTCCTTTGCTGAGGTGTGATAAACCCTCACAGTGCAGTGGCAGAACCTAAGATTAAATCTCTAATCCATCCTCTGCCAGCTGCCTGACCTGGGGCACACTGTTCGTTTCCTCATCCATAAAATGGGGATGATCACACCCACTCGTGCTATTGCTGGGAGGAATAACTGAAGGCACAGTGTAGAAGGGCGGGCTCTCAGAATTTTCTGTACACCAGTCCCTACAGAAGTAAGGTCGGGGGCCCTTTGTGTTAATCATGTTTTAAATTTTCTATATTTTATAATGCTTTGATATCTTGAGGACCTGGCTGGCTGGGGAGAGACTGCCCCTCCAGGGTTAGCTAGTTTCCAGAGATAGAAAATAACTTACCTGTGAATATGCCTTTCATATGCAAACAAATCAATCCAGAGCCCAGGTCTTCAACCATCTCCTTTACCTAATTCACACACACCAAGCCAATCTTTCCTCTGCCCTAAATCACCCCAGGGCCAGGTACTGGACAACTAGAGATCACCCCATAGCGCAGAGCCTGCTATAATTACTCAAACTACCCAGTCCTAAAATATTTACCCCTCCCTGCCATGCCTTTCCTGCAGGAATCACAATAAAGGCTCCTGCCCACGCTTTCTCCTTGCTCCTTCCGCCTTTGGACCAGCCCTGGTGCTTCCCATGTGGCCCTGTATGGCATGGTATGTCCCCTCGTCTTGAAAACTATAAGTAATAAACTTCTTTCAACAGTGTTGACCTCTCTGTGTCATCACTCAGTCACCTCTATAAATAAAATTCCTGGGTACAGTCAAAACACCCTTGCTATCCAAACTCTTACTATTCACTGTCAAAACCCAGGAACCAAATAACTTTAGAAAACTTACTGTTCAAACTAGGATCCAAGTAAATTTGATTAGCAAAGGATACTTGTATTATGTATTCTTTTTTTTTAAAACATATATATATATATATATATTTTTTTTTCGCTGTGTCAGGTCTTCGTTGCTGCATGTGGGCTTTCTCTAGTTGTGATGAGCGGGGACTACTCTTCGTTGCAGTGCACAGGCTTCTCATTGTACTGGCTTCTCTTGTTGCGGAGCACAGGCCTGAGAGCTGGCAGGCTTCAGTAGTTGTGGCTCGCAGGCTCAGTAGTTGTGGCTCGTGGGCTCTAGAACACAGGCTCAGTAGTCATGGCACATGGGCTTAGTTGCTCCGCGGCACGTGGGATCTTCCCAGACCAGCGATCGAACCTGTGTCCCCTGCATTGGCAGGCAGATTCTTAACCACTGCGCCACCAGGGAGTCCTTAATATTCTCAAGATCAAAGATGCTGCTCATGACCAGTAGCTGTTCCCCAAATAGGAGACACAAGTTATATAAGCCAACAGCTACAAATGTGTGAAGCCCCCTGCTAGAAAGTTACAAAGCTATATAAGCCCTGCTCTTTGCCTTCAAATATGTATAGTAATACCTGAAAAATACCAAATGAAAGTTATATACTATCAAAGTTCAGACTAGAAAGAAAGCACCCATAACACAAATAAAAGATAATGCAGAGTCAAGCATAACAGTTTAAAGGAAATGAGAAATATTCTGGTCCAAGTCCAACTCTGAGGTTCGCTCCCGTGGTTTTCCTACACACGTGGGAAACCATCCATTTCACGGTCATTGGCATTCAGCCCCTTTGCCTCCCAGGCTGCTAGTGCCTCCTTCTTGGAATGCTCTCTGGTCTGAGGCACCAGCTCTTTAGCTGTGGCTCTTCCTTCAGTGGGTCACATGGTGCCACCCATGCTTCTGTGGGGCCTTGAGCATGTCTTCATTCCACTGTCAATCCACTTCAGCACATCATCTAAGAGCTGCCTGAGTCAGCTGGCAGCTGACTCATTCTTGCGGGAATGTGTATCTGAGAATGCATTTCTAAGGCTAGAGGTTGGGCCATGGGACTGTGCCTTGTCGCTGATCATTAGTTCAAGTTCACAGAGGCTACTGAGGAAACTGGTCCAGAAGTCGGCCATGCCAACCAGACCTGGTCCAAGCAAGCAGTGCTCTGGGTTAGCTTTCATTCTGAGCCACTGGTGGTGTTCTGGGTGAACGCACAGTATGTGATTGGCTCTTCCTCAAGAACTGAAGAGTTACCTGACGAATTCTCCATTTCCCATTCGATGCTAAAAACATGCTTCCAATTTTGTTTATTTAGTTACTCGACTCTTGCATTTGTTCAATGCCTGTTTAGTTGTGCTTTACAAGGCTCATGACTGGAATGTCTACTTTGACAGGAACCCCCAAGCAGGCAGTGTGTTCCCTCTCTGTTACTCCTAAGGTTGAAGGTGATGGAACGAGTGTGAGCTTCAGAATCAGATCTGCTTGGGTTTGATGGCCTATCACCAGCTGTGTGACACTGAGCAAGTCACTAAACCCCTCTGAGCCTCTTTCCTTTTCCAAAGAATATTAATAGTCATACCTACCTCAAAGGGTTGTTGTGAAGATTAAATGAAATAACATGGGTAAAATCCTTAGCACTGAGCCATGTACGCTGCAAAAAATAGTAAGTTTTCTAGCCGAGTGCTAGGTAACAAATGTTTCTAAGTAGCTATAAAACAGGATATAATGATAAAGTCTTTGACCTCAAAGATAAGGTAAACTAATGTTGAGAGCTAGGGTAATGGCTATATGAAAGTGTACTAGTTGAGACAGATTAGGTTATGCTGCAGTAACAAACAACCCCAACATGTCAGTGGCTTAAAACAAAAAAGGTTTATTTCTTTTTTTCTTTTTTTTGCCATACGCAGGCCTCTCACTGTTGTGGCCTCTCCCGTTGCTGAGCACAGGCTCCGCGGCCATGCTCACGGGCCCAGCCACTCCGCGGCATGTGGGATCTTCCCGGACCAGGGCACGAACCCGTGTCCCCTGCATCGGCAGGCGGACTGTCAACCACTGCACCACCAGGGAAGCCCAAGGCTTATTTTTTGCTTGTATTATATATGTCCATCAGGAGCAGGTGGGCGGGGGAGTGGGGGTCTGCTCCACTTCATCCTCATTCAGACACACAGGCTAGCAGAGACTCCACTGTATGCAGTGTAGTTGGTTGCCTTGACAGAGGGAGAGGGAGATGGAGAATCCTACTCCAGCTCTTAAATATACTTCAGCACAACTCTATTCATATATCATGAGCCAGAGAGAGTCCCTGGCTATACATAATTTCAGAGGGACAGGGATATAAGCTTCCTGAAGACTCAGAAGTAGAGTGGAACTGGAGGTTGATAAAAGGACTCATTTCTTCCACAGAAGGTATACAATGTATGACGAGGTCATAAAAATGAAAAGTCTGAGGTTGCCTTACGTTTCCAGAAGAGCCTCTGTCAGAGAGAGAACTCTTGTGATGAAACCTTAGTAATGAATTACAACTTGACCGATAGGCAAAGAAACAGGAGGTGTCCCAGACAGAGGGACCAGCACATGCAATGGCTTGGAGGCCTGAGAGAGCTGAATGCTCTCTGAGAGCAAGTTATTCAGTGTTCACAGGAAAAAAAGGGGCGATTTGGGAAGAAGTGGGAACCGAGCTTGGACCCGTGCTAGATCATGTCATGATAAGGAGTTGAGAGTTTATCATAAAAGTGATGGGGAGAGGGGCAGAAGCATTGGAAGGTTCTGACAAGGGAGTGCCAGGATCAGATTTATTTACTCATCTTTTCAGTCAACACATATATACTGAGTACCTAGTAAGAGCAAAGCACTGTTCAAGGAGTTGGGGACATATAGGTGAACAAAGTTCCTGCCCTCGTGGAGCTCAAATGCCAATGTCAGAAAAGGCACTGTGGCAGCAGTAAGGGGAATGGATCAGAAGGGGTTGGTTGAGATGAGAAGCAGAGAAAACAGGAAGGAGGTTATTGCAATAGTAGAGATGAATAATAACATGTGTCTAAAATCTAGCAGTGAGAGTGAAGAGATGGGGACAGATGAGAGACATTGAAAGAATGAACAGGATTTGGGGATGATGTTATGTAAGAGTAAAGAAGTGGGCGGGGTTAAGAATGACTCTCTGTGTTCCTGCTTCAACAACTGGATGAATGTCAATGCCCTTCACCAAGACTGAGAACTCAGAAGGAAGAACAGGTTAGGAAGAGGTGATGAGTTTTGTCCTGCGTGTATTGACTTTGAGGTGGTTTTTCCCACAGGAAGTTTGATGTGTCTGGGACTTAAGAGATGGCTATACACTGGAAAATATATATATATTTGGGGATAAACAGAGGGGAGCAGAAACAATGGGGGAGAATCTAGATTGATGGCAAGTGTATATCTTCTCTCCCTCTCAAGACCTGGATGGGGTTACATGGGCAAATGTATCTGTAAATACAGCTATACATTCAATATTTTTCCATTTTGATAAGAAATGGAAATCTTCTAGTTTATAAGATTATGCCTGCTTTTTTAAAAAAAAGTAAAAGAATTAAGGAAACAAATGGCATTAGACTTATCAAATGCAATGCAGGAATGTAGAAAACCATGAAAGAATGCCTTCAAAATTGCAAGAGAAAACGGCTTTGAATCTAGAATTCCAGACTCATCCAAACTTCCAGGCAAGTGCGAGGGTAAATTTAAAACATTTAGTTGAGCAAGGACTCAAAATAATTTAACTCCCATGCACTCTTTCTTTAGAAGCTTTCAAAAGTTTATCCACCAAACATGGGAATACCCAGTGGATCAAGAGAACAAGGGGTTGGACAAGAGTAGAAGGAAGGAGACCTATGGTGGAAGGTATATTGAGGAAAAGGAAAAAGGGAGAATTGAAATGTGACCAGATATAACTGAGCATTTGGGAAAAAACTGATAGGTTTGTGACAGATATAATGCAGCACTCAGGGAAAAAAAAAAGAAATAATGAATACCTGTACTGAAGAATCTGCAAGTGAGAATTAGGGGCAATTATTGACTCTAGGAGAAATAAAAATGATACTAGAAAGTAAATATTATCAATAATCCTCCTCCCTGGTAAACATGAGTTTGTTTTCTACATCTGTGACTCTCTGTTTTGTAAATAATTCATTTGTACCATTTAGGGGCTCAGGGAGGGATAAACTGGGAGACTGGGATTGACATATACACACTACTATATATAAAATAGATAACAAATAAGGACCTACCGTATAGCACAGGGAACTCTACTCAATACTCTGTAATGACCTATATGGGAAAAGAATCTAAAAAAGAGTGGATATATGTATAACTGATCCACTTTGCTGTACAGCAGAAACTAACCCAACATTGCCAATCAACTATACTTCAATAAAAATTTTGGAAATAAAATAAACAGCAACACTTGAAAAATTCCTCCCCTTGGGTCAAGAGTGAATAATATTAATGTAGTAACACTGTAAATGCTGATAGTTGGTTTAACAAAAAATATAACTATCTTAGGGGATTAGAAAGGGAAGTGCAGTAGATGCAATGGAGCTACATCCTCGGCTACACTGGAAGAAATTTGTTAATTTCAGACATTGCCTGAAACTGATGAATGAAGAACTAGTGGTCTAAAATATTATAGAAATAAGGAGACACCTACGGAAAGAAACTGCCAAAAGAATTTAAAAGTATTGTCTGCACAGAGTGGAAATGCACACAGGGTAGGGGTAGAAGGTGTAGCACGCTGGTTTTTGCATTTTAAGTCTTTCAGGACAATTTTTAATAGCATTTTTAAGAGAAAAGAGAGACATATAGAAGATTATGCAAGGAGGGGAAGAGTGAGAAGCAAAGGACCCTAAAAAGTCTGAGGAACACCGACATTTAAAAGGAGGAGCCTGCATAAAGATTGAGAAGGCGATACCAAAGAGGTGGGAGGGGGGCTTCCCTGGTGGCGCAGTGGTTGAGAGTCCGCCTGCCAATGCAGGGGACACGGGTTCGTGCCCCGGTCCGGGAAGATCCCACATGCCGCGGAGCGACTGGGTCCAGAGCCTGTGCTCCGCAGAGGGAGAGGCCACAACAGTGAGAGGCCCTCGTACCGAAAAAGAAGAAAAAAAAAAAGAGAGGAGGGAGGGGAACCAGAAGAAAGTGTCCCACGGAAACCAGAGGGGCATTAACT
The DNA here is from genome assembly GCF_000442215.2 of Lipotes vexillifer. Classification (NCBI taxonomy): domain Eukaryota; kingdom Metazoa; phylum Chordata; class Mammalia; order Artiodactyla; family Lipotidae; genus Lipotes; species Lipotes vexillifer. The sequence goes on from NW_006781628.1 coordinate 129,726, forward strand.
GAGTTCCTACCTGCTGTGGAGTCACAGGTAGATTGAGACTTTTATTGAGGAATTACTCGTGCTTATATCCACTTGTAATGATCCTTTACACAGTTGGGCCAGGCCCTAAAAGTGGTTCTGGAATTATAAGATATGGAGCAGCAGCCTTGTTGCTGTCCTACCAGAGCACCGGAATGCACACCCTGGGAAAGCAGCTGGAGCCAATGAAGTCTCTCAGAAATTGCTCCACTGAAAAAAAAAAGAAATTGCTCCACTGCCCTGCACCCCTCCATGAGCTGCCTGCCTCCCCATCTGCCTGGCCTCCCCTACCTCGTAGGACAGGACCTTGGGGTCCTGTTTCGAAGGTAGGATTCTGGGACTCTCTGTGGCTTCCATTCAGATATCCTAACGCTTACTTCATCCTGAGACTCTGTCCTTTGCCTCTTGGACTGGATCTGAATTCACTAGGTGCTGTCCAAGCGCCCCCCCACCTGCTCCTGGGATTGCTGGGGCCTGTTGCTCCCACCTCCTGCCACATGTGACAGGAATAATTCATGGAGCAGACAGAGCTTCGCTTTTCCTGAGGTAAAGCAGCCCAACACTTGGAGGGCTTTTCAGTGAGCGTCCTCTAGTTAAACTGCTTTATGGCTGGATCATGTGGCCATGGGTTGTTTATAGATATACTAATTCTCTAATTTGATATTATCGATAAAAGCATTAATTTTTTAGAGTAGGAAGGTGGTCATAATGGTACTTCCAGGCTGACAACTGAATGAGCCAGAATGTTCTGGAAGTACAGAAAGTAAAGACACTCAAGGAAAGCTCCATCACATAGCACCTATGAAATGAAGGACATACCAAAGGCACATGTGGATGATCCAACCTGAGAGATTATTTGAACAGACACGTAATTGTCTCAGAGAAGCAGAGGGAATGGAGACAGTCACGGATGACCAAGGGAAGCTGGTTAACTGTAGGCAGGTTGGGATTTTATTACAATCATAATGGTATTTATTGGGACTGCCCTGGTGGCGCAGTGGTTAAGGCTTCGTGCTCCCAGCGCAGGGGGCACAGATTCAATCCCTGGTCCAGAAACTAGATCCCACATGCATGCCGCAACTAAGAGTTTGCATGCCACAAGTAAGGAGCCCACGTGCCGCAACTAAGGAGCCCACCTGCCTCAACTAAGACCCGACGCAACCAAATAAATAAATATTTAAAAATAAATTAATTTTTAAAAATGGTATTTATTGAGCATTTGCTGTGTGCTGGGCTATAAACACTTTACCTCTATTGGCTCACTTAATCCCCACAAAAACACTGTAGGTCACTATTGTGATTGTTATTATTCCCACTTCACAGATGAGGAAACTGAGGCAAGAACCTAAGTTGCCCCTAGTCCCACAACTGACAGAGGTGGGGTTTGAACCTAGGCAGTACAGTCTAGAAACGTCCTCCCGAGCTTAAACTGTAGCGTGAAGAACACAGATCACATGCTCTGGACATATTTCCAGACTGGAAAGCAGTCCCGCCTCTGTAAGAAGCACATTATAGAGCTCATAACAGAGGATATGGCAGCTGACCAAAGAAGTGAATCCATACACAGGTTCCCATCTCCTACAGAGAGTGAAATCCTGACAGGAAATTCTGTAGTCAGATATCCAAGTATAGGCAGCTACTGAGTAAGACTTAAGAAAATCTAACTCTTACCACTAACTCTGTGGGCACAGAATGAGTTTAGCAAACCTTTCTGCACCTCAGCAGACAGAGCTCTGGGTTTCCAGTACTGACATCCTGAAAAGTTATGTATGCCAGTGTAAAAGTCCAATGGTACAAAATTCAGGGAGAAAATTTGTGAACTATATTCCATCAAACGGAGCCTGTCATTTAGGGGGCTTTAAGAGAAATTATTAATACAAGGACCCAAATCTGAGCATGCTAGTCTGTAGCAAAATTTTACTCCATGGGGCAAAAAGCTTTCCAGGGGAAGCCAGATGTATCCTTAGATAATTCAGAGAAACAGTTCATGTATAAAGAACTGCAAGCTTTGTTGAAAAGGACTCTCACTGCTTGTTCAGCATCAGCATGAGAGCCCTCATCTCGAATTGTTCTCAAATCCTGATTTGTTTGAAAATCAATCCAAATGTCTCCCCACCAGCCCCATTCCCTTCTAGTAAATTTTATTAAGCAATAAATTCACATCAAACACTATTCATTGAGAAACTTCAGATGAAACTAGTCAAATTCACGATACAGTGGACACTCCAAGGAATTCAACATTCCTGCCTCACATTTTTTTCATAGGGAAGGCCACTGAGATCTTCCCCCTGCCCCCCATACATGGCATGACTCCCGGGAAGGGGTGTTGGCACAGATGGGGAGTGAAAGGCTTGCAGAGCTCTTCTGCATTAAAAAGCCATGTGGCTCCAGCCTTGCGCTAAGTATTACTAGCTCAAGACCTGTGGTTAAGTCACCCAGCTGCAAGCTTTCTTGCCAAAGGCCAAAGCAGTAAGTTCAAGGTGCTTCCTGGCTCTAACTCAGCCAGTATGGAAGGACCCCATGTTGACAGTGGTGCAGGAGTGGCTCTGAGCCTTCTCTAAGAGTGCTCTGGAAAGCATTACCCTACCCAAAGGGGGTGAAAATCTCTTTGAAAGCATTTCGCCTAGCCTGCTCAGAGATGAAGACAAAAACCATAACACATGGGAAGGACAAATATCCCGTGCACTGCTGATTGATATTATCTGGGTGCTCTGCTTTCAAAAACCTTTTCCTCATAAAAGAAAAACACGTTCCTATCACTAACTGTCCCCAGAGCAAGTTATCTGCCCTTTCACAGTCTCAAAGGATCTCATCGTAAAATAAAGAGTTGAATTATAAATGATCATCGAGGTGCCATATTGTCTAGTAATGACAAATGTCAAAAGCAGTCAAATACTTACAATTACATATGGTTCAACATAGCATACACACACACACACACACACACACACACACACACACTCACCACGCATCCACCCTTACGGACATTTACTCATTCATTTGGTAAAAATATATTGCCTGCCAGATGCTAAGCACTCTTCTGGGCACTGACGATACAGCAGCAAACGACACAAAGCTCTGCTTACTTGGAGCTTACTTTCCAGGACTGGCCAGAAGCAAAATAATCAAAAAATATGTGTCAGGTAGTGATAACTGCCATGGGGAAAAATAAAAATGGATAGAGACTGTCAGAGTTGGGTAGAATGTTCTATTTGAAATATGATTAGGAAAGGCCCCTCTGAATAAGATGACATTTGGTGTGGAATCTAAAACATAAAACAGATCAGTGAATGTAACAAAAAAGGAACAGACTCACAGATATAGCGAACAAACTAGTGGTTCCCAGTGGGAAGAGGGAAGGGGGGAGGGGCATGATAGCGGTAGGGCAGTAAGAGGTACAAACTATTAGGTATAAAATAAGCTACAAGGATATATTGTACAGCACAGGGAATATAGCCAATCATTTATAATAACTATAAATGGAGTAAAACCTTTAAAAATTAGGAATCACTATATTTGACACCTGACACATATATATATTTTAAAAAGATGCCATTTGGGCAGAGCTCTGAAAGATATGCAGTAAAGGAGTGAGCCACTGTATAGTCACAGCAAGGAGGTTCCAGGCAGAAGCAATACCACGTGCAAAGGCCCTGAGAGGGAACCATCCTGACCTATTCAATAGTCAAAGAACAGCAAAGAAGTTAGTATGGCTGAGAAAGAGAGTGACCAAGGCGTAGAGTGGAAGGAGGTGAAGTCAGAAAGGTCATCAAGGTCTGGCAAAGTCTCACTCTGAGTGAGACGGGAATCCACTGGAGAGTTTTGAGCTTTAGAATGGCGTAATCTGATATATGTGCTTAAAAGATTGGGCTTCCCTGGTGGCGCAGTGGTTGAGAGTCCGCCTGCCGATGCAGGGGACACGGGTTCGTGCCCCGGTCCGGGAAGATCCCACATGCCGCAGAGCGGCTGGGCCCGTGAGCCATGGCCACTGAGCCTGCGCGCCCGAAGCCTGTGCTCCGCAACGGGAGAGGCTGCAACAGTGAAAGGCCCACGTACCACCAAAACAAAAAACAAAAAGATTATCCTCACTGCTGTATGTGACAAATAGACTTAGAAGGACAAAGGTCTCACTCTAAGCAGGGGACCAGTTAGGAGGCCATTGCAGTAATCCAAATGAGGAATGAAGGTGACTTGGACCAGGTGGCAACAATGGAGCTAGTAAGAACTGGATATATTGTGAAGGTAAAGTCAGTAGGATTTGCTAACTTACAGTATGGGGATTGGGAAAAGAGGACTCAGAAATGACTCCCAGCATTTAGGCTTGAATAAGTGAAATGATGGAGTCTCCCTTAACTGGCCTGGGAAGGACGAGGGAGGGAATGTACTTGGGCTGGTGGGAGATAGAAATCTGCATGTTCCATCTCAGGCATGAAAAATCTGAGATGCCTTTTAGATATCTTCTTATGAAATTGTGATAGAATGACCACAGACTTCTAGAATCTTCCTTGGAGAATTTAAAACATAATCCCCAAGGACAACACACACATCTTCTACTTGGGAACTGTCCGGAGAATACCTGTGACCAGGGGTTTGCCGGTAAATGTTTAACAACCTGTTCTCCAGGGGAAAAAATTTCTTCATTTGTAGCAATTTACGGATTTCCACTGTGGAAATACTCCACCCTGGCCAATTTCAAGCTGGCAATGTGAGGTCACTGAATGCAGAGAGGGAAAGGCGGAGCACAGTGGCTCTCCCACACCCATAAGAGCAGCGGGACCCAGCACAGCACCGCAGCAGGGACCCCGTCCCCAGGCCCGCACACTCCTCAGAAGGCAAAGCAAGGACAATCTTAGGTGGGGAGGTAATGGCTTTAGGCGGTTACCCTTTAATCATCTTTGCAGCGGTTAGACAAAACAGGTTGTGAGAAAGCCTGAGGCATTTGTATTATAAACAGCTGCCTTACTGTTGTAACACACTGATCCAAGATCTGGCATTAATGATCTCTCAGGTAAAACAAATTTACTCTCAAGTTTCAATGGAGGGGTAGAGCAGGACATAGTGCCAGGTCCCATGAATGGTCCCCAAGTCATTTTGAAAGGAAGGAAAGCTCCATCCTCTATATTCGTTTCTGGTTTCTGAGCCCAGGATCCCTTTCTGAAATAGTCAGGAAATACCTGGATCATTTTCAAATTGGGGGTAAGAAAAAAATTTGCTCTAGGCTTTAACCAGCTCCTGGAGAGAACTATTTTCTCAGGGCAATGAATGACATTAAATTTGCTTTAGTAAACTGTTGTCCAGTCAGCAAACTAAAAATTCTTTATTTCCATCTCCACTCTAGAACAGGGGTTCTTAATCCTCTGTGCATTTTTAGAATCAGCTGGAAAATTATTTTAGAGTACTCATGCCCGGCAGGGGTAGGTCGGTCGCCCACATGCAGATTCAGATCCAACTGGTCAAGTGAGACCTGTGGGCCTTTTTTCAAATGCTCCCCAGGTGATTCTAATGTGTAGCCAGGGCTGAGAACCACTGCAAGTTCAAGTAATGAGTGGTTGGTTAGAATCAACCTAATCACTTTGTGGTAGCTGAAAAAGCACTCCCCTACATACAGTAACCGCTCAGTGAGCCGGATAAGCACAGGGCCAGGAATTAGCGAGCCCAGGGGTCTAGTCCTATTTCTCCCATTTAGCATATGTCCTTGGAAAGGCTGTTGACCAATGTGGACTCCAGAGGTTAGGACAGATGGTCCTGGCTCTAGGCTCACTCGTCCACCTGACATTCATTTTGGCTCAGATAGGGGTGCTGTATCATAGGTGGTTCACTTTGGCTCCTACCAAGGAAGCCCCCTGCCTGGCGTGAGGGCATGTTTTCAAGAGAATGACAGCCAGGGCTGTTGTTGCTTAGAACTACTCCAAGAGCTGGTAAAACGGCTTGATAAGGAATACCTGAGCAAAACAAGGCTGGACCATGGATTTGCCCAAAAATAAGGCATCTTGTCTGGGATGGAGGGTCAGGCTGATGCAATCCTAACCTTTCCTAACTCTCGCACCTGAGTTTAGTTTCCTGGTTTTACAGCCTCACAAGGATGCAGCAGGACTAATGGGAACCCAGCACTCTTCAAAACACTGAAATTTTTTTTTCTCTTTTATTCTTTTGCATTTTATTTTTTTTCACACACACGCACTGTATTTTATTTTTACAAGAGATAAATAAACTGACACCAAGCATTGTAAATGGATGACCACAACAGAAGCAACAATGATTGCAATTACCAAACACGAAACACACTCACACTATGTCATAATATTGACATTCAGTCCAGGAATCCTCCACTGTAACAGCTCCTTTACTTTGCAGTGAAAATTGATTCGTATATTTTGTGCCTCTGAGTCCTTGTGGGATTTTTTTTTTTTATTCAAACAGAAAGTCACAAAAATTATAATCATCCTCATCAGTTCACTCAGTCCCATGTAATTAATTTTTTTCATCTTGATCTTTTGTTAGCACTTTTATGAACTCATCAGTTGTTTTTTTTTTCATCAGTTTTCCATTAGAGTTCTGAAAATGCTTATTCATTCAGTTCAGCCGTATAGTCAATTACCAGAAACCTGTACTTGTCAGAGTCTTTTCCATGAATCTCATCAGTTGTTTTTTTTTTCATCAGTTTTCCATTAGAGTTCTGAAAATGCTTATTCATTCAGTTCAGCCGTATAGTCAATTACCAGAAACCTGTACTTGTCAGAGTCTTTTCCATGAATTCCTTGAAGATGAAATCTTTTTACAGGAACATTTTTGCAAAAGCATCAGAATACACCCAAAACACTGAAATTTCACATGGTTCCCGACCAAACAAGAAAGCAGTCAGAGTTCAATTAAGAAATTCATGCTAAAATCAAGCAGTGCTTAACTGCCTAATCTTTGGAGCTATTAACAGTAGTGCCCCCTTCCATGAACACTGGCAGTTAAAGGCCATTCGCACCAAACTCATTATAGTGTAAGTCTATATATTCTCTCTCCTGTCCCGTCTCCCCAATTTAGAATGATCCCATCCCCCTGCGCTGCCCCCATGCACACACTCCCCCACTCACACAGAGACACCAACTTGGGACCCAAAGGATCAGAGAGAAGACAACAGCAAACATAGCAGAGTGGATGGAGAACGAATGGTCCGGGCTGGCGGTCCAAGGACAAAGGCCCAGAAAATGACTGTTTCCAAGGAGAACGAGGAAAATCTTCTCTAGAGAGCATAGCCCCAGCCAAAGGCAAGCCCCCAAGGATGGAGGGCCTGGGGTAGCTCAAGGGACACAGCCACCAGAGGAGTCAGAACTGGCTCAGGACAGGCAACTTCAGCCTCCACTTATCACACTACAGACACTTCCGGCCCATCTCCCACCTCCTAGTGTTGCTCCGGGGGAGGCTGAGAGGAAGACACGCTCCACTGCCAGTGGCTACAGAGGCTTTTGATTAAGGGAAGTCAGTGGAATGGAAGCTTCGTCTTTTAAATCCCTCAAAATAATTTCCAAAGAAAATGTAGATAGGAAAAGAAGGGGAGCAGAAATGCTCAGGGCTTCAGCCTGGAAGGCCAGATGTGGGAAGCAAATAAATTCAACGCTTTCAACAAGAGAGCAGGGCGAAGCTGCCAAATGAGGCAGGGGAGAGGATTCTGTGGTTTGCTTCTCTCTCTTCTCACCCAAGAACGCAAGTTATGACTTTCATGGAAATGGATGGTGGAATGAATCCGTTACACTCACCAGGTCACCCTTTTCCAAATACAATCACCAGTTTAGCAAATCAGGTCTCTTGTCTCTGCTGGTCCCTCTGCCTGATAAGCTCCTTCTTAACCCTCAGGACCCAGCTCAAATGTCACCTCCTCTGTGAGGCCTCCCTGGACTCCCTCAGGTAGAACCTATGGCTCTTTCTCCTTTGTTCCCAAGGCCTTCCTCCACACTCTCCAAGGACATACTGTCATGCTGTCATCTGGCTATGTTCTGTCTCCCCCAGTAAAGTGGGAGCTCCCAGGGTTAAAAGCTAGACTTTTTTCACTTCCTCATCCCCAGTGCCTAGTAAATGCTTACTAAGGGAATGGATGGATGGACACAAAGACACCAGGGGAATTCAGAGAAGCCACTGCTCTAAAAAAGAATCTTCATCCACAGGGGACAGGGGAGCTGTACAATCACGAGGCAGACTTTTCGATAGGCAGCGAGTCATCTTTTCTGGAAGTTTGGAAGGGCTGTCAGCAAGATCTCTGCCAGTCTCCTCTGTGTCTCCCTCTATTTATACCCTGGGGCCAGGAGACAGGAGGAGGCTGTCTGAACTCAAGGACAATGTTCCGCAAGCAATACCTTCTCTGTATTTACTCTTGGCAAAGATCCCCAGAGGTTAGGTTTCCTTTAGAAAGAAACTACTGAGAGAGGGAAATTCCAGTTTTTTAATTCTTCTGCTATTTCCAAAGAAATTGATGGAAACTTAAAATATCTGCTTGGTAGTCCTGAAGGCGCCAAAATTCACCCTTAAGCAAAAAGACTTGAGGCATTGCAAAAGTTGCTGATGCAAAAAAACTTTCAGGTTACTGGAAAGGGAATGGCAATAAATAAATAAGAATAAAACTGAAAGAGTCTCTAAGAGAGCAAGAAATTTAAGGGATGGTGATATAGAGTCACCATCCGATCCAAGTATTTTAACTGTGTAATTGGGCAAAAAAAAAAGAGTTCAGTAAAATACTTAGGCTTATCCTTAATGAACCTAAAAACAAATACACATATACATGTATATAGTACAGCAACTATTAACCTAACTTGCTAAAATCTCATTTTGATCTCTTTCGGGAAAAGAAAAGCTACAGTGACTACAAGCACACGTTTAGGTGTCAGACCTGAACTGAATCTCACAGACCTCCAGCTGCAAGACCTTGAGCACGTTACTCAAGCCCCCCGAGCCTGTTTCTTTAGCTGTAAAATGCGTTGTTGTGAGGCTCCTGAGCTGCTGCATGTAAAAGGTCTCAGCACAGTGGCAGCACGAATAAAGCGCTCAGGAAGTGGTAAGTGGCAGTGTTATTAGTAGAGGTTCTCAGAATTGTTATGACAATCATCACAATAACAAGAAATGAAATGGATGTCAGGACTTTAGGAAGAAAGGAAAAGGTTCTGAACTTTCTTCTATCACTTCATCTCTTTATCAAATGCACTGGTCTCTCTGTAGAATCCCCAAGAATGATAGAAAGATCCAATTCCAGTCACAGAATTAATCAGGAAGGATATTAATACATTTGATCAAGTTTTCAATCAAGAGACGAAAGGGTTTCTTTTCTAAACGTTCAATTTCCAGGAAAACCCCATACCCTAGGAGCCTAGTTCTCCTAGGTTTGAATCGTTCATTGGTTCCAGAGGCCTGAGAGGCTGCCTAAACACAAATTTCCTTCTAGAAGTCACACCAGAGAGTTTCCACTTGTTATGTCCCCAACAGTTTGGAGCAACCGGATACATACCCCAAGAGGAGGCCTTTTTTGGCATTAAAAGTGAAGCCCCTACCCAATCCCAAGTCCGTGGACATTGTAATAATAGACACAATTGCTGAAAACAGCACTTTATCACCAGAGGCTTGAAAGACTCAGCAGAACAAAGTTGGCCTCGATTTTATTATAAGTTTTCAAGGGCTAAAGGCCAGACATTTAAACACAAGTGTATGCTTTTATGTATGCGTGTGTGTGTGTGTGCGTGTGTGTGTGCGTGTGTGTGTGCGTGTGTGTGTGCGTGTGTGTGTGCGTGTGTGTGTGCGCGTGCACGTGTGTGCATGCAACCAAAGCAGGTTTGAGGATTGTGAGCCATGCCTCACACCTGACTCTTCCTGTCATGTTGACAATGCTCCCAACTAGCACAAGTCAGTTCATCTATGCCAGAAAAGGCAAGAAAAAAGAAAGATCTTAGAGCACCAATGAAACCCAGCCAACTTACAAGTATCAGCACTATCTTAGTCCATTCGGGCCGCTATAACAGGACACCAGAGACTAAGTGACTTATAAACAACAGAAATTTATTTCTCACACTCCTGGAGCCTGGGAAGTCCAAGAAAAAGGCCCTGGCAGATTCGGTGTCTGGTGAGAACCCACTTCCTGTTTCATAGACAGCCATCTTCTCACTGTGTCCTCACATGAGCTCTCTGGGGTCTCTTTTGTAAGGGCACTAATTCCATTCTTGGGGGCTCCACTCTCATGACCTAATTACCTTCCAAAGGCCCCACCTTCTAGTACCATCACATTGGGGGTCAGGGCTTCAACATACGAATTTTGAGGGAACACATTTAGTCTATAGCAAGCACCAATAATCAAGAAGATGCAAATAAATTCAAATGGCACATTTCTAAAAACTTCATTTTTATCTGACTTTAGAATAAATAATTTGGCATTTGTGTTAGAAATCTTTGTTCTTTTCTTTTGCAGTTAATTTTTAGCATTTTGGTTGAGGAGAATGGCAATTACGATATAATTACTTTCCGTAAACACAGACCAAGTGGTGATTGCAGAATTACACTTGGTAAGAGGAAGAAGCCAGTCTTGGATGAAAAACCTGGATAAAAGAGTGGATAATGGTAGATAATTAGCAGTTGGCTTATCACGTATCTCCATATTAGATATGTGAGCATGTATATCATATATATGTAGCAAATTAACACCAATATTATGTATGTGTGTATATACGTGTGTATACATTCATGTGTATATATAAACGTGGGATTGACATGTATATATTTCTATGTATAAAGGTGTATATATGTGAGCACACATACACATGCAGGCATTGAACAATTCATGTGAGTAAACAGTGTATGTGTGTGTTCTTGTGAAACTTCATCCTCACAAAAGAATTTGTCTCATGAGCCCTGTCTGTAGACGTACAGCCTCATTTTAGGAAACATGTTTTCCATTTTTATGGTTTATTATTCCGTGGTTGTTCCCTTCCTCCAGTAAAGCAATGCTGAGTTAAGAGAGGCATCGGAGGGAGGGATAAATCAGGAGCTTGGGATGAACACATACACACTATTACATCTTCTTCCCTCCTCCCCTCCAGATCACCTGCCCCCACTGGGAAAAGCCAAGTCCTTCACACTCTTGCAGGACTGTGACTCACTCCATCTCACCCTGTGGATAGCCCAGGGCAGCCCATCCTTATCCTAGGTGACTATCTCTGTCAATCCCAACTCTTTCTCCTGAGGGCCTTTGTCTGCCCTAGGAGAGTACAGATTTTGGTGGGAAGGCTCATCCAGGCAGCCTCTATGGGACAAGGGACATCTGGACCCAATAACACCTTGGAATAAAGTACTTCCTGTACTTACTTTCAAGCCTCATCCCCTATGTTCTCGGTGAAAGTCATGTCTCCCTGTGTTATAGTCTCTTAAGAGGGCATGGATATAAGCTGTGACTTTTTTTATATATACATATTTATTTATTTACTTATTTATTTTTGGCTGCGTTGGGTCTTTGTTGCTGCGTGCAGGCTTCCTCTAGCTGTGGCGAGCGGGGGCTACTCTTCGTTGTGGTGCGTGGGCTTCTCATTGCGGTGGCTTCTCTTGTTGCGGAGCACGGGCTCTAGGCGCCCGGGCTTCAGTAGTTGTGGCACGTGGGCTCAGTAGCTGTGGCTTGTGGACTCTAGAGCACAGGCTCAGTAGTTGTGGCGCACAGGCTTAGCTGCTCCGCGGCACGTGGGATCTTCCTGGACCAGGGCTCGAACCCGTGTCCCCTGCATCGGCAGGAGGATTCTGAACTACTGAGCCACCAGGGAAGCCCATAAGCTCTGACTTTTATATAAATATGACCTGCTGCCCTTAAGAACATGTGGGAAATTCTCTATCTGCTGAAGGGCCTGAGTCATTATATGCGCCCGCTCTCCTGAGGCCAGATGCACTGTCTGCCATACCCCGGTTCTCCATCTCCCTTTAACTTGGGGGATCCCTCCTGAGCACAGAGTGTAGGGTCTTCTCCACCACCCCACTTCCACAGCCTCTTGAGAGGCAAAGGGAAGGATGCATTTTCCTGCCCACAGCATCACCATCCCATTCCCAGCCATGCTATGAGTAGAGCCAGCAGGGTACCAGGCTTCACCCTAGTCAGTCTGTCCTTAAAATGCCTCCACCATTCCATCCACATGCCTGCCTCTCCTCTAGGACCCTCCCTCATATGCTCAAATACCTGATCTTGGCCCAGAGGTGCTCCCCATGCCCAATGGAGCCCCAAAATCCTGAATTCCCCTTAAACCTTCTCTATTCTCATCAAAAACATACCAGTCTTCTGTGTCCTTTGTCCCTAAAGGTGACAGGAGATGATGCGTCACTCCGTTAATTTAATTACCACCTGATCATTTGCCAGCTAATGGGTTATCCCTTATCAAGATCAACAGACAGTAAAACTAGAGGTGGGATTCTAAGAATTCAACGTAGGCTAACGAGGGAGGAGTGAGATTTTGGCCATCTCATGCCATCCTGTGTAAACAGTCACCAACTCGACACTAAGAGCAAAGCCAAGAGGAGGGACAGAAGGCCACCGGAAAGCACTTCTCCGAAAAGACTAGGTTAAGTGTCTTCGATCCTCACCCCTACCCTGACCTCTCTCAGAACCACACATGGAGCTTCTCTGGGCTCCCACGTGGGGGGTGGGCTTCCTCACCCTGTGGTAGGGGAGTCTGGCAGATAAACAGCACTCCAGGGGTAGGGAAGCCTCAGTGTGCTTCCCCAAGGGCACCATGGAGAGGCTAGAATACAAGGAACTCAAAGGCCAAGCCATCAAAACCACTCCTGGCAGGAATACAAGAGCCATCAAGAAGCTAATTTAGATCCCGCTTGGTGGACTTGGGTCTGGAAGGAACAGAGAAAGAACAAGAAAGTTATGCAGTGAATTGTCAGAAGGCAGGAAAGACCCAAGGCCTTGGTCTTAATCTCGTTCCATGTGAAGAAGTTCTGGCATGATGCATGCGTGAAACCTGCCAAGCCTTGAGTAATGGGAACAAACGAGGGAGAAAAGGGGGCGGGGGGGAAGCTGAGAGTGACTGGTGGGGAGGGAGAAATCAGGCCGTGTCTAGGTGGTACCAAACATCTGGGTAAACTGTAAAATGTTCAAGCCAATATCGAGTCATTTTGTCTATAGAATAGCAAACATCGAATCTGAAAATGTCTAGGTCATATCATTGTCGTTTTGCTTTGTTCTCTTTTTCAGTGTTTGTGCAGATGTTTGAAAGTTCCTTGAGGGTATAACCAAGGCTTATTTATTTTCAGGTATCTCCACCTTCCAGCACTTAGTACATGTCTCGTACCAGGTAGCTACTCTACATATGTTTGAGGAAGGGGAAGAGAGAAGGGGGGAAGGAGGAAGCCATGTACAGATTACCCCCAAATCCTTAATGACAAGAGGACTACATAACTCATTGCCCAAACTGGGACAATTTTGAGAGTAAAAGTGGTTGCTAACATTGACCCAAGCCATATGGCCTCCCTACTTAATGGCTGGTTACATATGGAAGATGAAGCATTAGGAAGGAACTGGCTTTGTTGTTATTTTCCAAACACTACAAGTTAGACAAGCTTGCAGTGCAGAAGAAATAGCAAGAAGCTCAGTGAAGCTGGAGCTGAGAGAGGGAAGGGAGAGTGGGAAAATGAGGCAGGACTTGGACTTCATTCCAGGTGTGATGAGGTGCCATGGGTGGTAGGCGGTTGGGGAGCATGCCTGGGTAAGTGTTTTAAAAGATCTGTCTGGCTGTAGTATGGAGAATGAATTGTAGGGGGAAGAGAAGCATCAGGCCATCGTGGTTGTCCAAGTGCAAGGGAATGGTGGCTTGTGCTGGGGGTGGTGGGTGCCAAGGACGTGGAAAGAAAGGGACGGTTTTAGGACAACTGGTCTACATTGAGTTACTGATGCAATGGACGTGGGAAGTGAGTTAAGAGAGGCATCGGAGGGAGGGATAAATCAGGAGCTTGGGATGAACACATACACACTATTATATATAAGATAGACAACCAACAAGGACCTACTGTAGAGCACATGGAACTCTCCTCAATATTCTGGGATAACCTCTATAAGAAAAGAATCTAAAAAAGAATGAATTTATGTATATGTATAACTGAATCACTTTGCTGTACACCTGAAACTGACACAACATTGTAAATCAACTATATGCTAATAAAATTAAAATTAAAAGAGAGACGCACCAAGGATGATTCCTAGGTTCAGAGGTTGAGCCACCAGCTGGGTAGATGGTGATGTCCTTTGTCTAGATGGAAGCCAGGGGAGGTCAGTAGTCTTACAAGGACTTGACTGACCTCTGTCTAAAAACGAGTTACCCTGAAACCCTCATCTAGTCCCTGTGTCTCCCACATGTTTATCTCCCTTGTCTCTTATCACCATCTATACTTGTTTTATATATGGGTTTATTCAGTTAATGACCATCTCCCCTGCCAGACTGTTGGCCCCTTGAGAGCAGGGACTTTGTCTTGTTCACCAATATGCCTAGGATCCAATATGTGCTCAATAAATATTTGCTGAAAGGAAAACCAAGATAAGTTTTTAAAAAAGCTAAACTTGAGTTCTAGTACAAGTTCTGGGACCAGTGAGCTTCAGAACCTTGGTCAAGCCATTGGGCCTTGCTGATTCTTGACTCTCATCATTACAATGACAGTTTGCATGAGGTGCTTGCCAAGGTCCTTTCCACCTCAAATATTCGGGGACCATGATTATGTTCCTTGATGCCCCCAGGTGAGCTACAATCAGCAAAACCAGAAGATGGTGTCCAAAGTCCTCGAACCGAAGAAATATTGTTGACCTAGAATTGAGGAGGGAGGTTTTCCCCAGTGCCCAAGCCCTCACACCAGTAAGTGGAGATATATCAACATCATAGGGAAGCAGCACGTTAGGTAGAGCAGGCTGGGCTCGTTCCCTTGGTCCTTAAGGAGGCAGATAGCACATCACCCCCATTACTAGCACTGAGCATGTGCCCAAGGTCCCCATTTCTCCAGGGCTGTAGGTTGGGGTCCTACCACTCTGTGAGTCATCATCAGTGTCCCCCTTTCTTTTCTTTCATGTCTGTTCCCATTATTCAAAGTTTGGAGTGTGTTTTACACGCAATAAGCCAGATCATCTTTGTATTAAAAATGACTAAGTCTGGGCTTCCCTGGTGGCGCAGTGGTTGAGGTCTGCCTGCCGATGCAGGGGACGCGGGTTCATGCCCCGGTCTGGGAGGATCCCGCGTGCTGCGGAGCGGCTGGGACCGTGAGCCGTGGCCGCTGGGCCTGCGCGTCTGGAGCCTGTGCTCCACGGTGGGAGGGGCCGCGGCAGTGGGAGGCCCGTGTACCACAAAAAAATAATAAAAATTTAAAAAATTTAAAAAAGACTAAGTCTGCAAAACTACAATGAGGTATCACCTCACACCAGTCAGAATGGCTGTCATTAAAAAGTCTACAAGTAACAAATGCTGGAGAAGCTGTGGAGAAAAGAGAATCCTCTTACACTGTTGTAACTTGGTATAGCCACTATGGAGAACAGTGTGGAGGTTCCTTAAAAAACTAAAAATAGAACTACCATATGATCCAGCAATCCCACTCCTGGGAATATACCCAGACAAAACTATAATTCAAAAAGATACATGCACCCCTCAGGACTTCCCTGGTGGTGCAGTGGTTAAGAATCCACCTGCCAGTGCAGGGGACACGGGTTTGAGCCCTTGTCCAGGAAGATCCCACGTGCCGCAGAGCAACTAAGCCTGTGCGCCACAACTACTGAGCCTGTGCTCTAGAGCCCATGAGCCACAACTACTGAGCCCACATGCCACAACTAACTGAACCCCACGTGCCTAGAGCCCATGCTCTGCACCAAGAGAAGCCACCACAATAAGAAGCCCGTGCACCGCAACGAAGAGTAGCCCCCACTTGTCGCAACTAGAGAAAGCCCACGTGGAGCAACGAAGACCCACCTCAGTCAAAAGTTAATTAATTAATTATTTATTTATTTTTAAAAAGATACATGCACCCCTATGTTCATAGCAGCACCGTTCACAATAACCAAAACACGGAAACAACCTAAATGTCCATCGACAGATGAATGGATAAATAAGATGTGGTACATATATACAGTGGAAAACTACTTAGCCACAAAAAAAGAACAAAATAATGCCATCTGCAGCAACAAGGATGTAACTAGAGATAATCATACTAAGTGAAGTAAGTCAGAAAGAGAAAGACAAATACCATATGGTATCACTTATATGTGGAATCTAAAATATGGCACAAATGAACCTATCTACAAAACAGAAACAGACTCGTAGACATACAGAACAGACCTGTGGTTGCCAAGGGGGAGGGGGGGAGGGAGAGGGATGGACTCGGAGTTTGGGGCTGGTAGATGCAAACTATTACCTTTAGAATGGATAAACAACAAGGTCCTATTGTGTAGCACAGTGAACAGTATTCAATATCCTGTGATAAACCATACAGAAAAGAATATTAAAAAAATGTCTCTATGTGTATAACTGAGTCACTTTGCTGTACAGCAGAGATTGGCCCAACACTGTATATCAACTATACTTCAATTTTTTAAAAAATGACTAAGTCTGCTATCCTCTGAAATACAGGGCATGATTTTATTTCCTTGTTTCCTCCTTCCTTTTTCCAGCCCCACGTCCACGAGGGAACTTTGGAATGAGGCCCATGAAAGCTGTTGCACTGCCAGCAGCTCTGTGATCTCTGGGTCTCCCTGATTCCACATTTGGCATTCCCGAACCCACCACCTTCCCTATGACCCTTCCTCTCTCTCCTTGCCAACAGGAAAGAGAGTGCATGGCTAAAAGAAACCGACAGATAACCCAAAACCCCATGTTAGTCATTAGTTAAAACTTCCTGAGCCACTAACAAGAACCAGAACTCATCCCAGGAATATTTCAAAACCTCTGCATTCAGGCTAGATTGGTGTCGAGTTGCAACACTATCCACTGCAGCTCGTGCCAACAGTTAGACCAGGCTCAGAAAAAAGCTCCAGAACACCAGGACAGAGGCCAGAGACCTGAGCTCAGTTATCACAGCCAGATGTACCGCTGGTGGCCCCTCTCTGCCTGCTTCTCCAAACCATGGATCCCAAGCCCCAGCCCACGTTCAACCACAAGGACTCTTCTTCTGCTCCACCTTCCTGACTGTAAATGGACCTTTGACCACCAATCTCTGGCCACTCTCTGCCTGGGCCCCGTGTCTGACATGGGCCCTCACCTACTTTGTATGAACATTGACACTAGTGCCCTTCAGAATCAAAGGAGTCAAATCTTCATGGGTTTACCAGCTCTCCTCTTTGCATTTTTCTCTACCCTCCCAATCTGCAGCTCTACCTTCCCAATCTGCAGCTGTTTCGGGTCCTCTCTTGACCTTTCTTAGGCTAGTCTGAGACTCTACTTAGGCTAGAGCCTCCTCTTTTGGAACTCCTGTTCCAAGGTTCCTTTGGGAGCTCTGTGAGCAGCCACACTGGTGACTGTTTTCTCTGCCACAGTCTCTTGCTTATCCTGCTGCTTCTAGATCTTTTGTTATAGAGAGACACGGCCAAGCCCTCCAAATTCTCTTTACTCAGGCCTCACCCAATTTGAAGAAAAATTAACACACCTGGTAGCAACTGCTGGCTGCACAGACATGCCTTCCAGGTCTGGTCCGAACCACCATCATGTCCTGGCAGTATCTGCAACAGGGTCTGGTTATGTCTATCTGTAATAACAGATAACTGCCCTTGTCCTTCTACAGTTATTCTCTAAACTGTGATCCTGCAGAAGCAGAAATCTGATCATATCACACCTGTGCTCAAAATCCTGCAATTTTCCTTCCATTAATCTCAGGGTAAAAGCCGAAGTCTTCACAACGGTCTAGAAGTCCCTTCAAAACTGGAGGTGTACCCAGTTGTTTCTTAAAGATACCAGGCATGCTCCTGCCTCAGGGCCTTTGCACTGGCTGTTCCTCTGCCTGAAATAGTTTTCTCTGGATAGCATGGCTCACTCACTCCTTCTACTACTTCAAATCTTTTCTCAAATGGCATGTGCAGCCCACCTCATTTACAATTTCAACCTCCACCTAGCCATCCTATTCCCCCTTACCCTGCTTTTGTTTTCCTAAATTACAGTCTATTATACCACGTAATTCTCTTACCTAGTATGTAATTCTTTATTTCTGTCTCCTCCACTAGAATTTAAGCTCCTAGAGGGCAGGAATTTTTGTCTGTCTTGTTCAGTGATGAATCCTCAGTGTCTCGAACAGTGCCTGACACATAATATTATTGAACGTATTAATTAATCCATTAATTAATAAGAAACTCATCAGTAGTTAAGAGTCCCAACTCTGGTCTTACTGCCAGGTTGGAATCTCAGATTTTCTACTTCTAATAGCTATGTGACTTCAAGCGAGCTTCTTAACTATTTTAAACCTCAGTTTATCCATATGTGAAAATGAAAAAAAAAATTGCCAAGTACTTCACAGGACTGTCAATGGGAAAATTCACGAAGTATGCTTAGCACGGTGCCTGGAATACAGAAAGAACTCTGTGGAAGGTATTTGTTATCTTCAATGCTGGTGGGTGAATTAGACTTTTGGAAATATTCAAAAAGCCACCTGGACTGAAGCCTGGTAAATAAAGTAATAGTGTCTCTGCTCAAGCAAGATGGGAAGATAAGGCAATATCAGCAGTTCTCTTTTGTGGTTAATACACCAGCTCTAGAAAACAATTCTGGGAAAGGAAAAAAATTTTAAAAAGCAACTTATGTTTTCAGCATTGGTACTCCCAGTGTGGCCACTTGGAAGACCAACACCCACTTGGCTGCATCAGGTCTGACATATTTGTTAGTCCCACGGAGTCCCAGTAATAGAAATAGAAACAGTAGAAATGGAGACCCTAGAGGTCCTCTGCTGTACCTCCTGCTTCACCCACTCACTTTATGTTGCTTTTCTGCCCAGGAGGGCCAACTGTTCTCTGAGTATGTGGGTCAAGAACCTCTGGGGAGAGAGTGCCCAAGAGGCTTTACGGAGAGGATGTCACAGAAAGTGATACCCTGAACCAGACCAAGCAGTAACCTGAGTGTTGGGAAGGTCTAGAAACCCAATCTGAGGAAGAGTGATCAGAGATGGGACAGCTCATTTGCAGAATAGCCTTTCTGGGGCCCTGAGGAAGGGAAGAAGGGGCAGACTCACCCCCAAATGGCTGATCACCACCCACCCCATTACAGCTCTGTGGCCTTCCTTCTCCTCTCCTCAACTCTGGTACCTCAGGGGGGAGGGGGGAGGATACAGTGGAGGGCCAGAGAGACACACTCAACCCTGCCACCTGAGAAGACGTAAAGTCTCGGGCTCTTCCATTCCAGCCGTGCCCTCTGTCCCTCTCCAGGGCTAAGCATATGCTTCAAATTGCATTCGAGACTCAAGGAGGACCTTGGAGACTTACAGAGGAAGAAGCTGAGGCCCAGAGAGAAGAGTATGGGGTTGGCTGACCCAACTGGTGGCCCATCTATATCCCTTCAGCCCATCCCAAAGGTCACCTGCGGACAGCCTCTTACCCAGCAATGGCTTCCCACATGTCCCTGCCCGAGCGTGGCCTCTGGCCTCAGAAACACGCTCAGCCAGCAGGCAGAACAGGCCACATGTGCCAGGAGGTTAATACTGTTAATACTTAGAAGTGACCCTCCACCTACCAAGGGAATGACTTCAAGGTGTGCCACACAGTTTTTTAGAGGGACATTTTCTCATCCAGTTCAGGCCCCAAATGTTAAAATAATCAGGGAAAAATACTTTCATATTCAAACAAGAAGTGCTAAGCTGGAGGTTCTAACCATTTTTGTTCCCTTGGACTCCTTTGGCAATCTGGCGGAGACTGTGGGCTTCTCCTCAGGATAATTATTTTTAATGCACAAAATAAAATATATAGGATTATAAAGGACACTAAATATGTTAAAAGACAATTATCAAAAGAATTTTTTAATAATTTTGGGATATCATAATATGCAGATGTCTTCATTTTAGCACAACGAATAAGAAGACTGAAAGGAGAGTCTCATAATTAACATAATTTGAAAGTAGCAATGAGCATAAATAATAGTTTCTGCACCACCTGCAATGTGACATGAAAATATGTGTGATTCCCGTTGTTGACAAAGTCACAGCCACTGTTGATACTACTGTGGTGTTGCCTACATTCATAATTGAAGGAAATGGTAACATTCAGTTAGAAGTTAAAAAATAAAGATGTAATTATTTCCCATCAAAGTTAAAACGTTTCCATCCAATTTCACAGACCCCCTGAATTCTCTACATGGACCCTCTGGGGTTTTTGAGCAACAGACAGGTTAGGAACCCTGTGCAAGAATATCTATGTGACTTGCTAACTGGTGACTCAAAACTGGTTCAATGCCCCTTGAACTTCCATTCCCTTTCTGAATAATTCAGTCCTATTGCCATTCGTTGGGGCAGAGCAAGGTTCTGCAGCAGAGACGGAGGAAGCCACACTGGCCCACAGTAGGGTATCAGTGTTGAAACAGAGTGAAGAGGGTGGCCCCATCGGGGAGGTGATGGCAGCAGACATGGAGATATACAAGGGCACTGATCAAATCAATAAATGAATTACTAATGAAAGCAAGGTTTCTCATTGTTAGACAAGACAGTGACAAATACCGAGAGGGGGAAAGCTAGAATGAACCCTGGGGTTGGATTCCAACTGGAGACATCTGTGTGAATTTACAGTTTTCAATAGATAGAGAAATGTGTATATATAAACTCTAGCTCTGGCCATAGAGAGGGCCTGGGAGCAGAAACACACGAATAGCAATGAGCACACCTAGCCCTCAGATCTTGGCTTCTAAATACAATTTTCTACTAAAAGAGACCAGGGCTCCTTAGAGAAATGGCTGATTCCAGGACTGTGGGGCAGAAAGTACAAACGAGCCTACAGCATCTTACTGTGCCAGAAAGCACGCAAACAATGACAGGGGAGCTTCCGGGAAGATGGCGGAAGAATAAGACGCGGAGATCACCTTCCTCCCCACAGATACACCAGAAATATATCTACACGTGGAACAACTCCTACAGAACACCTACTGAACGCTGGCAGGAGACCTCAGACCTCCCGAAAGGCAAGAAACCCCCCACGTACCTGGGTAGGGCAAAAGAAAAAAGAATAGGGACGGGACCTGAACCAGTGGGAGGGAGCTGTGAAGGCGGAAAGGTTTCCACACACTAGGAAGCCCCTTCGCGGGCGGAGATTGCGGGAGGCGGAGCGGGGAGCTTCGGAGCCGCGGAGGAGAGCGCAGCAACGGGGGCGCGGAGGGCAAAGCGGAGAGATTCCCGCACAGAGGATCGGCGCCGACCGGCGCTCACCAGCCCGAGAGGC
>NW_006781628.1:151493-170614 GCF_000442215.2 Lipotes vexillifer
TGCTGCAACGTCACGCTGGCCTCTGCCGCCGCAGGCTCGCCCTGCACTCCGTGCCCCTCCCTCCCCCCGGCCTGAGTGCGCCAGAGCCTCCGAATCAGCGGCTCCTTTAACCCCGTCCTGTCTGAGCAAAGAACAGACGGCTCACCCTGTACTCCGTGACCCTCTCTACCCCCGGCCTGAGTGAGCCAGAGCCTCCGAATCAGCGGCTCCTTTAACCCCACCCTGTCTGAGCAAAGAACAGACGCCCTCCGGCGACCTACACGCACTGGCGGGGCCAAATCCAAAGCTGAGCCCCTGGGAGCTGTGAGAACAAAGAAGAGAGGGAAATCTCTCCCAGCAGCCACAGAAGCAGCGGATTAAAGCTCCAAAATCAACTTGATGTACCCTGCATCTGTGGAATACATGAATAGACAACGAATCATCCCAAATTGAGGAGGTGGACTCTGAGAGCAAGATTTATGATTTTTTTCCCCCTTTTCCTCTTTTTGTGAGTGTGTATGTGTATGCTTCTGTGTGAGATTTTGTATGTATAGCTTTGCTTCCACCATTTTTCCTAGGGATCTATCCGTCCAGTTTTTTTTGTTTTGTTTTGTTTTGTTTTCTTAATAATTATTTTTTTATTTTAATAACTTTATTATACTTTATCTTTATTTTACTTTATCTTCGTTCCTTTTTCCTTCCTTCCCTCCCTCCTTCCTTCCTTCCTTCCTCCCTCCCTCCCTCCCTTCTTTCTTTCTACTTCTACTAATTCTTTATTTCTACTTTTTCTGCCTTTTGTTCTGAGCCATGTGGATGAAAGGCTCTTGGTGCTGCAGTCAGGAGTCAGTGCTGTGCCTCTGAGGTGGGAGAGCCAACTTCAGGACACTGGTCCACAAGACACTTCCCAGCTTCACATAATATCAAATGGCAAAAATCTCCCAGAGATCTCCATCTCACCACCAGCACCCAGCTTCACTCAACGACCAGCAAGCTACAGTGCTGGACACCCTATGCCAAACAACTAACAAGACAGGAACACAACACCACCCATTAGCAGAGAAGCTGCCTAAAATCATAATAAGTCCACAGACACCCCAAAACACACCACCAGACGTGGACCTGCCCACCAAAAAGACAAGATCCAGCCTCATCCACCAGAACACATGCAGTAGTCCCCGCCACCAGGAAGCCTACACAACCCACTGAACCAACCTTAGCCACTGGGGACAGACACCAAAAACAAAAGGAACTACGAACCTGCAGCCTGCAAAAAGGAGACCCCAAACACAGTAAGATAAGCAAAATGAGAAGACAAAGAAACACACAGCAGATGAAGGAGCAAGATAAAAACCCACCAGACCTAATGAATGAAGAGGAAATAGGCAGTCTACCTGAAAAAGAATTCAGAATAATGATAGTAAAGATGATCCAAAATCTTGGAAATAGAATGGACAAAATGCAAGAAACATTTAACAAGGACCTAGAAGAACTAAAGATGAAACAAACAACAATGAACAACACAATAAATGAAATTAAAAATACTCTAGATGGGGGCTTCACTGGTGGCACAGTGGTTGAGAGTCCACCTGCCGATGCAGGGGACACAGGTTTGTGTCCCGGTTGGGGAAGATCCCACATGCCGCGGAGCGGCTGGGCCTGTGAGCCATGGCCTCTGAGCCTGCGCATCCGGAGCCTGTGCTCTGCAATGGAAGAGGCCACAGCAGTGAGAGGCCCGCGTAAAAGCAGCAAGGGAAAAACAACAAATAACACACAAGGGAATCCCCATAAGGTTAACAGCTGATCTCTCAGCAGAAACTCTACAAGCCAGAAGGGAGTGGCAGGACATACTGAAAGTGATGAAGGAGAAAAACCTGCAACCAAGATTACTCTACCCAGCAAGGATCTCATTCAGATTTGATGGAGAAATTAAAACCTTTACAGACAAGCAAAAGCTGAGAGAGTTCAGCACCACCAAACCAGCTTTACAACAAATGCTAAAGGAACTTCTCTAGACAAAAACACAAGAGAAGGAAAAGTCCTATAATAACGAACCCAAAACAATTTAGAAAATGGGAATAGGAACATACATATCGATAATTACCTTAAATGTAAATGGACTAAATGCTCCCACCAAAAGACACAGATTGGCTGAATGGATACAAAAACAAGACCCATATATATGCTGTCTACAAGAGACCCACTTCAGACCTAGAGACACATACAGACTGAAAGTAAGGGGATGGAAAAAGATATTCCATATAAATGGAAGCCAAAAGAAAGCTGGAGTAGCAATTCTCATATCAGACAAAATAGACTTTAAAATAAAGACTATTAGAAGAGACAAAGAAGGACACTACATAATGATCAAGGGATCGATCCAAGAAGAAGATATAACAATTGTAAATATTTATGCACCCAGCATAGGAGCACCTCAATACATAAGGCAAATACTAACAGCCATAAAAGGGGAAATCAACAGTAACACATTCAGATTAGGGAACTTTAACAGCCCACTTTCACCAATGGACAGATCATCCAAAATGAAAATAAATAAGGAAACACAAGCTTTAAATGATACATTAAACAAGATGGACTTAATTGATATTTATAGGACATTCCATCCCAAAACAACAGAATACACATTTTTCTCAAGTGCTGATGGAACATTTTCCAGGATAGATCATATCTTGGGTCACAAGTCAAGCCCTGGTAAACTTAAGAAAATTGAAATCGTATCAAGTATCTTTTCCTACCACAAAACTCTGAGACTAGATACCAATTACAGGGAAAGATCTGTAAAAAATACAAACACATGGAGGCTAAACAATACACTACATAATAACGAAGTGATCGCTGAAGAAATCAAAGAGGAAATCAAAAAATACCTAGAAACAAATGACAATGGAGACACGATGACTCAAAAATCTATGGGATGCAGCAAAAGCAGTTCTAAGAGGGAAGTTTATAGCAATACAATCCTATCTCAAGAAACAGGAAACATCTCGAATAAACAACCTAACCTTGTACCTAAAGCAATTAGAGAAAGAAGAACAAAAAACCCCCAAAGTTAGCAGAAGGAAAGAAATCATAAAGATCAGATCAGAAATAAATGAAAAGGAAATGAAGGAAACGATAGCAAAGATCAATAAAACTAAAAGCTGGTTCTTTGAGAAGATAAACCAAAATGATAAACCATTAGCCAGACTCATCAAGAAAAAAAGGGAGAAGACTCAAATCAATAGAATTAGAAATGAAAAAGGAGAAGTAACAACTGACACTGCAGAAATACAAAACTCATTCTACGAGGCCACCATCACCTTGATACCAAAACCAGACAAGGATGTCACAAAGAAAGAAAACTACAGGCCAATATCACTGATGAACATAGATGCAAAAATCCTCAACAAAATACTAGCAAACAGAATCCAACAGCACATTAAAAGGATCATACACCATGATCAAGTGGGGTTTATTCCAGGAATGCAAGGATTCTTCAATATACGCAAATCTATCAATGTGATTAACCATATTAACAAATTGAAGGAGAAAAACCATATGATCATCTCAATAGATGCAGAGAAAGCTTTTGACAAAATTCAACACCCATTTATGATAAAAACCCTGCAGAAAGTAGGTGTAGAGGGAACTTTCCTCAATATAATAAAGGCCGTATATGACAAGCCCACAGCCAACATCATCCTCAATGGCGAAAAACTGAAAGCATTTCCACTAAGGTCAGGAACAAGACAAGGTTGCCCACTCTCACCACTCTTATTCAACATAGTTTTGGAAGTTTTAGCCACAGCAATCAGAGAAGAAAAGGAAATAAAAGGAATCCAAATCGGAAAAGAAGAAGTAAAGCTGTCACTGTTTGCAGATGACATGATACTCTACATAGAGAATCCTAAAGATGCTACCAGAAAACTACTAGAGCTAATCAATGAATTTGGTAAAGTAGCAGGATACAAAATTAATGCACAGAAATCTCTGGCATTCCTATATACTAATGATGAAAAATCTGAAAGTGAAATCAAGAAAACACTCCCATTTACCATTGCAACAAAAAGAATAAAATATCTAGGAATAAACCTACCTAAGGAGACAAAAGACCTGTATGCAGAAAATTATAAGACACTGATGAAAGAAATGAAAGATGATACAAATAGATGGAGAGATATACCATGTTCTTGGATTGGAAGAATCAACATTGTGAAAATGACTCTACTACCCAAAGCAATCCTACAGATTCAATGCAATCCCTATCAAACTACCACTGGCATTTTTCACAGAACTAGAACAAAAAATTTCACAATTTGTATGGAAACACAAAAGACCCCGAATAGCCAAAGCAATCTTGAGAACGAAAAATGGATCTGGAGGAATCAGGCTTCCTCATTTCAGACTATACTACAAAGCTACAGTAATCAAGACAGTATGGTACTGGCACAAAAACAGAAAGATAGATCAATGGAACAGGATAGAAAGCCCAGAGATAACCCATGCACATATGGTCACCTTATCTTTGATAAAGGAGGCAGGAATGTACAGTGTAGAAAGGACAGCCTCTTCAATAAGTGGTGCTGGGAAAACTGGACAGGTACGTGTAAAAGTATGAGATTAGATCACTCCCTAACACCATACACAAAAATAAGCTCAAAATGGATTAAAGACCTAAATGTAAGGCCAGAAACTATCAAACTCTTAGAGGAAAACATAGGCAGGACACTCTATGACATAAATCACAACAAGATCCTTTCTGACCCACCTCCCAGAGAAATGGAAATAAAAACAAAAATAAACAAATAGGACCTAATGAAACTTCAAAGCTTTTGCACAGCAAAGGAAACCATAAAGAAGACCAAAAGACAACCCTCAGAATGGAGAAAATATTTGCAAGTGAAGCAACTGACAAAGGATTAATCTCCAAAATTTATTAGCAGCTCATGCAGCCCAATAACAAAAAAACAAGCAACCCAATCCAAAAATGGGCAGAAGACCTAAATAGACATTTCTCCAAAGAAAATATACAGACTGCCAACAAACACATGAAAGAATGCTCAACTTCATTAATCGTTAGAGAAATGCAAATCAAAATTACAATGAGATATCATCTCACACCAGTCAGAATGGCCATCATCAAAAAATCTAGAAACAATAAATGCTGTAGAGGGTGTGGAGAAAAGGGAACCCTCTTGCACTGTTGGTGGGAATGTAAATTGATACAGCCACTGTGGAGAACAGTATGGAGGTTCCTTAAAAAACTACAAATAGAACTACCATATGACCCAGCAATCCCACTACTAGGTATATACCCTGAGGAAACCAGAATTCAGAAAGAGTCATGTACCAAAATGTTCATTGCAGCTCTATTTACAATAGCCCGGAGATGGAAACAACCTAAGTGCCCATCATCGGATGAATGGATAAAGAAGATGTGGCACATATATACAATGGAATATTACTCAGCCATAAAAAGAAACGAAATTGAGCTATTTGTAATGAGGTGGATAGACCTAGAGTCTGTCATACAGAGTGAAGTAAGTCAGAAAGAGAAAGACAAATACCGTATGCTAACACATATATATGGAATTTAAGAAAAAAAATGTCATGAAGAACCTAGGGGTAAGACAGGAATAAAGACACAGACCTACTAGAGAATGGACTTGAGGATATGGGGAGGGGGAAGGGTAAGCTGTGACAAAGCGAGAGAGAGGCATGGACATATATACACTACCAAACGTAAGGTAGATAGCTAGTGGGAAGCAGCTGCATAGCACAGGGAGATCAGCTCAGTGCTTTGTGACCGCCCGTAGGGGTGGGATGGGGAGGGTGGGAGGGAGGGAGACGCAAGAGGGAAGAGATATGGGAACATATGTATATGTATAACTGATTCACTTTGTTATAAAGCAGAAACTAACACACCATTGTAAAGCAATTATACTCCAATAAAGGTGTAAAACAAACAAACAAATACTGAAGAACAGAAAAAAAAAAAAACAATGACAGGGTTTATGTGAAAGGAATATAGAAGTCAGCGTGAATGTGATCCCATTGGCCAAAACAGGGACAATTTGAGCAACAAAATAAGTAAGAGGAAGAATTAAAATGTGTTCAATATAATGAGAAACTATGAGTCTGTACACATGTATATAAATAGATGAATCTACTGAATGTTTCATTAGGAATGAGATGTTTACACAGTTTCAAAACACCTCTCCACAAAATACGTATTAATTACACAGGGAAAAAGAGTACCTTTTCAGTGGGAAAGCCTAGAAGACATTAACTTAATAAAGTAATCAAAGGTAACAACACCAGTAATAACATAAAGAGGCATCTGTGCCACTTGGTAAGATGCAATGAAAAGCACATAACCTAACTGCTGTGGTGTTCCTGCCCAAAAATGCCTAATCTGAATATAATCACAAGGAAACGTCAAAAATCTAAATTAAGGGATGTGGTACAAAATGTTGGCCTGTGAACTTCAAAGTGTCAAGGTGATAAAAATCAAGGTATGTCTTGTCATGTCTCTCAGGCCTCCAGTCTGAAGGAGGCCTGAGAGACATGACAACCAAATGCAGCCTGTGATTCTGAACTGCACCCTTTTGCTATGAGGACATTATGAGGACAATTGGCAAAACTTGAATAGGGCGTGAGTATTAGATGATAGCAAGGTATCAGTATTCATTTCCCGATTTTGATGCTTGCATTGTGGTTACACAGGAAAATGTTTTTTGTAGAAAACATCCTCTAAAATATTCCAGGGTGATAGGATACAAGTTGGAAATCTACTCTTAAAAGGTTCAGAGGAAAAAAACGTTCTTTGTACTTACTATCTTTCCAATTGTTTTTGAAAGTTTGAGATTGTTTCAAGACATAAAAAGAGGAGGGAAGCCTAATTCTGTGACCTATAGTCCATCCTTTACCTTCAGCCAGTACATAAGAGGAAATAAAAAGAATCAAAGGAAGACTGGGGAGCATGGATTTCTTGGAATAGAGTTGTGACCTTATACTTGGAGAATCCCATTCATTTCAGTTGAGAGGCAGGGAGAGACATTCTCCACTGCCACCAAACCTTAGAGGGTGGATATAATTGCCTGAAAGAGAGATTAACTCTTGTCCCCCAGAGTGATGCTCAAGAAGCTGCAGAAACAGAGCCATTGAACACTACAACCAGAGCAGGACATGAAAGAGTTTGAGTGCAGCCTGTCCTTCCAGAGTTGGGTGGGCAAAGAATACAAAATATCTCCCAGGAGCAGTTAACATCATGGAGGACAGGTATTCTTGAGCCACCTTGAAAGGATGCAACCCCAAACGTAAAGTGACCCCATAACCAGAAGCTCAGAGGTAGGAGATCAGAAGTAGGGAGAGGGGAACCATAGGTGGTCAATAGGAGGGTGAGCCCTAAGTCAGGGAATGAGACTGTGGGCAGTGCCTGATGCCCCTTTAGGGAAAGGATATCTCTTAAGACCTACAAAAGCACTGCGAGAGAGAGAGAGAGAGAGAGAGAGAGAGAGAGAGCACACCAGTATTTGAGTATTGACACCCAGAGGGCATCAGCCCCAGAATTCAACTGCATTAATATCAGATAAAAACCACAAAGAACCAGCAGCAGCACCATAAGTGGCAGAAGAGGAAAGAAACAGCAAGAAAGAGAAATCATAGAACAAAGGACACTCTACCCTTCCCCACTGCAAGTTCCCGAGGCTGGATTGGACCTCGAAGTTCTGAATTGGAAGAAAACTTGAAATTTTGATTTGGATCATAATATTTTAATACCAGAAAGTAAGACTAAAATACCCAAAAGTGACCAAACACCTATGGAATCTTCCAGGGACAGAGAAGGAAAAGCCGAAAGAACCTGTTTGAAAAGCAATGGTGAGCAGGAATAACGAGACTCTCTGCTTCTCCCCAGTGAGTCCAGCCCATTCAATCCACCATTACACATGCGTTAGCCTGCTGAGTCCTCACGAGACCCAGGGAGGGTGGCCTTCACTGCAAGCCCGACTGAAAGGGACTGAGTGCAGTTTCATGGGTACCAAGTCACAGCACCCAGTGTGCCAGCCTTCCCAGAGCCCCTGGCACTGCTCTGCACCACCGCTTCACATGTGGGTAACGAGTGAGCAGACACCAACAGGCAAGCCAGTAGGTGGGCAGCAGAAACCATGCGAGGATAATGCAAAGCACCGTTGCAGAGAATTTGCTTTGCTGTGTAGTGGCTTCCCGGGAAAACCACAGCTACAGGGAGGATTAGCAATCAGGGATGGGATGGTTAGTGCAGAGGCACTGGCAGAAAACATACTGTGAAAGCTGAAAGCCCAGCAGAGAAAAGCCCACGCCACCAAGATTCTGTTTATTCACCCACTGCAGTGGTTCTTAATCTTGCTGGTACACTAGAATCACCTGGGAGCTCTTTAAAATCCTGACGCCTGGGCCCTAAACTCAGAGACTCTAGACAATGGATTTTCTTTTTTTTTTTTTAAGCTCCCTGGATGATTCTAATGTGCAGCCCAGGTTGAGAACCACAGCTTGACTGCAATGGATTTTGTTGCTTTCGTTTGGGGGAAAAAAAAGGAAAAAGAAAAACGTTTTGTCTCAATTACAAATGTCAACTCCAGAAAGGTTTGGCTGAGCATGAACCTCAACCCTGAAAAGTAACTTGTATGAAATATAAACATACTAATGAACATTCAGGCATAGCATCATTTACTAGGTATAAGTTAGAGATAGAAAGATTGATCTATCTTCCTGTGCTAGTGGTAAAATTTATTTCTTATTTATTTAAAAGTGTTTTTCCTGCATTTGGAGGAAATGGTCATCAGTTCATCTTTTCTACACTTACCTGGTCCTCCTTCTAAAAAAACACACACGTTTGGGCTTCCCTGGTGGCGCAGTGGTTGAGAGTCCGCCTGCCGATGCAGGGCACGTGGGTTCGTGCCCCGGTCCAGGAAGGTCCACATGCCGCGGAGCAGCTGGGCCCGTGAGCCATGGCCGCTGAGCCTGCGCGTCCGGAGCCTGTGCTCCGCAACGGGAGAGGCCACAGCAGTGAGAGGCCCGTACCACACACACACACACAAAAATCACACACACGTTTACATAGTAGCTGTACAATATTTAAGTGTGCAAGAAGTTACAAAAAAGAGCAAAGCCATTAGACTCACCAAGTGAGTGGCTGGGAGACTTTGTTTCATGTAAACTCTCTAGAACTAGCCAAACCCCACACTACAGCGTTTCCATCCACCCACCGACATTAGCGTTTCAATAAAAGCAGAAAACAAGCAGTTAGCCAAGCCTACACTTTCACATTATTTCACTCCAATGTCACTTTCAACTTCCACCCCGTTTTAATATTAACATGTGCTTATTACTCACATTAAAAGGAAAGGTCCAGGGCTTCCCTGGTGGCGCAGTGGTTGAGGGTCCGCCTGCCGATGCAGGGGACGCGGGTTCGTGCCCCGGTCCGCGAAGATCTCACATGCCACGGAGCGGCTGGGCCCATGAGCCTGTGCGTCCGGAGCCTGTGCTCTGCAACGGGAGAGGCCACAACAGTGAGAGGCCCGCGTACCGCAAAAAAAAAAAAAAAAAAAAAAAAAAAGGAAAGGTCCAGTTTCCTCCACTTAAAGGTTAAGGTCCTTCACAATCTATCTCCATCCTAATTTTCGACCTTTACCTTCCTCTCCCCATATCCTACTCCAGAACAAATTATCTTTCACAGCTAGTAAGTCCACTCACTATCCCAAACTTCCTAAAGTCACCTATTTTTTCTTCCGTGTACTTTTTTTTCATTAAAAAGTATTTTTAACTAATTATTTTTTCCTACTGAAGATAGTAGTGTTTCATCTTAAACTGAAGCAAAAACGTATTTAAATAAACATAGATACATATACTTGTCTTTTCTACTAATAAAAAGACAATGCTGAGCATATCATCAACAAGCACAGGGATAGACTCATCCCACTATGGCTCCAAATCTTCACCCCTCTCTGGATCCTCGGCCTTTGCAATGTGACTTGGCTGCTCTACCGACCAAAAGGGGGCACATATTTCCCCACTCCTTCGTTCTCAGTTTGTGACTTGCTTTGAACATTGGGCAGACCTGATACAAGCCAAAGCTTAAAAAGAAGCACTCAGGTGTTTCTACTTTTGCTTTTGTTTGTCTGCAATTGCTTGGAGAAAATGCCAGGGCTAGCCCATTGGAGGATGAGAAATACATGGCCCAATGACCCCAGAGGCCCCAGCCAACAACTGCCAGACTTGTATGTGAGTGAACTCAGCTGAGACCAGAAGAACCTCCCAGCTGAATCCATCCTAGATCAGCCAACCCTTGAGACCATCATACTAGACAGCCCAAGACCAGAAGAACTGCCCAAACAAACCCAGCCTAAACTGCCATCTTGCTAACTGACAGGCTTAATAAATAACCAATTGTTTTCAGTCACTGGGTTTCAGGATGGTTTGTTACACATATTATTGTGGCAATCGATAAATGATACAAGCACTATACTGAAAACTGTATAGTGAAAATTTAAGTGAAAACAACTGGGCAAAGATGAGACTGCAAGACCCATGGGGGCAGGGACTATGTTGGGTGGTTTTCACCACTGCATCCCCTTTGCACAGCCCAGGAACAGTTATAGGTACTCAATAACATATGCTGGATGAGGAAAACATCTGGTAGTAATGGATCCTATGCTGTAACAGTTCTCAGATTGGTCATAAAATCATTAACTTCCAAACTTTTAAAAATATAACTGACCCACTACTATCATTTACTTACCTTTTTTCCTTTCCAAGTCAAAATCCCCAGCTAGCGCACATAAACCAAAAAGGGTTTCTGTAAAAGGCTTTTCCCAAACACGCCGATGACTCTGCCCCATCACGTAAAGTTATTTCTCTCCAGCTGCCAGGCTGCTTCTGCAAGACTAGAGCCTAGCCAGTTACAGTAGCTGGTATAAAAGCTAATCTTAGAAAACACAGATCACTTCTCCAACCCGTTAATTAAGACCAGAAATCTGTAACTGAGACATTCACAAAACTGGGGTTTCCAAGTGCCAGCTTTGCCTTAGAGTTCTACACAATGGGCTGGATTTGGGGAAGGCTGCCCAGAATAATCTGATGGGCAGGAGAATGGGCTTCTGAATGGTCAATGGCCAATGGGAACAGGCCCAAGCCCGTACTTTCCAAATCTTGTCCTCCTAGTTCATGGCTCATTACCTCTCTGTCCACCTTTGATCACTATTAAGGGCCAGGACTAACCAAATATTAGCAAATCCATAAGAGAAGAACAAATTTCTATGGACAAGGTTAGTAATTGTTTGGCTTTTGGAGTTCTGTCTTTATTAATGTCTCCAGTGGCTAGTTGTAAATGAGAAGTCTTTTAACTTCTCAGAAGGATATTTCTATTTCACTAATTTTAGCTTTCACAGAAGGGACCAGTTTCAATCAACTGTTTCCAGTCCTGATACTTGGCTTCAAGCCAGAGAGGATTATGTAGACAGGGCTTATTACTGAGTTCTGATTTATTAACATGCTTATTTAGACACAGTCATAACAAAGACTGGGAAGCTACAGCCTCTCCTTCCCAAAATGCAAACATATACATGTGCTTTACCTCTGACTCCATTTATCTGGACCAAAGTGCTGATATTGGAAGGTCATCCTTGAAGACACTTTAGGAATCTGTCTCTTTGATATAGCCAGAGGATAAAACCGCCATATCCACATATGTCTTCAATTGCTGAGATATTCTTTTCCCACTTCTTCCCACTGAGGAGAATTTTTCAATCTGTTTAATTCGAGGGAGGAGCCAGGTTGCTATTTTGGGTTTAACTATGAAATATTTATTGAGTTCTAACTTACCAAGAGCTATTTGAAACCCCAGGGCCTTAAGATTGCATCATTTTTATACAAATTGGCTCAGAAATTGATCAGATAATAGGAGGAGCAAGAGGGAAGGTCACCCTGATTGGAAGGAATGGCAGACCAGGGAGCTTGGAGTATAAGCACCTAGAGGACAGGAAGGGCAGCTTTGGCATGCTTCATTCACTGTTACGGGCATAGCATGTGAAAACTGAAAAGTACCTTAGAGATCATATATTGCAAACTTTGCATTTTATATGAGGAAATTAAGGCCCAGAGAGTTTAAGTGATCTACCCAAGGTCACACAGCAAGTCGGGAAGACTCAAGATAGATTTTTTTCAGCAAATAACCATGCGTGCCATCTACAAAGACAGGGCAGTATTACAGGGTTTGATGTTGTAGTTACAAGCCAGAGTACAGAATCTCAAATGTTCTTACCTCTGGGGCCAAACTCAGTGCACTCATACCAGTAGCATTTCTCATTATACATTAGCTCCCAGCAGTGAAGAACTCATGATTTAGAACAAGGGTTCTCAACCGCAGCACTATTGACATTTTGGCCCAGATAATTCATTGTTGGGTAGGGGTCTGGGGCTGTCCTCTGCATTATGAAACGTCTTGCAGCATCCCTAGCCTCTACCCACTAGACGCCAGCAGCATCTAGTTTGGTTCTCCAGACACTGTCAAATGTCCCCTAAGGACCAAAATTGCCCCAGTTTAGAACCACTGATTTAAAGAAAAATTAATCTGACACCTGTTCAAGGCCCCACATAAGCATCATTGAGCTGAATGACATATTTGTATGAATGGAAAGGAAGGTAGAAAGACCTAGACTTGATATCACCATAGTATTCTCCAGTGCCTAGAGCTGTGCTTGGTACAAAAAACTTACATTCCATCTTCTTAGAAATTAATATAATTAATAATTATTATTTAGTATTAATAATAAGTGTTGACGATTATTTTTATTATTAATAATACATGTTCGCTTATTAATAAAAATCTCCTGAATGCTTAAAGTTTATATTCAAATAATTTTCTTTCATTTTTCTTACTCCTCATGTACAGTGGGTATTCTTTTCCTAATGGTCACTGCAGTTCTTTTAAAAAAATCATAGCCCGAAGAGTATACAAAGTACACAAATATAGAGTAAAATCCCCCAAATAACAATTCTAAAAAAAAACCTCATCCACATTTGATCCTTTACTAAATCAAAATCCACTTGGATAAATGTGCAAACATCTGAGGTAGATTAGCTTGCATTATTAGGGCAATGAGATTACTTTCCTACCACCCAGCCCCTAGGTAATAAGGACAGAAGTGGTTAAAAGGGGTAAAGAGGAAGGATGGGATGTGAGCACTGCAGAGCACCAGTTTCATTTCATTTCAAAGCCCCAGTATGAAGCAGTTCCAAAGTCCTAGGGATCTATAACTTGGTTGCGGTACCAAGTTGAGGCTGGCATGTCTGAGGAACTGGTGAAAGGAGCCCAGCCAGCTGACCAGGACCACACTGGACTCAGCTCCATTACTCACAGATGACACGTACGAAGTGATTCTGGTAGGTGATTTTTAAAAACTTGTTTCTCTGTGAAAAATTGCTATCAAGTGAGGGATGAAACCTCAGGGAAAGTTGGAAAGGCATTTAACTGCAGTTAATGAGCAAGGGCAACCACAGAAACATTGGCCTCTCAAGGGAAATGAGAATTAGGAGGAAATCAAGAAGTTGTACAAACATTCTCTTATTCTCACTTTATTCTCAAATTTAGGGAGTCAGAAAGTTCTGGAGCACAGTCCTCTGGGTTGTCTACTGTGAACTCTCTCTTACCCAGGAGCACAGGAGTGAGGGTCCAGCCTGAGGGGCTCTGACGTCGCGGGCTGGGTGGTAGGTAGGAGAGGTGGTAGGCGGAAGCCCCAGAAAGAGGTTTGCTTGGCGACTCTGCCTTTCCAGCGCTGCCTTCCCAAGCAGCTCTCGCTTAACTCTAGGGTGTCGGGTACCAAAGAGCTGCCTAGAGTCAGGGATGGACATCGGGTGTTCTGTCTTGCCCCGTAGAAGCACATCAGCTATGGAAGGATGCTAACGTCAGGAAAATAGACCCGACATGGAGAGGCCTGGCAGTGTCACTCCAGGGGCTTAGAAGGAGGCCAAAAGATGCCTGTTCTCCTGAAGACTCATTGGCCAGGGTGACAGCTGTGCTTTCCAAGGCTCATCAAGCTGTTCTGATCTCCTTCCCTGCTAGTGCCTCCATTTAGGCCCAGAGAAGCCAGACCCATCAATGCCCTGGGCTGTGCAATTTCCCCTCACACGTCCCTTCCCTAAAACCTGGAGGAAGAGACCAGCTGCATATCTTATTTCAAAGGGGCTAGGGAGTGAACTGCCTGCTTCGAGGCACTCCCAACAGCTCCAAATCTCTGACAAACCATGGCTCCCACATGAGCCAGCAGGAAGGTATTCACCAAGCTGGACAGAACCGCGCAGTTGTACTTCTTCGGAAAAGTTCGCCCTTCCATGACGTACCAGGTGCTTTATATATTGTCTTATTTATATGTTGTAACAGCCTTCCTCATAACGACATGGCAAAGTGCATATTCATCAGTGAGAAAACTAGGGTTAGGAGAAGGTAAGTAATTTGTCCAAGGTTGCACCAACACGTAAGTGATCTGGCTGAGATAGAAGCAAGCCTAAGTCCTGTGCTCTCTCCATGACAGCAAAGGATGTCTAAGACCCAAGAAAGACGCAGTGTTTAGGTCAAGACTGAGCCTCTCCTGCCTGACTTGTTCTGGGACAGACCTGGAAAATTCCACTGGGGTTGTATCTCTCCATGCCACCTGCCACATGGTGGTTTCTGTGGCACCCCAAGAGCATCCTCAAAAGTGGCTATGAGCATTGCTGCCCTCTGGATCTGGACTTCCCACCGCACACAACCTGGGACTTCCAGAGATTCAATGCAGACAGTCAGCCCCACAACCCAACACAAGACCTCACAAGACCTCACATACAGAGTCTGTGGGCCCCTTCTTAGAGTCGGGGACAAACAGGTAGCCTTAGCCTAACTACTGGTGCAGAGAGCTTCATTTATGTTCCCTATGGTTTCTATAACAAATTACCAAAAACCTAGTGACTTAAAACAGCACAGATTTATTATCTTACACGTCTGTAGGTGAGAAGTGGACACGGGTCTCACTGGGCTAAAATCAAGGTGTCAGCAGGGTTGCATTCCTTCGTGGAGGCTCTGGCAGAGAATGTTTCCTTGCCTTTTGCAGCTTCTGGAAGCTGCCTGCATTCCTGGGCTGTTGGCCCCATCCCTCAGCCTCATCTTCAGAGTCAGCCACAGCAGGCTATGTCCTTCTCACACGACATCTCTCTTCTTCCACAGAAGCACCACCTTCTGAATCTCTTCTGTCTCCCTCTTCCACTTTGAAGGACCTTTGTGATTCAATTGGGTCCACACAGAAAACTCAGGATAATCTCCCCATCTCAAGGTCCATAACTTAATCACTTCTGCAAAGTCCCTTTTGCCACGAAAAGTAATATAACACGTTCCGGAGATTAGGACGCAGACATCTTTGGGGAGTGGGCATACCCCATAAGCCCAAAAACCTCTCCTCTGGTCATTTTCACACACAGAGTGCAGACATTTTGACAACTCTTGCCCAGGGCCACCCTGGACCGTGAGAAAGTTGAGGATGGGGCCTCTCCTGTCTTATTAACCAGCGCCTGACACATGGAAGGCAGTCCATGGGATCTGATGCAGGAAGAAGCGCCCACCCTGGCCAACAAACCAGCCTCTCCCAGTTGCCTTTAAACCCAGTGACCTTAGATGACTCACATCTGCCTCCTGTCTGACTGCTCACTCTTAGACACAGCCATCCTGACCATGACTCCCCATCAGCACAGAGCATGGGCTGCATTCACCCACCAGAGTCTCTCAGCCTTCAGTAGGGGCAATGCCATTTGTGGTGACAAGTTCGCAAAAACTGAGATATTGCCCTGGAAGACTCTGAGAAAGCCTCAGAAACATGATGCCGTCTCCCCCCAGCACCTCACATGCTTAAATCAACACGTGAATTATCTCTCCACCCTGGGAGCATTGGGCTGGCTCTACGTGTAAAGGCCCTCAGCGTAAAATTCAAAATGTTCAAAGTACAAAATAAGCCTGGCAAGTGGTTTTGTAAAGGGAGGGATGCAATGCCCCCTGCACTCCTCTCTAGCATCCCCTCTGGCACCTTCCAGTCATAATGAGCAAGCACATCACACCCTTACCCCCAAGATTTTGCACAATGCTTTAGTGAATTAACCCCAATTTTCAGATGAGCAAACTGAGCCTCGGGACAGACTAAGAACTTGCCCAAGGTCATCTAGCTTATCAACAGGAGAGCCCAGTGTTAACCCTATCTGACTCTCAAAACTGATGTGCTCTCTACCTCATTACACAACCTCCCAACACATTGTGATGATCCTGGCCACTATTCATGCCCTGGGGCCTCACCAGGTGACCAGGAGTGTCCACTACACTACACACAGGGCTGCCTGGGCCCAGCTTTGAATGTTAGGATCAAAAACCTTGTGATGAAAAATGTCATTTCTAGGGTCACATTCCCTCAAGATCTGCACGTACAATAGAAGGGATTTCGTTAGACAGCTGGAAGAACTTGCCCAAACACTAAGGACTGGGTAAGACGACTGGATTAAATTTTCCAAACTTAAGAAGGAGACGCTGGAATGGAATTATTGAGGTGTCTTTGGAATCTTTCACAGATCCAGTAGCTAACTAACGCTGTTCATGAATAAAAACTAAAAAAAACAAACAAACAAAAACCCGCCTGTGTCTTCTTCCCTAACCCTGTCCTATCATTCACCCTCGA
Organism: Lipotes vexillifer; assembly: GCF_000442215.2. Classification (NCBI taxonomy): domain Eukaryota; kingdom Metazoa; phylum Chordata; class Mammalia; order Artiodactyla; family Lipotidae; genus Lipotes; species Lipotes vexillifer. The sequence goes on from NW_006781628.1 coordinate 168,197, forward strand.
AGCCCCACAAGTCCCAGGTGCCCGGATTGAGGAACAGGAGGGGGAGGTTAACTGTCACCACCTCTCAGAGGAAAACAAATCCCAGAGTCCACAATCTGTGGCTCTCAAACTTTAGCAGGCATCAGAATCACTAGGAGGGCTTCTTAAAATGGGCATTGCTGGCCCCAGCCCCAGAGTTTCTGACTCGGTAGGTGTGATGTGGGGTCTGAGAATCTGCTTTGCTAATAAGTGCCCAAGTGATGCTGAGGCTGCTGGCTAGAGGACCACACTCTGGTAACTGCCCAGCTAAGCTTCATTGGCCTCCATCCTTATACACAGTTGGATTAAGGGATCTAGGCTTCCTCCCAGCCCTGAGGCGTGCCCCAGGGTCTATAGGATGACCAAGCGCTCCTTTTCCAGCTTTTCTTAGAATAGTCTTTCCAAATCTTGCTGGGGCTGTGATCTTTCACCGAAGAGGCACTAGCCTGCCATCACAGCTGAGATTACGTCTTTTGTTTTCTCTGAAAAGACACGAATCTTGAGCACTCGCAGAGGATGTGAGCCACCTGTATACCAAGCTGCCACCGGCTTGGCACCGAAGTTTGCTTAACCTCTGCTCAGCTGCCGTCTTCTGAGGATTTTCTTGTCCCGCCCTTGGCCAGGCTCATGTGTTTCAAGTTCTGTCCTGAGAAGCCTCTCATTCACCAGGTGGAGGAATCTGGGCTTCTCTCCTGCACGTGCCCCTTCTGGAGTCCCCTCTTCCGCTGCTCCCCAACTCACAGCAGAGGCAGTGGACCAGGGAGCAGGGATGGCCCGAACCGGCTGACCCAGCAGGGAGGGGTATTTATCACCACAGTGTCTGGAACTGTTGACACATGATGATAATAAAATGCGGTTTGTTTTCTTACTGTTTTTCAATTCTCTGCAGACACTGTACTCCCCTTTCCCCCTCCCCCTCCCCTGTGCCCTGCACCTGGGGCAGATGGCTCCCACCCAGCCCCTCCTTGGTCCACCGAGGCCACACAGGGTTGCTATTCTAGAAGCCTTGAAGTTGAGCGCCATCCCTAAAAGGGCCATTGTCACAAGGTCCCCTGGGAGCAGGTCTAGACCCCATTCCCCTTTTTTTGTCCCTTCCACCACCTCCACCTCCATCCGACACTGTCCAGCCTCAGGACCCTAGAATCACTCTTACTTATGTCCGTTTGTTGTTCCTTCGCTCCCCACGCCACCATCCATCAAAACCTGCCCAGCCTCCTGCCTAAATGGCTAAGTGATCTGCCAAACCCATTCTCCCTAAGGCCTTCATGGAAAGTCAGGACTTCTCCCAGACCTTGCCGCACCTAAAGCAGCAGGATTTCCAGGTTGAGTGGTGTCCATTTGCAAAAGGCTGTATCGCTAACGATGGCAATGAATTAGTTCAAGGCTCCACGAAGGGTCAACATGAAAAAGGTAGCCTCTGGCCAGGACCCCTCAGATCAGCTGTGTCTGTGGACTCTGGTGTGGGCACCAGCCTTCTTTTAATATCCAAACAAATGGCCTGAGCCCCCATCCCATGGGAGCAGGGTACTCCCTCCAGACCCCTGCATGGGGGCATGGCAGGGGCACTCATGGTCCCCTGGCCACCTCACATAAACCTTCCCTTCCAGGGACTTCTTGGTGTGTGTTTACCACCTTGCCTCCTGCATTTATGGTTTTCTCTGTGCACCTGTGTGTGTTCCCCTCCCCTCGGACACCACCCTCTCCCCAGATTCATTCCCCAAATGAATGGAGAATCACTTTTGTGCATAATCATATTTTGACTGAAGTTTGGAAAAAAACATAACAGAAAATAGCTTAAAATTGAATATTGTTCATCAGTGTTCTTAAAGTTGCTATTCTGTTCCCACCGCTCTCACCCTCTCTAGCTGGATCTCTTCTCCCAGTTTTCCAGGCTCTAAATCCCTCTGTCTCCCTCTACCCACAAACTGCCAAGGGAAAATGGAAAATTTCTCTTACTTTATTAGACAGACATGTTTAAGTCTGAACACTCCCTTCCTAGTGGCTTCGGGGCCTCTTTTTCTCATCTGCTTAATAAGGTTGCCTTAACAAAAAAAAACACCTTCCCCTGGCATGAAACTCACTGATCCCACGCACAGAGAAGCTGCAACAGTCATTCCTGTTTTGAAATAGCAAATTTCCCTTCCCTGATATCTAGGCAATTTCCTCTTCTGCCTACAGGCCTCACTTTGATTCCTAAACCATAAGAGGCTTTTCTTGTGCCAATTTGCTTTTCTCAATTACTTATATATTTTTTTCATAATACTGTAAAAACATTTCATATTATTGCAAAACAAAACACATGATTCCATCACTCTTTCAACCATTTTCAAATCCTCCACCCACACATATTTTAAGGTATCCATGTTTTCCTCTTCTACTTTTTTTTTTTTTTTTTTTTTT
>NW_006781628.1:170848-179956 GCF_000442215.2 Lipotes vexillifer
GAGCACAGGCTCCGGATGCACAGGCTCAGCAGCCATGGCCCACGGGCCCAGCCACCCCGCGGCATGTGGGATCCTCCCTGACCGGGGCACGAACCCATGTCCCCTGCATCAGAAGGCGGACTCTCAACCACTGCGCCACCAGGGAAGCCCCTCTTCTACTTTTTGATTTTACTGATACTACAAACAACTTTCCGTGTCTTCATTGCTATTGTTTTAACAGCTGCAGAACATTCCATTGACTTATTGCCCCACAGGTTAGCTATACGTTCCCCATCACAAAAACAGGGATCTTTCCCAAACAGTGGGAAACAATGCTTGGCACATAACAGGATCTCAATAAATGTTTGTTGAATTGAATGACTGATTGAGTGAATGAGACTTTCAGATTGTTTCTAATTTTTAATTTATTTATTTATTTTTGGCCACACCGCACAGCTGGCAAGATCTTTAAGTTCCTTGATCAGGGATTGAACCCAGGACCACAGCAAAGAAAGCGCAGAGTGCTCACCACTGGACCGCCAGGGAATTCCCATCTAATTTCTTATTTTTATAGACATGATGCAATAAACATCTTTATCCATACAACACTTTCCTTTAGCTTAATTATATCCCTGATATAATTATTTCCCTGATGATAAAAACAGCAGTAGCGGTGATTATAACAGCTAATATTTATTGAGCAGTTACCGCATGCCAGGCTCTGGGCTAAGCACTTTTTACCCCAAATATCACTGACTCCTCAAAAAATCCCTTTGGGAAAAGTACTAATTACCCTCCTTTTACAGATGGAAAATGCAAAGATTATCATTTTCCCAAGATCACACAGCTTGTACAGGGCAGAGATGGTATTTGAACTAAGGTCTATCCCACTCTAGACTCTGAGGTCTTAACTATTATAAGGACTTAAAAGATGAAAGAGAGTGAACAAGATTATGACTCTTGGTACATACCACCCTGCTGCTTTCAGAAAAAGCTGTGGCCATTTATAGACACTTTATTTTGAAGTATGTCACTTGTAAGGGGCATATACTTGGGTTTTGTTTTCTTATTCAGTCTGACAACTTTTACCTTTCAATTGTAATATTTAGTTAATTAACATTTAATGTAGTAATTGACTCATTTGGATTTAAATATCCCACCTTACTATTTGTTTGCCTTTATCTAAATTGATTTTATCTTTTTAAATTCCATCTTCCCTTTCTATTAGTTGGGTAGGTATATATTCTTTTATTCTTTTTAGAGGTTACCAGAAAAGGGCTTTTATTTTTAAATCTCCTGGCACTCAATAAATACAATTATTGGCACATTTTTTTGCTAGATACTCATTAGTCAACCTAAAATAAATTGTCTCCTCAAGTCCTACATGGCACTGTGGGTAATAGACTCAGGTCCTCCAGAACATGACCGTAGAGTTCCCTATGCATAGGCAGTGCCAATTTCTGGCATTAAATATTAAGCAGTTTCTGTTGTCCTCAAAGTATAAACAAGCAAGCGAATCACTTGATACCCAGATTCAGATGGCCATCAGTGTAAGACACAACCTGAGCACAGGCTGATGGCAGAGATGGCCTCAAACCCAGCCTACCCTGCCTCGTGCTGGGGTCCCAAACCCCACAAAGACTCTTTCTGGGACATAGAACCATCCTTCCATGATCTGATCCAAAATCTTGTGCAACCTACCTTCAAACATGATATAGTAACCCTTTAATTATTCATTAGAACAGAGGGCATACAAATATTGCTTTTTCTTGGCTTTGGACAATGGTTGTACATGTACATTTGTGATGTTCTCAAAACTTTACGAGTAAAATGAAACCATGTTGCAAAGGGCTGGAGCAAAAATGAGCCTGGAAATAGTCTAAAACCTTCCTCCTCCCTCCAAACTGCTGTTAATCTATCCAGAGTTTGGGGTGGGATGCCAACTGTTTAAGACCCCAGGGTATCTATGCATGCACTTCAGAAGTAAAGTAGTCTACGAATTCCTCAAAATTATCTCCCTGGAACATCATCTGTGACCACGAACACAAATAATGAGAATGGAAAACGTCTTTGGCTGGGAAAGTAAATTGTTTCTGTTCCTTAAGAGTATGATTTTGAATCTGTTAGCAAAGCTTTGCCATCTTGTCTGGAATCAAAAAGGTCAGTACAAGGTTAAACCCAAGCGCATGGCCCATCCTGAACTGAAATAAACACAACACAACCCAGGGCTATGTGCAATGTTATTCTTTCACCTTCCTCCTGGGATTTCAGAGATTGTGCAAATGGAACACAAAAGAGGACGAAATAATGTAACAGTGTGAAATAATGCCAGGGGAGAAATCTGTTTACTGGAGGATTCAAAGAAGAAATAAAACATCCTTAAACAGTGGATGTACCTACCTCTGCCCCCTAACAACCTCCTCATCCCTCAAAAAGAAAAACAGTTTCTCTTTTCTTTTTTTCCACAAGATTTTTCTCATTTCCAAAACCCTTTCATTCTCCCTCCCTCTCCTATATACACACAGAGAAAGAACCATAAGATTAGAACTGAATGGAGGAGCTGGAGAATCAGCGAAGCCAGTGCTTTTCAAATTTGTTTTAAACCAAAGGATCTGATTATTGACTAAAACATATTTATAAGCTATATTAGCTATGGCTGCAATGATGCTGTGTAACAAACCATCCCCAAATAGAATGCTTTTTTTTTTTTTCGTGGTACGCGGGCCTCTCACTGTTGTGGCCTCTCCCGTTGTGGAGCACAGGCTCTGGACACGCAGGCTCAGCGGCCATGGCTCACGGGCCTAGCCACTCCGTGGCATGTGGGATCTTCCCGGACCGGGGCACGAACCCGTGTCCCCTGAATCGGCAGGCAGACTCTCAACCAGCGCGCTACCAGGGAAGCCCTAGAATGCTTTTAACAACATTTATTCTCTGGCTACAGATCTGCAGGTTAGTGGTAAGCTGGTCTGAATGGGACTTGGCTGGGGAAGTTCTGCTTCAGGCTATGGGCTGGGTTTAGGTCTGCGCCACACATCTCCCATTTTCTTTGCCCAGTGGCTACATGTGGGCACATTCTCATAGCAAACAGAAGAGCACAAGAGGCAAGCCAAACCAGGCAAGTACATGTTTAAAGTCTCTGCTAACATCACATCCTCTCGCATTCCATAAATAATTCAAAAGTAAGTCAAAGTAAGTCACATGGCCAAGCCCCAAACCAGTAGGACAGGAGAATGTGGTCTGCTCCAAGGGAGAGAGAAAGGGAGTGACTTATTTGCTGACCAGTAATCCAATCTATCACAGAAACCAAATATATAAAGCAGACACAAGTGGCTCTTTTCTAGTTGAGTTAGAGATGTGGGGAGCCTGGACCCCACGCCCTTCGCAATCCCAAACTCCCGAGTCCTCTAGCAACACTTAGGGCTTCAAGCAACGCAGCATGAAACATAAGGCAACCTGCTCATTTTACAGATGAGAAAGTTGAGGTGCAAATAATTACAATAACTTGTCCACCATCTGAGAAGTGTCAGGCATGAGGCCACCAGCGAGAGGACCCTTTCTACAAGTTTTCAGATCTGATGACAACTGGTCATTTTTCAGTCTCTAGTCATAGTTACAGAGATTACAGCAGTTACATAGTTTACAATTCGTGTAAATTGCTTGCAACTGGAGAAAATATTCACAAACCAGGTAGCAAAGTAAATAAAGAAAAGAAGGGAGTGGAGAATATGATTCTGACTCTACCAAATCTCCAACCACTCATTTCACAGCACAAAACTCAAACCCAACTATTTCTTTTCCTGCCACCCATGTATATGTGATATAGATTAGAGCAGTGACAGACCAATGGGAGAGCATATAGTCAAGCCAAATTCTAAATGCACCTTTGATAAAGAAAATTTGCAAATTACAAAATAAAAATAAGATCATAATTCTATCTGTCGGTAAATGAAGGCTTCAGAAGCCAGAGGATTAGGAAGAGGGTGGCCTGATAACTGCGTAACTAGAGACAAGCTGAGGGCATGCCAAAGACTGGACATCTCTCGCACTCATCCTTGACTTCACAGTCATGGGCTGGGTAAGGCTGCAAACACCTGGCCCTCTTCGGGATCCTGGTGTACCTCTGGCTTCACTCTGGTGTCCCATTAAATGGCTTCTTTTCTTGGCGCTGACCCTCCTCTCTGCTCCTGGTATCTACTCCTGCTAAATCCTCCAGCTGGACCTAGAGATCTCTTTGGTGGTCAGCATCCTCAGGCTATAGGTGTTTCCTCTGGTGCCTCTAGTGCTTAGGAGTTACAGTGTTGAGGAAGCTTCTAACCTCTATAGTGAATCCCTTCTTCCATGTCACTCGGAGTAGCTGTGCTTTCTTGATCAAATGCTAATACAACCAGCGATTCCCATGGCCTCAGGCAATGAAAACAAAGACCCTTCTGTTTTTGCTTCCCATGCGGTTCCTCTGAACAGCTTTTCCTCCTAGTTTCTGCTTTCTTGACTGAACTTTGATCACCACCATCACCATCAATCACAAACATCTCTATCAGCACTACTACCACCAACACTACTGTCATGGTCACCACTACATCCACTACCAAACCACCATCACCATTACCAAAACCACCACTACCACCATCACAACCACCACCACTGTCACCACTGCAAGCACCTGCTGCCACCGCCACAACAAATACTCCTGCCTTATCTCCCTTAATTTTCACAGCAATAGAATCATCCAGACAACATTATTCCTATTTTACAAATGAAGAGCTGAGGCCCAGAGAGATTAAGTAACTTGTCAGCAGCCAAGGAGAGATTTTTTTTTTTTAAGATTTATTTATTTAATTTATTTTTGGCTGCGTCGGGTCTTAGTTGCAGCACGCAGGATCTTTGCCGAGGCCTGCAGGATCTTTTGTTGAGGAGTGCGGGCTCTTCCTTGTGGTGCGCAGGCTTCTCTCTAGTTGTGGCACCAGGGTGCATGAGCTCTGTAGTTGTGGCGCTCAGGCTCCAGGGCACGCGGGCTCAGCAGTTGTGACACACGGGCTTCGTTGCCCCGTGGCATGTGGGATCTTAGTTCCCTGACCAGGGCTCGAACCCGTGTCCCCTGAATTGTAAGGCGGATTCTTTACCACTGGACCACCAGGGAAGTCCCCAAGGAGAGATTTAAACCCAGCTCCGACTCCAAGTCCCCTCTTCCTTCACTCCACTGCACAGCCTCTAAGACTATGTTTAACAGAGCAGAAGAGGGTAGTGGCCAAGAAGCAAAAAGGACAGGAAGAAGCAAAGCTGGGCTGATCAAGAGAGGAAGAGCAGAGAAACAGCAGCTAGAAGGCATGAGGCAGGCAAAGAAGGGATGGATTCAGACAAGTCCCTCAGAGCAGAGCTGGGGCGCGGGTGGGAAACACCAACCACCTGGTAGCGGCACCTCTGACCCAGAGCCTGCCTGAGGTTCCAAGAGGAAGTGGCCTTGCTTTTGCCGACCCAAAGACAGAGTCCCAGAGGAAAGCTTGCCCACTGCATGGAGGACAGAAATCAGGTCTTTTCTGGCCTCCAAGGGAAGGGCCAATGAGTTCAAAGGGGGAGGGGTAATAAATGACCACGATAAGCACCTGCAATGCCCACTGATTGCCTTAGCCAGAGTGGTTCTCAGCCCTGACTACACCTCAGAAGGATCTAGAGAGTTCTAAAACTTACTAATGGCCAAGCTCCACCCTCAAAACCTCTCTTACCTTTTTTTGTTTTTTTTGTTTTCCGGTACGCGGGCCTCTCACTGTTGTGGCCTCTCCCGTTGTGGAGCACAGGCTCCGGATGCGCAGGCTCAGCGGCCATGGCTCACGGGCCCAGCCGCTCTGCGGCATGTGGGATCTTCCCGGACCAGGGCACGAACCCACGTCCCCTGCATCGGCAGGCGGACTCTCAACCACTGCGCCACCAGGCACCCTCTCGTACCTTTTTAACATTCCCCAGTTCATCCTAACGTGCAAGAAGGACTGAGAAGCAATGTGTTAAAGCAACACAACTCTGAGCTCATGATTTTCTTCCATTTGAGTCCCCAGAATTCTCTCACACTCTAGTACGATTTAGTTGGACTCTTGAACAAAGTGACTCTGGGTATTAGATGGTGGTAAAGGAGATGAGAGAAAATGTTCTATACCAGAAGGGAGAAAAAGATGAGCCTAATTTTAGACCGAGGCATCTACCTGCTTTTTAATTGGGGGTGAAAGAAATCAAGAATTAATCTACAAGCTGAAGCAGTAAGAAAAGGTACGAGGGATGGAGGGGAACCCTGCAGATGGAGTGAGGTGCTGCCCTGTCCCCCGACTCAATGTGAAGTTGCCTTATTTTCTACAATATCCAAAGGCTTCATGGAACAAGAGAAATTATAAACAACTAGTGACTGTTAGCACTTGCCAAACACTTATTATGGGCCAGGTACTGTGCTAAGTTCTTTAATTATGATAACTCTTAATTCTCAAGGTAACCCTATGTGGTGGGTGCTAACATTTTCCCCATGATACAGATGAAGAAACTAAAGCACAGAGAGGCCAAAGAACTTGCCCAAGCTCACAGAAGGGTCAGAGCTGTGATGGCATCCCAGGAATACGCCTCCTAAATCCGTACTCCTAACACTGCACCATCCAGCATGTCAACCCCCATGGGCCCTGTGGTGAGTAATATTATCCCCATTTTACAGGTGGAAAGACTGAGGTTAAGTAACTTTCTCAAGCTGCCACATCACCTCACTAGCACAGCCTGGATTGGGACCCTCCACAAGTAGAAATATACCAGACGGGTTCAGAAGCAGTTTAGCCTAGAGGCAGAGAAATGTTTCTAAATGCCCAGTTCTTCCCCCAACACCACCCTACCCTTCACACTCAGAGAATACACAGAAATCACATGCAATGATACTTCTAAATAACTGCATTTTGAAAAATCTACCCAAGACCCAAACCAACGCTAGCATGTGTGCCGAGTCTGAAAATGACACCTAAGTAGAAGGAAAGGGTGAATCCAGCCATGCTCTAGGCTGGGCAAAACATCTCAGCTTATTTGTTTCAAACATTTTGCAATTGGCAAGACCCAAACCACATTTTTCAAAGCATTCTCTTCTCCACTCCCCCCACCCATCACTGCCCTGCTTTACATTGTAAGCCCATGTGTATTTCCCCAAAAATGTAATCCATATGTCTCTGATCCGTTTACACTTAACTCATCAAATTGTTGTTCGCTCAGAGTTGTTTGCTGCTCATGAAGCCTTCTGAGACTGTCTGTGAGGCCTTCAAAAGGCTCTTTCGGCCTCTTTTCTTAGAAACAGGAAGCTACATTTAGCCAAGGGCAAATGAAGTTGAAAATGTTGGCAACTGGAGGAAAGAAACTCCAGGACCAAAAAGTTTGTTCTTTGCTCCCACGGCAGAACAGCAAGGAGGGTCCCCCTAAGGAGGTATTTCAAGGTCCTGCGTACTTGCTCCCGGTGAAACATCAAGGCCAGGGTTGGTCTAATTTTGTCTTCAGCCACATTCACAGCCCCTCTGTTGCCACAGCCCCTGAGTTGGCTCTGGAATGGAACAGGGAACTGGCAGCGCATCCCTGACCTGAGTCATCAGTGATCTGATGGTACCGACTGCTTTGGTGGAACTAAACCCCACATACTGGACTTCTATCTCGGTAGCTAAAGATCTTGCAAGTTCTGCTTTCACATCTGCCTTAAAAAAACACCGATGCATATAGACAACAAACCAAACACTTCTTAAAACAAACCATTACATCTGATATGGTTTAACTCATCCATGTTTTTTGGCTTTTGCCAAAGGTTCTAGTTTTGTGTTTGGTTGTTGGGTTTCTCTTAATTGCCTAAGTTTAGCTAACTTCTGTCCTTTGGGAAAACCGATCTATGTAAATGGGATTTAACTAAAGAGGCTCTAGCCATTCACATGTGTTTTACATTTTCTAATCATCCTGAGCTCTGTACGTAGTGAGCAGACTGAGAAAATGATGGTGGTCTCATTTCAACATCAATTTTTATCCTTTCTATCTCCCAAGAATACTAATGATGGCTGGAGAGAATCTCACTTCCTATTTCCAGACAATCAGAAGCTGGTATTTATGGGAACCCTGGCAGTGTGTGAAGTTGATTGAGTGGGTGGAAGGCTCAAAGGGAAATAGCAACTCTCTAAGATGTCCACATTCTCAAAGTTGACCAAAACGTTAGTGAAGATTCATTTTAAATACTCTAAGCCCCTGATTAAATTCAATATGACCAACATTTAAGAAATGCCAATTGTATGAGTCTTCTAGTATTGTGTAATAAATCAGCACAACTTTAGTGGCTTAACACAACATACATTTGCCATCCCACAGTCACCATGGGTCAGGAGTCCAGGCGTGGCTAAACTGGGTCTCTACTCAGGCTCTCAAAAAGTTGCAGTTAAGGTGTCAGCCAGTCTACATCCCCAACCAGAGGCTTGACAGGGGAAGGATCCACTTCCAAGTTCATTCAGGTTGTTGGCAGAGTTCACATCCTTGTAACTGTAGGTATCCCCATTTTCTTGATAGCTGTTGGCCATGAACTGTTCTCAACTCCTTGAGGCCACCCTTGGGTCCTTGCCATGCAGACTCATGTTCTTAAAACATGGCTAATTATTTCTTCAAAGCCAGCAGGAGAATCTCTTCCTTCAGGAAGGGCCCAGTCGGTCTTCAAGGGCCTTCACCTGATTAGGACAGGCCAACCCTGTATATATCTCCCTTTGGATTAACTCAGAATCAACTGATTTAGGACTTAAATTACATTTTCAAAACCCCTTACCTTAGCCACATAATATAACCTAGTGGGGGCAAGACACCTGTCATATTAAAAGGCTCCATCCACACTCAAGGAGAAGTGTGTATGCTGGAGGGTAGGAATCTTGGAGGCCACCTTAGATTTCTGCATACCACACCTACTATGTGCAAAGGTATGGTGATACATAAGGTATGAATCCTACCTTCCCAAAACTCACACCTAAATAAAGGCAGTGGATGTACAACAAATAATGACTACTCCCTGAGATATGTTTTGTAATAGAGATATGTTCAATGTTCAGAAACAACACAAAAGTGGTCATATAGAAGCTGGAATTTGTAAGTTGACTAGAAGTTCAG
>NW_006781628.1:179966-182310 GCF_000442215.2 Lipotes vexillifer
CGTTGACGAGAATTTCAGCAGGCAAGCATGTATGGGGAAGAGGGGATTAAGTAGGATTGGGCTGAAACAGTGTGGTGTGATTAATAAATTATCAGGAATTTGATTTTCCTAAGAGTTCAGCAAATGTGCTGTGCATTTTTATTTGTTTTATTTTGACTTACTTATCTTCTTAAAAAAAGTAAGAAAATTAATTGCCTTAAAGCCTGGTTGATGGACCATGTGTATGTGTATGTGACATGTTGCATGTGACCCATCCACTTACAGCAATCATGAGAATAACACCGAATGGAAAATGTATAATAAATTAACACCCCAGCTGCTATGGACTGAATATTTGTGTCCCTTCAAAATTCATATACTGAAGCCCTAATCCCCTGTGAGACTGTATTTGGAAGTGGTCTCTGAGAAGTAATTAGGTCATGAGGGTAGAACCCTCAGAGTGGTATTAGTGCCCTTATAAAAAGAAACATAAGAGAAATGATCTCTCTCTGCCGTGTGAGGATACAGCAAGGAAGCGGCCATCTGTAAACCAGGAAGAGGTCCTCACCAGAACCTGACCGTGCCGGCACCCTATCTCAGACTTCCAAACTCCAGAACTATAGAAATAACTGTTGTTTAAGCCACCCAGTCTATGTTATCTAATTATAGCAGCCCAAACTGATTAAGACATCAGCCCTATGAGAAAATGTGCTCCTGGTTCTCCTTCAGAATATGTGGACCTTTTACAGTCAGAAGCTTCCCTTGAAATAATGTTTCATTCCAGAAAGGTGGAAATGAGTCCGGACCTACATGCATAACAATAGGAAAAGCCAAGGCAATTTCTGTATCCCGAGCACAAAAACAGCAACCAAAGTTGGACATAAAGCCAGGCCAATCCCAGTGCCTGAGGCAACACATGCTGAACTGCAGCCCACATCCTGGCACTTTCGTAACTTGAAACAGGATTCACTTTTGAAGCTTGAAGCCTTCTGACTCTTCCACCACAATATATAAACACAGGCCAGAAAGAAAATGCCTCTAAAAAGTACAGTAGCCTTTATGGCAACTCCAAAACACCTCTTGAACCACTAGGAAGATGACAGTACTATAAACGAAAATGCAATCATCCTGCAGACAGTTTAGGTCCACGTGTTTCACTTCCACCGCCAAGTCTGACTGTGGGGTATTTTCTGGTTACTCAGACCTGCTCAGGTTAGCCTGCCTCTCTGGGGCCCTCCTGAAAAGCCACAAAGCAGAGGGGAAATCACTTTAGATATGACATTAGGAGACCTGGGTTCCAGATTCAATTCAATTCAATTTTTTCTTTCATTTTCCCAGGATTGTTGGAGGACAACTGAGTTTCCCACTTACTGGATAAGTGAGTTTTCCAGACAAAAGAAAAACTTGCTAGCTACAAGATGTTTGCACTTTATTGTTTAAACATGGGAAATTCTCCTAAGATATGGTACATATTAAGAGATGGGCCCTGGGGCCAGGATGTCTGGGTTTGAAACCCAGCTCCAACACATGCTCGCTGCATGACACTGGGCAAGGGACTTAACTTCTCTGTGTCTCTGGGGATAGTCTCTACTTCATAAACTAGTGCTGAGGGTTAAATATGTTAACAACATAAAGTACTAGAACAGTACATGGCAATAATAATCATTTCAATAAGGATTATGGATATTATGATAAAACAGAATATAAAATATAAAAGATAAGAGGGACTTTTTTTCTCAGGTTCATCGTCATAAACACCAAGCAAAATACTGTAGGCATATGTACATACCATATATTATATACTATGATACACCCACTCTCACTAAATACACATACACACACACACACACACACACACGCACGCACGCACGCACGCACGCATATAAAAATACATAAAAGCATGCCTTTGTGACCCACTGGAATAAATTAGGAAGGGTACATCTACCCTAAATGACCTCAGAAGGTGGTTTTTAATGACTTGTGTTTGTCTTTTTTTTAACATCCTAGCCTCCCCTCTCATTGGTCTAACTGCTACCAGTCATGTCTGGCTATGTTTGTGTCTTCCCCCTCTGAGTTGTTCTTCTATTCTTCTATGACTGGGAAACCAGATTACAAAGCTTGCTAGAACTGTGATCAGAATAAGAGCATAGAGATCTGAATGAGAGTCTTACAGCCTCCATATCATGAACTAAACGAATGGGCTTACACGTTTGGGCATTGTGTCACCTATTTTGATTGAACAGAACAGTGTTTAGCTTGCTTTCTGGATCTTGAACATATTCTAAATGTGGTTTTCAGCTACATTCATGGGGCCTTCATGCTCTGTGCGCACATTTCAAAGACCTCCACGGTGGAGAAGGGAAAG
>NW_006781628.1:182320-192784 GCF_000442215.2 Lipotes vexillifer
GAAAGAGAAAGGTTTATCCAGTGAGGCTCCAAGCCCTCCACTTCTGCTTCAACCATGGAAGCTCTGATATTTTATATAATGGGATTCTGCGTACAGTGCCATTTGAAAAAAGGATTCCACTGCTAAGTCAATAAAGTTGACAGCTACGGTTCTACATTGTCATGTTTGCCAGATATTTGACATCTGGACATACGCTCTTCTCTGTATGTTTGAAATATTTCAAATTAAAAAGAGAGAGAGAATCACAAGCTAAACCATCACTAGGAATTAAACATAAGAATTCATACATGATAAATGAGACCAGACATCTATAGAGAGCATTTCCAAATAAGTCACCGTAACTATTATTTATAAAAAAATTTTAATGAGATTAGGCTAACCCCATATCTCAGCAGAGAGCCACCAAGTTGTCAATGATGGTTATAAATAGATGGGAGTGAATTGCATGGTTGGGAAAAGGAGAATTGTTAACAATGATTTGTCAGTGTTTTTCCAGAATTCACCAAAAGAGATTCCAGTAGCTGATGTCAAGTTTCTACTCAGAAACATCCTTTGAGTGAAGATGGACACATGAGCATGATAGAATTACCTTTCAGCAACAACAAACTCCCTCTTGTTCTAATTCTATCCTTACCACTGTATTAACAAGGATTGTTTTGGCTTCAATAAACAGAATGACACAAAAGTGTCTTCAAAAAGGCTTAAACAAGATCAAGGTTTATTTCTCTCTCACAGTCGTGGAGTCTGGAAGTAGTTAGTCCAGAGCTGGAGCAGCACTTATGATCTCAGGAATCCAGGCTTCTTTTACATTATTGCTCTGCCATGAGTAGCTTCCATTCTCAAGGTCCCTTCTGATCCAAAATGGCTGCTAGAGCTCCAGACATTATGACTACATTCCAGGTGGCAGGAGGGAGGAAGAGGAGGCCAAGGAAATCCACCTTCTTTTAAGGAGACTTCTTAAAACTTTCACACACACTTTCTGTTTACATCGTATTGGTCACAACTTAGTCACATGGCCACACTTAGCTGCACAGAAGGCTGGCTGGGAAATGTAAACTTTATTTTAGACAGTTCTGTGCCCAGCCAAAACTCAGGCATTGTATACTGTGAGAGAGGGGAGAACAGATATTGAATGATAACAAAAGTCTCTACCATGCCAAGTCATCTCCCGATTTCTATTTTGACTTCCGAAGTGAACACACTCAGTGGAAACACAGTGGTATCCCCGTTATCCACTCGTCCCCCAATTATATTTTTAAAACATAATTTTTAAGTACCTATTATTTGTTAAGTACCTATTATGATTCATGCAATGGAATACTATTAAGCAATAAAAAAGAACAAATTATTAATATATAGAAAATTGATGAATCTCAAAATAATTACATTGAGTGAACACAGCCAGAACCTCTCCCCACTACAAAAAAAAAAAAAAAAAAAAAAAAAAAAAGAGTATGTGTCATATAATTCCATTTAAATAAAATTCTAGAAAATTCAAGCTAACTTATAGTGACAGAAAGCAGAACCATGGCTGTCTGGGAACAATGGAAAAGGGGAGAAATACTGCAAAGGAACACAGGGGACTTTGGAGGTGATGGATACGTTCGTTATCTTGATTGTGGTGATGGTTTGAGGGGTGTATGCATATACCAAAACTCATCAAATGGAAAACTTTAAAAATGTGTAATTGATTCTCATCATTTATACTTCAATAAAGCTGTAAAACACTTTTTTTAAAAGAAAAGAACCTATTACATGCCTGGCACTATGCTAGGCACTAAGGATACAAAATAAGCTATGAGTCCTATCTCCAAGGACCTCACAGTCTGGTAAGTTGTTCTGATGAATAAAACAGGTTTATGAGTTTAGATGGGATGAATGGATCCCCCAACACTGAGCACCCCCAATACAGTCTACAAACTGAGGACCAGATCCTGGCTGATGCATCCAGCCAACCCCAAAAATCTAACCTGAAACAGCCCATCAGGCTTAACCATTTTATGGTGAGAAGCAACATACATGTATACACCACACTGTAGATCGATTTTTACATATGACTATGGATACATATGGGGAATAATATTACTACTTTAAAAGTCCCAAAGTTGGGGAGGGATAAATTGGGAGACTGGGATTGACATATACACACTACTATATGTAAAATAGATAACTAATAAGGACCTACTTTATAGCACAGGGAACTCTACTCAATACTCTATAATGGCCTATATGGGAAAAGAATCTTAAAAAAGAGTGGATATATGTATATGTATACCTGATTCACTTGGCTGTACACCTGAAACTAACACAACATTGTAAATCAACTATACTCCAATTTAAAAAATACCAGAAAAAGAAAAAATAAAATAAAGTCCCAAAGTTAACTGTGTATTTCCCCTTTTAGAAATGAAATTCAATGGCATGCTCCCTTCACTTTTCACATCTGTGCTGCAGAGCCAGGGCGGATCATATGACAAGGCCAAGAAGTTGGCACAAACAGATCTTCAGAAGGAATAGTCTAGTAAGACAGCTATTTGGAATCTGCTATTTCCAAGGACCAGTACTGCTCACGTCTTGGCACCTCTGGGCACTGCTCTTGTACTGTGGGCAAGGGTGCAGTGCTAAGCTCTGGAAATCTCTGATGTCGGCTCAAGGGCAAATACTACAGATCAAATTCTTGACTCTACTTGATCCTCAATTTTACCCCCTACTTCCTAGGGCTTATGAAGGTTAATAGAACATTTCCTTAGAACTGAAAGCTGTTACTCCTACCTTTTCCCCTTTGAAAAAAAAGATCATAAAAGGACAATGGTTGTCAGAGGTTGGGAGGACGAGGGAGAGATGAATAGGCAGAATGCAGCGGATTTTCAGGGCAGTGAAAATACTCTGTGCAATATCATAATGATTGATACATGTCATTAGACATTTGTCCAAATATATAGAATGTACAACATCAAGAGTGAACCCTGGGCTTCCCTGGTGGCGCAGTGGTTGAGAGTCCGCCTGCCGATGCAGGGGACACGGGTTCGTGCCCCGGTCCGGGAAGATCCCACATGCCGCAGAGCGGCTGGGCCTGTGAGCCATGGCCGCTGAGCCTGCGCATCCGGAGCCTGTGCTCCACAACGGGAGAGGCCACAACAGTGAGAGGCCCGTGTACCGCAAAAAAAAAAAAAAATTGGCATGCAAAGTGATAACCAATCTCATTAGAATTATGTAAATTCTAATAAAAAATAATAATGAGATTGGACTTCCCTGGTGGCGCAGTGGTTAAGAATCCGCCTGCCAGTGCAGGGGACACAGGTTTGTGCCCTGGTCCGGGAAGATCCCACATGCCACAGAACAACTAAGCCCATGCGCCACAACTACTGAGCCTGCGCTCTAGAGCCCACCAGCCACAACTACTGAAGCCCTCGCTCCTAGAGCCCATGCTCCGCAACGAGAGAAGCCACCCCGATGAGAGGCCCGTGCACCGCAACGTAGAGTAGCCCCTGTTTGCCGCAACTAGAGAAAGCCCATGAGCAGCAACGAAGACCCAACGCAGCCAAAAATAAATTAATTAAAAAAAAACAGGTACTAGAAATCATCATTAAAAATAATAATGAGATTCCCCAACATAGTGACCTTTTAAATTACTACAGTAATAAGGTGCTCATATACAGAAGGTGGGAGTATATGTTGGTGTGTTCCTCTGGACAGTAATTCGGTAAGATGCATAATGATCCTTTTGAAGAGCTCTTGACAATGTATGCAGAAACAGTTCCAAAAGATTACACAATAAAGTGTTAACTCCTTTTAAGTCATTAGTTGCTGTGTAGATAGCTTCAATGTAAAAAAGCAACAAGATTAGGTCAATTCAAATTCCATGTCAAAAAAAAGAAAAAACTTTTTTCCAGTCACCCATGAGGCCTTTCCTTGTGTGGCCTGAACATCACTGAGTAGGGAGCGTCATACAGAGTTGCATCAAATGCTCCCCACAACCCAAAATACCTCCCCCCTCTTATCCTTACCCATACCTAACACCCCTGTATTATTAAGATGCTGAGCCTGGAGTGTCCTCTGGGAAAAGAAAGCAAAAATCCAACTGACCCCCTTTACCCAGAGAGCCTTGAAGGACTGTTGTAAGGTAACCCCATGGGGTTTGTCTGCATGATCACTGTGGACCTGGTGCGGGTGTGACAAAGGACCATGTGAGATGCACGAGGCAATGAAGTCTCATTATGGAAAATTTTCTCAAGAGCCAGTCCTTCTTATTATAAAAAAAATAATCTGGAATAAAGTGATGAATTATTCCATATAAAATCACCAAATCCTAATTCTTTTCAACTGTTGATGTGTTTTTAAAGATCCATGATTCAAAGCACTCCTTTCGCTTTTACTCAATCCCCTAATAAAAGCAGACTTGCTCTCCTCGTTAAGCCCAATTTATTGGCGTTCTAAGTGTATTGACTTACTAGTATGTGATTGCCCTAATTACACTGGAACTTCCAAAGCCAAGAAACTCTGCTGATGAAACTAATCCCTCCCAAGTGTCTCCCTTCCGACTGGGCACCTCTGTGTATTGAAAACACATTTCAATGCAAACTAGGAAGGTCTTCCCTAGTTCTTATCACATTAATTTTGTGGTTTTAACTTTTCAACTGGAAAGTCAGTTTCTTCCAGAAGTCCTTTTCTTAAATCATTTGAGGATAGCCTGAGATAGCTCATCCATGAGAAGGCCCAGAGCAGATGTGGCAGGAAGGAGAGGGGAATCAGTGACGATCTTCAACATTTGTTCTTTAATGACAAGTAGCTTGACCCTCCTGAATAGATCGTTTGAGTAAACTACTCACTCCTGAAACTCTTGGAAATAATTCTGTCAGAAAAAGAAGTCCCTCATTATCGTATGGTTTTCATGAGCAGATATTTCTGGGGGGACAGGAGGCAAGTTAAGGACAGAGAGATGTCGAAATATAGCTATCAAAACCTAACATTGCAAAGCTTACAAAACACTCATAGCTACAAGCTGGAGTCAGTCCCATCCCCAGTATGTCACAGAGACGTTTCACAACATTTACAACATCACCTCCCGGGCACGTCTACAGCTTGCTCTGTGCCCTCGGACAAGTGCCTCCTTGCCTCTGAGTCTCATCTCTCATCCACACAAAGACAAGGCTGGACTAGGGGACCGCTACAGGTCATCATGATCTATTCTGTTCTAGAATCCAGTCCACAGAATTACCTTGATGCTCCCCTAGTGGCTGTGCTTTGTCTTGGTGTCTTAATTCTTTATGATATCACTCTTCCCAAGACTCCTCAAGGAAGTGAATTCTGATTTTTTTCAACACCATGCCCAAAATGCCAAGAGAACCACTTCAGGTGCATGTTAAGAGTGGTTCGTGGAGAACAGTTGGTAAAAGCCTATTGTCTGTTGATGGACCTTCTGAACACCATCCATGCAGAATGACCCAGAGGTAGAGGTTGATTTTCCCTTCAGGGTACATCTGGCAACATCTGGAGGTATTTTTGCCACATCCTCGGGGGGGGGGGAGGGTATAACGCTCTTGACATCTAGTGGGTAGAAGGCAAAGATGCTGCTAAACATCCTACAATGTACAGGACAGCAACCAACAACAATTATCCAGCCCAAGGTGTCGACAGTACCGCGGTTGAGCAGCCTGGCCAGTCCACAGAATGAGTGGGATGGTGCAGCCAGCTACTCTATCCCCCTAGAGTTGTCTGTGTGCATCTCTCTTCAATTCCACATTCATAAGGTTACTCTGATAGCTAGAAATTGGCCATTGTGGAAGTACTTACACCACAGATATTCGCACACTCTACAAACCAAGGCAATTTTTTTTCTTTTTTTCTTTTTTTTTTGGCTGTGCCACATGGCATGGGGGATCTTAGCTCCCCAACCAGGGATGGAACCCACGCCCCTTGCAGTGGAAGCATGGAGTCCTAATCACTGAACCACAAGGGAATTCCCACGGCAATTTTATTTCTGAGAGCTCGCTGTGAAACATTAGCCAACGCACTGCTACTCAGAGCCAACACCTAAAATAAATGATTCGAAACTCAAAAGTGCTTTTAGCAAGAAGGCTGCATTGTAGGGAAACTAGAGACGATTTTACCAATGAGCAAGGAGTCTGACCTCATAGCAGCATCATGACAATGAGGACAAACAGGAAAGGAACAGTATGAGGGACGCTGTGGGCAGATACTTGAAGACTCTCGCCTTGTTGTTTTGTTTGCTTACTCATATGTACCTTGCCTCCTTCCAAAGAGCATTTGAGGGGACAACAGGCTTATTTATTAAACTCCTCAGAGGAAAAGCATGATGGAATGATAATAATTCAATATATTTAATTTTGAAAACTTGACATACAATTGCGAAGCCCGAGGATCAAAGCCAAGAAGTCTGCCTTTCGGCAACCTGGCCCAGGAGCCTGAGAGATGCGCTTCCTGCAACAGCACGGGTCCCAGAAGTCAGCAGAGCTGGACTCCACTAGATCCCTGACGATGGACCGCAGGGACCACTTGTGTCTTTCAGGGCTTCACGCAGACGATGGATGCCCTACAGAAACTCAAGCCACATTGGAGGGAAAGCCTTTCCCCGAGTTTGCTCATTACTGTCTTGATATTTGCCTCTCGTTGCTATAACAAAATCTGGCCTTGGAATTTCTCTGGGAACAAATAGGAAATAGTTGGTGCACGGGGGAAGTTCAAGACTGTACGCACATTTAGGTTTGGTTATAAACACTCATTGTAAAATAAAGCATTGACTCATTAAACCCAAAACGAAACCAAAAAGTATGTTTTTAATCCCCATTCAAAACCTCTGTGCTCCAGAGGTGACCCGCTAGAAAGCTATTTGTTCTTGACAAGGTCACCAGCAAAATGAACTAACAGGGTGGAGTACTGACCAGCTGGGGTACTAGTCATCCTATGCTAAGACACCCTCTGCTTCTAGAGTGTTTGATTTCCGGAGCTGGGAGTACTAACCCGACAGCAGAAATTTTCCACTTGCTGGAGGTGATTATTGGGTCCAGTGATTATTTTTCACTGAAGAGAAAACCAGGGCTGCAGCCATGCAAACTCCAGCACCAAGGGTCTGGAAAATCTTACAAGGGCATTCAGACCTATGACACACCTTAGATCCAGATGTGCTGGGGTGTCTCTGTTTTTTGTTTTGTTTTGCTTTGCTTTTTCTGCGGTACGCGGGCCTCTCACTGTTGTGGCCTCTCCCGTTGTGGAGCACAGGCTCCGGACGCGCAGGCTCAGCGGCCATGGCTCACGTGCCCAGCCGCTCCGCGGCATGTGGGATCATCCCGGACCGGGGCACGAACCCCTGTCTCCTGCATCAGCAGGCGGACTCTCAACCACTGAGCCACCAGGGAAGCCCATGTCTCTGTTTTTGTCTGTCTTTCTGTGAGGCCGGGATATCGGAAATTTTGTTCCTGAATCTCCACCTTTCACCTAAGCCCAAATTAATCTCCCAGTTCACATCCACTGACTTGTCTTCTACGACCAGCCTTATATGTGGGAAGAAGCACTTGTCACCCCGACAGAGTGATATGAAGAATGGGAAAGCCTCTCCACCTACATGGGCCAGCCAGTGTGACTGGGGGTCCATAGCATGGACAGCTGTTGTCAAACACAAAGGCTACAGGAGATGTACTGGGGAAATACCCTACGGATCCTTCAAATGGCCATCTGGTTGCATGGCTCCAACCTATCTTTCCCATCCTATCTCTTCCGGCTCCCCAACAAACCTCTTCCACTCCCGTCAAGCTCATACCTCACTATCTCTTACACCCAACCTAGATGCCGCAGAAATAACGATAAAAATATGTTCCACATCGAGCAATTTTTCTCTCATTATTGCTCAAAAGAGAGAACAGGTTTGTTTGGAGGAGATATTCAAGTAAGCCACTTGGAGAGGAGAGGCAAGATCTCAAGAGGTGTTCAAATAGCAAACAGTAGTCACTGAACTACTATTCATAAAATAAGAAAGGAAGGAAAAAGCAACAGGCCACTGGAGGCTGGGCCTGTGTGGGAGGGGCCTAAAGAGGTAATAACTATAAGAGTAGCTCCTTATCTAGTATTTACCATTATCGGGCACTGTTCCAATCTCTCTATATGTATCAACTCGTTGAATGCTTACAACCCCATGAAGCGGTCAGTACTATTATCCCCATTTCACAAGTGGGGAAACAATGGCCCAGAGCGGCTCAACGACTGGCCCAAGGATACTGGCTAGTGAATGGTGGAGCTAATGAGCAACGGTCTGACCCTAGAATCTGTTCTTTGTACCACTCTACTCAACTCCCTCTGTGGGTAAACCTCTGGGAGTAGCTGAGGAGGGACAGCAAAGCAGAAGAATTTTATCAAACGTAAGAAGATGCTAATGTAAGACACACCATAATCTTACGGATTGCTACGAAAATGCTGCCAACTATACTGTGACACACCACACACTAAAACAGTAAGTGGTTTCAGAGATAGCAATTATTCAAATATGAAAAAGGTGCATCTTAGAAATGATGAAATACAGCACTGAAGGTGGGTGATGAGCCTGTTTGCTGTGGGTTGTGCAATGAAACCTCATCTCCCCTTGGAATTCCTGAGTGAAATCCTACATTCCTCACCGATGCTTTTGTGGGTATAGACTCTTGGGGGGAGATGGTGGCAGGAGAGAACTTACAGAAGTGCCATTTGTGCACACGTGTGCACACGTGCACACTCACTCATCCATGCAGGCATGGGTGAACAGGTGCAGAGCAAAGACAATTTTAGCAAGTTCAAAAGCCCCCTACAGTTAGTTACACAAAGAAAATGCAGCTTATTTTCTATAATTGATCTAATCTCTCTCCCGAGCCTTTCACCTTACTATGTAGAGACAGAAAAACGTCAGCCCACCCAATAATTTAAACAGTCTCCTGGATATTTCAGTCTTGCAATTTTCTTCCCCAACTTTCTCTTCTTCTTCAAGATGACGTCTGGGGGAAGCGTTTAACTTTTCCTGGTGATGGCACGAAAGGGAACGGCGGTCCTTGGTCCCCATGATTCATATGTGCGGGTCCTGTACCATCCTTCACATCCTCTGGGTCCTCCCCGGAAGGCCTCAGTGCTGCAGTTTGCAGCTGATCAAGGTCTGCTATGAGCTCTCTTGGCTTGGCCAGGGCTCTGCTGACTGAGCTCCACTCAGGCCCTCACAGGAGTCATGGACCCCTGAGGTCTGGCTATGCCTCCTATTTGATCTCCATCCTGGGCAGTCCCCACAGGGCAACCCACTAGTAAGTTCATCAGCCTGGCACTCATAGAACTCTTGCCCAGTGAGCCCGGGTGTGACTGCAGAATCCTGCCCATCACAGTGCCCCGCCGGCCACCACACTGAAGTTGGCATATTAAATAAGCTCTTGCCATCCTGGATCTCCTAGTGACTCTCTAAGAGGCACACCTGTTGGTAGTTAGTTACCTGTGGCCAGAAGGTAATAATCACCCGAAGTGGAAACCCAAACAAATATAGAGACCTGCAATTAGTACTAACTGAATTAATAAAGATCATTATCAATCGCTTATATGTGGAATCTAAAAAAAAAAAGTGATACAAATGAACCTATTAACAAAACAGAAATAGAGTTACAGATGTAGAAAAACTTACGGTTACCAAGGGGGAAAGGGTGGGAAGGATAAATTGGGAGATTGGGATCGACACATACACGCTACTATGTATAAAATAGATAACTAATAAGGACCTACTGTATAACACAGGGGCTACTCAATACTCTGTAATGACCTATATGGGAATAGAACCTAAAAAAGAGTGGATATATGTATATGGATAACC
This sequence comes from Lipotes vexillifer, assembly GCF_000442215.2. Classification (NCBI taxonomy): domain Eukaryota; kingdom Metazoa; phylum Chordata; class Mammalia; order Artiodactyla; family Lipotidae; genus Lipotes; species Lipotes vexillifer. The sequence continues at coordinate 192,150 of NW_006781628.1, forward strand.
GATTCACTTTGCTGTACACCAGAAACTAATACAACATTGTAAATCAACGATACTCCAGTAAACATTAATTTAAAAAAAGATTATTATCACCTACTGAACACAACAGCGTGTGTCCCAGTCCTAGTTCTAGTAAATATTATCTATCTTCCCCAGGACAGAGAGGGGAACACACGCTAGCGTGAGCACGTACTATTCGGGTCAGATACCTTCTATCTGACTCCCCGAGGATAATCTGACCCAGTAAAGGCAAGCACTGCTTATGTGAGTGTTTCAGGAGTTTATCCAGAGCTTTGGATCATTATGGCTGGAGAAGTAAATAGGCTGAAGAGCTGATGCTACTCCCAGAAGTCTGGGGTGAAGCCATCAGATCTCAGGACAGAGGGCCGGGCTGCCTATCTTCGCCCTCTGCAGACAGGAGCAGCTGGGTGTGGACTTGGTCAAGGTCCCAGGGAGCCAGGCCAGCGGGTTTCATTCCACAGTCCCCGCCTTCCTCCTTCCCCAACATCTACCCTCTGTCCAGCTCAGCGGACCATCCCTCTGTTCAACAAGTGGAGCGTTTGAATTCCACGTTTTATCTTAAAAGAAAATCCTCAGAAGGCCAAATCTCAAAAAAAAAAAAAAAAAAACAAGGGGGA
>NW_006781628.1:192906-201816 GCF_000442215.2 Lipotes vexillifer
GAGAAGGTGAGTTAGAAGAGAGACTGGAACAGGGGGCAGTACTGCTCTTTGGCCCAGTAAACAGGGGCCCCTGGACCTGGCACTATGGGTCCTCCACTGGCTGTGCTCCATTCCATGAAGACATGCCCACCTGGAACCTACACCTCCTTTTCCAGACCACGCCTTGGGTACTAGAGACCCCAGAATTCCCTGCCTGGTCCCGAGCCCACTTCCAGGGCCTTCTCCAGGCCAGATCTCCCAAGGGCAGGCCACGTCTCCAGTAATCACACCCCTAAGAGGTAGACACTGGGTGGCCGTTTGCAAGGATGGAGCTGGGATGTGCAGGCTGGGGCTTCCAGGGCAGGAAGAGATGCAGAGCAGGCAGCAGGCCAGGGCAGGGGGTCCACAGCCCCTGAGCCACCACATTCCTGTGTGGCACCCCAGGAGTCCACAAATTTTAATTCCAGCCTGGCCTCTGTGCGGGTATATTTGTCGAGGCAGGAGGATGGAACATATTTCACAGTCGGTCAGCTTGATTGACAACTGTTAAATATTTAGACACGGTACATAAGCCTCCATTTTTACACTTGCCAGGGCCTCACAAAAGTTAGTGGAGGGCCTGGGGAAGGGAAAATGGGGGAACTCTCTGGATCCAAAAGGACCAAAATTGTTTCTGTGCTGTGTGGTGCTTAAAACAGCGTCTAGCACCTAGTAAGTACTCAAAATATTTGTTATAAGAGAGAGAAGAGAAGGAAAGAGAAAGGGAAGGGTTTTGTGTTAAACCTTTCATACTTTCAGGAGTTTGTGATATAGAGTCAGAAAAGCCAGAATTCATATCCTGTCTCTACTGTTCTACCTGTGTGTCCCCAGACAAGTTATTAAACACCTCTAATCCTCAGTTTCCTCACCTGGAAAATGGGGAAGCCATGCCTGTCATACAGTGAGAACACATAAAAATAAGTACGAGCTACTTATATTATTCTCCTTCTCATCATCATTTTCATTATATACTCCAGCCCTCAGTCCCATTTAACTTATGTCACATTCTGAGGACCAATTTGTTTCAAAGTCTCAGGAAGGCTACTGCTACTGATGTGCCCAATACAGAGACAGAAATATTTCATGGTCCCCATTTCAGCCCACCAACATCCTCAAATGCCCACCTACCCCCATAGTAGATGCAGCTTGGTGGACCACCCATACTCCTGGGCCCATACCATTTCAGTACTCAGCAGCCTGACTTCCAATGGCCAGCACCAGCATTTCTTTGCATAAAGGCAAAGTTCTCCAGAGCCCACTTTGCCACTTGAACAGCAGGACAGAAATGTCAGAGAATTAATGCCCAGGAAGCAAACTTCAACCAATGTCAAATGGGAGTGGGTAGAGATACCCCAGCTCTCTCACTCCTAGGGCAAGATAACTCTGAGGTGCATGTTCTATACTGAATCCCAGCAGGATCACGTTCCAGTTACCCTCAGTAATAACTTGCTGGATAATGAACCTTTGGTTGCTACACAACTATGCATCAGTACAGCCACGCCACTTATTATAGCCAGGGAGTGTTCCTTTTAATTGCTCAGTGTTCATGCCTTACTACTTGTCAAATATTTTGAAAACCACCTCTTCACATTTAACCAGTAAGTTGCTACCACAAGGGCTTCTGGAGAAATGTCAATGTTCTATAAAACTAGATCCGACAGCAATTCACCTAATAAAATAATAAGTATTTGTTATTTTCCCCTCCTTCCTACAATGACATTAAAATTCAATAGTTAAGGGGTAGAGAATAGACAATAAAAGATCGTTCAGCGCTTCCACCTACATACAAAAGCCGGCAAACACCATGGATTTTTTTTTTTTTTTGGTTGTGGTTGGAAAATTTCCCATATCTTTAAGTGAGGTACCATGACCCTAGACAGTGTGTCACATAGGGCATCTGCCCTCAAATACTTTTGTACTTGGCAGTGACCACAGGGCTTGACAAATATGTTGTCTCCATGTTTTTATTTATCTCATAATCCTTTGAATGGCGACACATTCTGAGATTACAACAAATATATTAAGATCCCAATATGAATATAATGTAACCAAAAAGATGACCTAGGTCTAGAGTGGGTGAAAGCCAACCCAAACAGTGGCTAAACTGGCAGCTGTTTGCAATTAGGTCCAATTAACACATTTTAAACACAGCATTACTGGGAACCTCTTTGAAGTGGGTGCTCCAGGAAGGTTTTTCTTTTTTTTTTTTTTTTAACATCTTTATTGGAGTATAATTGCTTTACAATGGTGTGTTAGTTTGTGCCTTATAACAAAGTGAATCAGCTATACATATACATATGTTTCCATATCTCTTCCCTCTTGCATCTCCCTCCCTCCCACCCTCCCTAGCCCACCCCTCTAGGTGGTCACAAAGCACCGAGCTGATCTCCCTGTGCCATGCGACTGCTTCCCACTAGTCATCTATTTTACGTTTGGTAGTGTATATATGTCCATGCCTCTCTCTCACTTTGTCACAGCTTACCCTTCCCCCTCCCATATCGTCAAGTCCATTCTCTAGTAGGTCTGTGTCTTTATTCCCATCTTACCCCTAGGTACCTCATGACCTTTTTTTTTCTTAGATTCCATATATATGTGTTAGCATATGGTATTTGTTTTTCTCTTTCTGACTTACTTCACTCTGTATGACAGACTCTAGGTCTATCCACCTCACTACAAAATAACTCAATTTTGTTTCTTTGTATGGCTGAGTAATATTTTTCTTGAAAGGGGTTTCCTAATGGGAAGCAGGCAAGATCCACAGCTGAGCCACTTAACTTCCTATTTTGACTCAAGTGCCACGTAGAGTTCACAGTTTTAATTCATTTTCCCCAGTTATGTGTATAAATATTTCAAACATGTAGTGAAATGTCTGGGAAGGCATCCTTGCTGAAAAGAACGCTTGTAAAGCCAGGAAAAGGAAAGCAAGGGGCTGAGCTCCTGTGCTCTAATTTGCGTGCTGTTGAATTGCCAATCTCTACCAGAAACGTAAATTGTAAAATCATAGTTATTCGTTTAATAAGCACATAAAAACACTGTATACTCTGCATTAAAAGCTCTGTGAGAACAAGAACTTTGTTTCGTTTATCACTGTATCCCTACCACCTAGACTGGCACATAGCAGACCTACGATAAATATTAGTTGACTGACTGAATGAATGGATGAATGTTTACTGAATGAATAAGCAAATGCATAAATGAAATAAAGAAATAAGTAAGTCCTATACATGTGTTTGGAAAACACAAGCTAAAGTCCTTAACCCACATATATGCATATGTTACACAAAGGCACGCACATACTCAGAGAAAGGGAGAGAGCTGCCTTAATTCCCCTAAATATTTTGCGGGTGCTGCCTATTTGGGGATAATTTGGGAGTTAAACCTCAGCTTCATTTTTCATATCTGACAAAAAGTTGAGGAATGCAAAGTTTGGTAGAGTGCCCCTAGAATGATAAGTGGCACATGGCAATTAGCACTAAATAAATATGTGAGGACTAATGAGTGGAAACACTAAATGGTGCTTGGTTCCATCGCCCCTGACCAGAAGAGGCTCCAAAGCTCCAACTTGGTGGATCTGGGGTGTGACCCGGGAATCTGCATAGTAACTACCACCCTGGTGACTCTGGTGTGGATGATAAACCATTAGAGACAGGGCTAGAAAGAAAGAATTCTGGAAGGAGGAAAAGTTTCGTCCCAGAGTGCCTCCAGGAAAATAATTCCCACATCTGGATGTTTGATGTCATCCTGGGACATCTCTTCAGGGAAATTCTCAAGCATTCTCTAAACGAGACTTTAACTTACTTTAATTTAAAAGAGAATGCTGTGACACATATTCTGTCTTTTCTGTGGTGGTAGGGGACACACACACATGCACACACACACAATCCAACAATCAAAGTGTCTGAGCTCCCCAAAAGTCTAAAAACTAAAGAAAGAGCCCCCAAGCACAATCTGGGGAGCCATGCACTTCTGTATAGAAGACCCTCTTTGTCCTCTAGGGAAAAGCCGAGGTTTGGATGTATCACAGAAATAAAAAAAGAGAAGTAGGAAAGAGCAGTTGAAAATGTTGATGCTAAAGAAGCAAATAGGAGAAGAGGCTCTGACGTCTGGAAGCAGAAGAGCTCTGACACTGACCGTGTGACAGCGTCTCAGGACGGGAGCAGAGCTGGGGCAGAACTAGACTCCACTAGAGCACTGGAATGACTAGTTCCTGCAACTTGATAATTTAGGGACTTGTAATGTATCTGTCCACACATCAGCCAATTTCAGAGCCAGCCTTGAAGACAGCCTGGAAACCTGGAAAATCCAAGATGAATGGTCTGTTAGCACAAAGGATCTCAAATGGTTTAAATCCTCCATATATCACGCCCGCATGAAAGGGCTCTGCTGTAAACAGAGGAGCATTTGTATCTCTGTAAACAGAGAGATACCTGCCTTGTATCAAGACCTGCTCAGCCTGTTTAAAAGGGGCATTATTTTCCACTGCACATGTGGTTTCTTCACAATTTCACACACACACACACACACACACACAGCCTATCTGTGCACACAGCATAAAACCCTTCGGGCAGGTTACTGAGTAATAAAGGGCTTAGCCTTTTTGTATCACCTTGGGAAATAAAGCTACAGACTAGACTGGTGCCTCTACGGTACCAACTGGTCAGGCTTCCATCTCTTGCTGGGCTGCTCATCAATATCTCTTCCCTACCTACTACCTTCTCACCCTGCAACCATCAATCTATTTGTTCTTGAACCTCTCTGAGTAAATAAAGGTGCCTATTTTTGGTTTACTTGCCATCAAATAGGGATTTTTAAAAATTAAGTAATAATCGTATATGAGCACTTTATGTCAATTCTCCAACATATGAAATTCAAATCCATTTCTATTGACTCCCAACCCTTAGGCTCCTGGCAAAGGCCTTATGGCGATATGATGGATATGGGTGAGTTCCTCATAAATGACGTCAGGAGGAAGGGAGGGAGGAGAAGGTACTGCACTGAGGACCGGCTAGTTTATGCTGTGGTAGCAACACTACCAACATTTCAAAGGCAAGAAAAAGGCATCTTTCTCACTCCATTACATCCCCATCATCTGCAGCCAGGCACGCGGGAGAGGAAACATCTGCACAACCTCACGCCAGCAATTACACGCTTGCACTGGTAGTGACACACATCACCTCCACTCACATCTTATGGCCCAGAGCTAGTCAGATGACCCAACCACAATCACCTGGCTACAAGGGGGCCAGGAACTGAAAACGTACCCTGCGCTCGGAAGTCACAGAGCCAGAAGGATTTGGAGAGCACCACTAATGACCCCCAGGACGGTGGGGTGGGGGGGAGAGAAGAAGCCAGCAACTGCCTGCTGCTGAGAAAGGCACACTGAGAAACCCTACCTACTGTCACCGACCGAACCCTAGTCCTGACTCAACAGCATCTACCACTGCCTGGAACATCCTGCAAAGCTGGTAATTAAAAAAAAAAAAAAAAAAAAAAAGATTTTGGGGGCTTCCCTGGGGGGGGAGGGGTGGAGAATCGGCCTGCCAATGCAGGGGACACGGGTTCGTGCCCCTTCCCTGGTGGTGCAGTGGTTGAGAGTCCGCCTGCCGATGCAGGGGACACGGGTTCGTGCCCCAGTCCGGGAAGATCCCACATGCCACGGAGCAGCTGGGCCCGTGAGCCATGGCTGCTGAGCCTGCGCGTCCGGAGCCTGTGCTCCGCAGCGGGAGAGGCCCCAACAGTGAGAGGCCCGCGTACCGCAAAAAAGAAAAAAAAAAAAAATTTTGTTTTAATTATACAATTTTTTAAAGTTTTCATTTGCCATGCAATAGACATTCTCGTATATTAATTTTAGTAACAAAGTTATGTCGGGTCTTTGTGGAATATTGTTTGTTGTGTGTGGAAAGAACATTTTAAGAGGTTCATTTCCCTTTGACCCTGTAATTCCACATCTAGAACTTAGTCCTTAGGAATAAGTAGAAATGCAGATAAAGATTACATAAAAAAGATATTTTCTATAGCATTATCACTAATACTCCAAACTGAAAGTAATATAAATGCCCAATGAAAGGGGATTGGTCTAATAAATTCTGCCATATCCATATGCTGTAATATTGTGTAGCTACCAGATGAAATGGCTCAGCAGGCTGGTGTGTTAATACAGTGGACTATTGACATTAGGAATCACAATTATGAGGGATATCTAGAAATATGGAAATAACTACATGAAGTAATAACAGGACAAAAGAGAACTCAATAATATACATATTAAAATTATCTATGAAATAAAGCAGGTCTGTATCAAATCCAGGATTAGGGTATACACATGACATTTCAGGGCTTTGAGTTTTTCTGGTGATTGCAAATTTGTGTTCATATGTTTTGTTCAGCTCTTGTTCAGTTGATGAAAGGAGGAAAAACAAGGAGGAAGAGGAGAAAAGGGAGAGAGAGGAGAAAGAACGGGAGACAGCAGAGATAGAAATTACAAATAGAAAGGGGAGCATAGGGAGAGGAAGATGATTTAGAAAGCTCCCTGAAGTGACTGCCAGAGCCTCCTGTGCTCGCCACCCCCTGCAAAACCCTGAGCATGCTCCTCCTCTGCGAGCTACACACATGCAATGTGATTTAGTCCACCAAAAAAGGGTGAATTTTTGCTGTTCACTAAATACACAGAAGGTATAGAAAAGATCTTCAATATCTCCACATCACATTCACAGATACACCTGCTACTTAGGAGAAGGAGCTTTGGCATCTAAGTAGCGTGGCCACCTGGAAGGTTCACCAACTACCCAGTGACCTGGCTGAGTGTTTCTGGGGTATGTGGTGCTTGGTCTGGCCAATCTCCAGTTGGTGGTGTCAATGAGCAAGGCTGAGTGTCAAGTCTGGGTCTGGGCTTAGTCAGACTTTTTGAGCTCCATCCTTGAGAGTGAAACAGAGGACTCAGAAGTTAGTATTAGAAGAAGTCTTCAAACAAGCGAGAAACTTTTCTCAACTCAGTAGGCTACCAGCAATGAGATACCATCACACACCCTCTAGAATGGCTACAATTAAAGACTGACAATATCAAATGTTGATGAGGATGCAGGTCAACTGGAAGTTTCATTCATTGCTAGTGAGAGTGTAAAATGGTGCAACCACTTTGGAAAGCTGTTTGGTTGCTTTTAATATAATCCTACTCCTAGGTACACACTTAAAAGAAGTAAAGGAGATGCCCACAAGAAGACTTATAGAAGAACGTGCATGGTGACATTAGTCATAATAGTTCAGATGTGTCCCATCTGTCTCCTTTCTCTGGGATGACTGGCTGCCCGGGACATGGTTTTCTCATGGTAGAGTCCAGGGGCATAAGAAAGCAGAGGAAGTTTGCCGTGCTTTTTTTTTTTTTTTTTTTTTTTAATTTATTTACTTATTTATGGCTGTGTTGGGTCTTTGTATCTGTGCGAGGGCTTTCTCCAGTTGTGGCAAACGGGGTCCACTCTTCATCACGGTGCGCGGGCCTCTCACTATCGCGGCCTCTCTTGTCGCGGAGCACAGGCTCCAGACGCACAGGCTCAGTAGCTGTGGCTCACGGGCCTAGTTGCTCCACGGCATGTGGGATCTTCCCAGACCAGGGCTCGAACCCGTGTCCCCTGCATTGGCAGGCAGATTCTCAACCACTGCGCCACCAGGGAAGCCCTGCCATGCTTCTCGAAGTCCCATTCAGGACTGACCTACAGTCACTCTGTCCTCTTTCTGTTGGCAAAGCATTTACTGAGCATTTACTACAGGTTTGACTCTTCTCAGGCACTGTAACATTTACAACAATGCAATGAGGTGGATACAATTATTATCCCCTTTTATATTGATAGATGAAGAAAGTGAAACTAAGGGAGGTTAAACAATTTTTCCAGGGTCATGGAGCTGGTAAATACCAAGGATTTGAGTGCAGAGAGTCACCCTCCAAAGTCCCTCATAGTGAACCAGGAGTTAGAAGACCCCAGGTCTAGGCTGTCCTCTACTGGCACAGCCATCACGGAAGCCTGGGGAGTGAGTTGGGGCATAAATTTTTAAATGGCTTGAAAAAAGTCATTTAACCTATCTGGCTTTCAATTTCTTCTTGTGTAAAATGAGAGCCGCATTGGATCTCTAAGCTCATTCCAGGTATAAATTTAATACCAAGGTTCTGTGAACTCAGTAGAACTCTTACCATTAATCTGACAACAGCCGTAAATGGATAACTTGCTAATCACTAAAAACGAGCCCACAAACTACCCCTGATTTCAGTACAAGTAACTATTCTCAAAGGTTACATTGAGATGGTAAAGTCTCTTTATGTAAAATAGATACCAATTAATTCCCACTTTTTAATATTGAATTTTACTTTTTGGTGGATCCTAAAAGCTCTAGGAAAAAGTAATTCCATGTAAAATTAGATAAATTCCCCTGTTAACGCAGGATTTTGCTTCAATTTTTAACTGCAAATTGTAGTTCCCATGGAAGCAGCGCTAGGCTGCTGGTGCATGTGTCTTACCCTCTTCAATCTGCACCTTCTCCGTGGTGGGGGGCGGGGGGGAACAGAGCACAGCTGATACCTGGAAGAGCTGCCTCTAGGTGTTCACACATGCAAATCCCATTCCAGCAAGAGGAAGGGCTGAAATTGCCTCATGTCTTTGTTACTTAAAATAACCTCTTAATGTTCTCTGAGGATTTTTTAAAAAACATAATCCTCTGGTCTCCCAGAGGAGTTAGAAGACTAACTCCTTATAGACTTAGAAAACAGCCGATTTCTACTTGTTGGCAGCCCTGTGATCACTTGTTACTATATTGTTTTGTAAAGATGGATGGATGGATGGGTAGATGGTCAGACTGGACAGATGGACAGGTCAACACACATGCTGTACCTCTGTCAGGAATACC
>NW_006781628.1:201826-209447 GCF_000442215.2 Lipotes vexillifer
GAATGCCTTTCCCACTTTACCTTTCACCTAATTAACTCCTATTTACATGTCAGTTCTCAGACCAAGCACCGCTTCCTCAAAGAAGCCTTCCCTCCATCTGTAGATGCCTATGAGGACAGCTTGTATGGCATCTGGAGGATTCATCTGAGCATTCTTAAGGAATGAGCTCATCAGCTACTCCCCCACCTGATGCCGGCCACACCACTTGTAATAGGGAAGAAAGTAATGCAGTAGAAACCATGAGTTGCCCCCTCATCTTCCTTGCTAGCAGGACCCTGACTATTCATTCAGGCAGCATTGTACTCAATCCCCAAAGCTGATTCCATGGTTGGTCTACAAACTGAGTATATCAGTCCTCTTCCCCTTTGCTAGAGGTTGGGCTAGTTTGGACATATGAGCCAGTTCTGACCAATGAGATGTGAAGGGAAGGCTGCTGGTGGAGTCCTAGCAAAGATTTTCCTCCTTGATAAAAGGAGAAAGGGCTGGAAAGAGATGTCCTTTCTCTCCATTCCCTTCGTCCTTCTTGTTTGGGACACTGTCCTGTAAGAACACGACTTTTGGAGTTAGGACATCCGTCTTGCACTATGAAAGGAGGTATTGCTGACACGTGGATATTAGCAGAATGTAGAACACAAACATCACGTCTCAAATGACATCATGGAGCCACTGCACCAATCCCGGGGCCTTGCACATCCAGGTAAGTGAATGTTAAATGTCTTTATGGCTTAAGCCACTGTTAATCCAGCTCTCAGCTACTTGTAACCAAACGCATTCCTGATATAAATCACAACATAGTCAGTATGTTAGATTAGCATGGCACGTCACATTCTTCAAAATACTCTCATATCTATTACCTCTTTCAGTCCTGCCAACAATCCTGGGAAGAAATAGCACAACTATTATCCCTCATTTTACAAATATAGAAACTAAGATTTTAAAAGAATTAGTCTTGTGTGAAAAAACAAAGAGAACCAAAATTAAAATGGATTCAAGACTCTTTACTTTAGTCCAAAGGTTGGCAAACCATGGTCCAAATGTACAACCAGCATGCCAAGAATATTTTTTGCATTTTTAAATGGTTGGAAAAAAGACCCAAAAGAACAGTAATATTTTGTGACACATGAAAACTACGTGAAATTCACATTTTAACGTCCATATGTAAAGTTTTATTGTAATAGTCGTGCTCATTCACTTACCTATTGTCTACACTATTGTCTTTAATGCTTCAATTGCAGAGTTGAGTCACTGTGACAGACCCTATGGCCCAAAAAGCCTAAAATGTTTACTACCTGGCCCTTCACAGAATAACTTTGCTCTCGCCTGTGTTAGTCCTATCACGCCCACTCAAAAAAAAAAAAAAAAAAAAAAACCCTCATGTTCCAATAAAAAAACATGTTGAGCATTTAGGACACCATATTTTATATCCCAGCACAGTGATCTGAGGTTTGGTTTACTTTGGTTTGCTGTTTGTCATTTTTTTCATCATCTGAATATAACCTACTGACAGCTTCATAATCCCCAGACTACCCAGATAGGAGCAGGGAAACATCTTGACTAACTGCTAATTAATCAGTCTGGCTTAAATTCTCCCTTCCGTAAACACCAGAACACATCTGTTTAAAACAATGTTTTGATGAAACAGTCCCTCAATCATAAAGAAAAAACTAACATCCCAGTCATGCCAGGCTGCAGGAGTTTTTCTTCTGAGAGTGGCCATCACAGAAGTGTCCATGAATCGTGCTAAATTTGGTGCTAAACATACAAAGACTTCCTCTATAGAGAGATTATGGGCAACCATATTATGTAAACCAAAGTTATGCAAATATAAAAAGCAGATATAAAACAAACACATCATTTTATTTCTTAAGTGTTTTCTTGTTTTGATCTTTGTATCATAATATTTAATGAACAATATATTTCTAAGTGAGAAAATATATATACAAACATTTAATACAATACCTAGTACATATTTTGTGCTCAAAAACTAGTTGAACCTGAAATTCCATGAATCATGAGGAGGAAAATTTTTAAACCACTTAATTGTTAAAATGGACTTTTTTTAACACGCATCTTTAGCATATAAATGCGAGGAGTCGGCAGCCTACTAAAATCCATCTGCAAATAAATTTTTTCTCATTTTTGTGGCTTTGGTTTAAACCACTTCATAGAACCCCAAAAACATGCCTTAAAAGATACAATGCCAACTTTATTCCAGCCAACGTGGGTATGCCATGTTCATAAATCTCTGCATTGTTACAAAGCAGAGACAAGATGCTGGTCTATAAAGATTCCTTTAAGAGTTCTAAATTAGGGCTCCTCTGGTGGCGCAGTGGTTGAGAGTCCGCCTGCCGATACAGGGGACACGGCTTCGTGCCCTGGTCCGGGAGGATCCCACATGCCGCGGAGCGTCTGGGCCCGTGAGCCATGGCCGCTGAGCCCGCGCGTCCGGAGCCTGTGCTCTGCAGCGGGAGAGGCCCCAGCGGTGGGAGGCCCGCGTACCACAAAAAAAAAAAAAAAAAAGAGTTCTAAATTAAAATTATACTCACCCCACTATCATCATCAAATAAAGGCATGGGTGCTTCATGATAAAAGGTTCATTTTAGGACTTCAGAGCTCCTGGCTCCCTGTCACCCAAAGAACTCAATGTTTTAAGTTTATCTGCTCCTTCTGCTGCCTGGTTCCATGGTAATTACCAGGCTCCAAGAGCTGGGCTGACAGCTCATGTGATAGAAGTAGACAAGCAAAGAAGTAAACACAAACAGCTGTGTTAATTCCAGCAATGTTCAAACCTTAAACAAGCTGAGGGAAAGTTGCTGAATCAAAAAGAAGCAAACTAGGGGGTAATAGCTCTTCCAAAATTCTAACAAAGAACCTAAAGGCTACATCCAATAGGCCCACCCGTCCAAAAATAAAGGTGGTGTCTCCAGGTGACTGTCTCCTACAGTCACCTGGAGACACCACTTAAATCCAGGAACATTGTTGTTCCTGTTCAACACTGTGAGTTCCTCTTTTGGAATCAGTTTGCAAGTTGTATCAGTTATCTATTGCCATAACCATGCTGTGTAACAACCACAAAATCCCAGTAGCATACAACAGGAAGTACGTATTGCCCATCTCTCTGGAGCAGTCAGAAAGGCAGCTCTGTTGATCTTTACTAGGCTCACTTACATGGGTGGGGGCAGTAGGGGTTGGAGTCAGCTGGCTCTCAGCTGACCTTAGCTGTCACCTGTCTCCCATCCTACATTAGGCTAGCCCAAGCATGTTCTCACAGTAATGGCAGAGGTTTGAGAGAGTAAGTGGAAACATATTAGCCTCTTGGGTCCTACGCTCAAAGGTGGCACACCCTCACTACCACTCCATTTTACTGGCCAAAACAAGTCACAGTGCCGGTTCAGATTCAAGGGATGGGGAAATGAACACCACCTTTACAGTAAAAGAGCATCTGCAAAGTCACATGACAAACAGCATGGCTACAGAGAGCCCATCACTGCAATTAACCACCAGGCCATACCAGAAGAGCAGTCTCTAAATTACCTTCTCTTGGTTTTAGCCCACCTCTATCACTAGAATTTATTTCACATGGTTTGGTCTTTGCCCCGGATTAAACCCATCTTCAAAATCCAGTTAATTGCCACCACTGAATATGGTGATGCTATCTCATGCCTTTGTAGTTCCCTTGACAGCTGCCAACACAAGGCCTTATGAAGAGAGACGCCTAAATGATTTATGTTGGATGAATGAACAAACACATCCATATGTCATAAAAGTGTTTTGAGCAATAGCTTCTTATCAGAATATACAGATAGTCTCCTCAGATGACCATTTTGAAATGGATGCCACATCCTAATATGTCAGTGTTCCTGTGTTTGTATAAAAAAGTGATCCATTTCATTTAGGTAATATTGCTACTACTCAACGCTGTAAAGCAGATGCTTTATTACATTTACCTTACTTTTACCTTTTGTTTTTGACTCGGATGTCTAAAATGCACTTTCCAACCTTTCATCCATTATTTTTTGAATAGTGAAGTCATTCTACAAATAACATGCTTCCCTAAATTTATGTTGGGTATATTATGCACTGATCCTGCACTGAATAGAGAATGACTCTGAAACGATAACGATGACCTAACTTATGGGGTTGTTCTGCAAAAAGTTACATGATGGATCCCTCAAAGAATGGTTTGCAAATGTGCTTTTTGTAATATTAATTCTTTACATTTCTCAAGCTGACTTTCTCTCAAAGAATGCCAAGCACTTCACATACAGTCAGCCAGATCAGAGTGTAAATTATGCCCCAGGAGTAAGCGAATTGTTAACTCTTTCGGGTCACTAGGGTTCCACTTAGAGCACTGCAGGAGGGCAGTCATTTACCAAACAGCACCCCAGTGGCCGGAAAGTATACGTGTAATATAAATTATTCCCAGGGAGTCATTAATGAACTCAGAAAGTCTGGTTTATCATCTCATCTATTCACACAGTATCCCGGTGACGGAGACAACAAGCAAGAAGAGAAAAATAGGTGAGGCTGGCGACGCTAGACGTTTCCTAAGCTCCCGCAGCCTGTCAGGGACGGAGCTCCAACTCGATTTGCCTGATCCTTGGCTTGACATCCTCGTAACTAGGCCCCAGGATCTGGGGCTCTCAACTTGAAACTTCTGCTAATTGGGAGGAGGTGAGGCAAGTGAGGTGCCTAGGATGCAAAATGAGCCGCCTCCCAGTCTTGGGCCTGCTGCTAATTCAACGAAGGATATTTGCTTTGCGTAGTGGCTTGAAACACCTAAGAAACCACAAAATTCGCACTGACTTACTACTTGCTTCTACTAAATCTGTAAATATTGATGAGGCTTCGTTAGTTGGTTAATTTGTTTTCCCACACTGAGGAAAACTGGAGAAGGCAATGGGGGCGGGGATATGATGCAGAGAAGAGAAGGCTGTCTTCTTGTTTTGTTGCCAAAGTTGGAAATGGTCAAATAGTTGGTCTATCTCAGGCAAAAGGAGAAGACTAGATTGAAGTCTGTGTTATGCAATTAATACGTGGCAAAGTGGTCCCTTGGAATGTTTTGGCTTGAAGGTCCAAACGCCGAGTCCTTGCCCCAGCGTCAACCATCCACTTTGGCAGTATCTCTAGCTATTGCCTGTGATTTCACATCTTTAGGAAGCCTCCAGAAGCTCTGCAACAAGCACTAGGCAGTCTACAAAAGGATTAGGATGCAGGTGTCTTGATTCCCCACTCAGATCTCTCTTTCTCAACACATCTCTGTGCCTTTGTGATGAGACCCTGCGTATCTGCTAAGAGCCAATCACAGAAATACAAAGGCCTATTAGGGAGGAGGAAAAAAATCTATTTAGCACTGTGCTCGGTCTGGGAACTCTGCTATGCTCTAAAAGGCGGCAATTGACTTCTTTTCAAAGTTGAAAAAATGTCAATTGCCGCCTTTTAGAGCATAGCTCCCCATTCAGCCAGACATCAACCTCTGCCACCAATAAAGTGTCCAATTGATTTCCTTGTATTTGGACGCATTTCTTGCCTCAAAGAAAAATACTAAATCCCAATTTGAAAGGAAAATGATACAACACATCCCCCATGTACTCTCCATTACTGCCACCGGAGCATGCACGCGTGCACATGCGCGCGCGCACACACACACACACACACACACACACACACGTGAAGTCATTTGATCCCATGTTTTCTCGATAGTAAGGGTGTGTCACTCACTCAAAGAGTGACCTTGGATAAGTCACTTAACCCTCCCTGAGTCAGTTTTCTCTCCCGGTAAAATGAGATTAGACTAGAAGCCTCGGGGGCTTTCCATCTCTGGAATTCCATAATTCTAGAGGTGACACATCTCCTCAGAGTTACGACTTCAACCTAACTGGAGTCGGCAAACTATGGCCCTCGGGCCAAATCCTGCCCACCACCTGCTTTCATATGGTCCCAGAGCTAAGGGTAGTTTTCACATTTTAAATGGCTGCAGAAAAAAACCCCAAAAGAACAGTATTTCATGACGTGAAAATTACATAAAATTCAAATCTCGGTGTCCATAAATAAAGCTGTATGGGAACACAGCTGTGCCCGTTCATTTATATATTATCTATGGCTGCTTCTGCAATACAAGGGTAGAGTTGAGTGGCTGCACGAGAAACTGTGTAGCCTGCAAAGCCTAAAATATTTACTATATCTACAGAAAACGCTTGCCCTTTACGGAAAAAGTTTGCCAACCCTAGATCTAAGCCACTAGACCATGTGCAGAGTAACAAAGCCTGTAACCCTCTTACCTGATTAAAGTTTTATTACCCGAAGAGTCCCATAAAGTAATCCTAAGAACCAAAAACAAAGTTATGGATAATTAGACAATCTGATCCCTATAAAAGGAACTGCTGGAAATCACTGATAAATCTACCATGTCAATGTCAGAATTGATTTCTTATGAGAAGCAATTTACTCCAAAGAATTTAGCTACTTTACAATTTACTCTTTACAAAGAGGCCAATAGTCCCTTTTTCCCTTGTTCTTTTTTTTTCTTTTCTCTTTTTTTAAGTGGTCTGAGGGATAGCACATTTATCTTTCCCTTATGAGTAATCGTATCATTGGTGAAAATGACTGTGGAAGAGTGAGCAAAGCATGAAACAAATCCCTGCCCAATAAAGTGGTGACTTTGAAAAGGAAATTGCCCTGCTCAAGTGACGGGTTCGGTTTCAGCCGTCATGACCCATGTTATGAGGGAGTCCAGGGACCCAGGTCCTGGCCCTTCTAGGCAAAGCAGCTGCAAAGCTCCACTGGGAGCTCCGGGAGGATGCTCTGTGAATGGCCAAAGGCTGACCCGCAGCACTCCAGCACTGAGTCCCCAGAGACTCCTCCACCTAGCCTGGAATGCCCCCCTCAGCTCCCCCCCCTCTCTGCTTACCTACCCCAATCAAGGCCCAGTTTGAGTTCCAAATATGGTCATACTCGAGGCCCAGAGCCTCAGGATACCCTGTATTTTTTTTTTTTAATCATTTTATGTTTGTGTTTTCTCTTCCCCCGGACTGTAAGATCCTGGGGCACAGAGAGCACCCATCATTCTGACATCTTTCAGTTAAAGACCCACAATAAGTTCTGATGAAGAGGATGACAGTGAAATGGGAAATTAGTAAAAGGTTATGAAACTTCTTTCTCAAAGAGGAGATGAGATGCTTAAACAATACTTTCTTCTCTCCTGATTCTCTAGCAGGGTTTTCCAGACGAGAGGCCGAGACCTAGGGACCCTGTGAGAATTCTTAGCAGTGTGGTGTTGTTACTTTATCAGGGGACAATCCATCTATTCAGAGGGAAAGTGGTTCTCTTCTGGACTTTGTTGAGGAACAGCTTCAAATCAAACATATTTTTGTTTCCTCGAAAAACGAGAAGATGGAGCCACAGAGCTATTGGGGGGGGTCCCTACTTCCAGCATTAGGGGGCTTTGAGATGGTGACATCAGGCCATCCCGTTGTCCCCAAGACACCAAATGCTTGCTTCCTGGCACTCGCTTTGGAAGCAGCTTTGTTTTTCATTGTCTGTGAAGGTCTGAGGAGATTTTTGTCAACATCAATTATAGTACTTTTTTTTTTTTTTTTTTTTTTTTTTTTTTTGTTCACCT
>NW_006781628.1:209457-215188 GCF_000442215.2 Lipotes vexillifer
GGCCTCTCCCGCTGCGGAGCACAGGCTCCGGACGCTCAGGCCCAGCGGCCACGGCTCACGGGCCCAGGCGCTCAGCGGCATGTGGGATCTTCCCGGACCGGGGCACGAACCCGTGTCCCCTGCATCGGCAGGCGGACTCTCAACCACTGCGCCACCAGGAAAGCCCCCAATTATAGTACTTTTAAATGTTGGGCTTTGCGGTCGGGGATCTTGAAAAATTTTAGGATTTTTCACCTTTTCTGCATTCACCTGAATGTTGTAATCACGCAAATAAATGTTCTTTCAAAACTAGGAGTATTTTCTTTAAATTAATTTTGTACTTTCCTTTATATTACTATTTAAGATAATTAGTAGTATTTCAAAAGGATTTAATATTTTGGAAGAGTCTTAGTCCTAGAACCTATCAAAATAGGTGAGCCTCTTAGTTTTGCTCTCAAAAAGAATCATAGTAATGATAATGATTATAATCACTGAGAGAAAAAAAAAAGCTAATTAATCCCTCAACCCTGGCTGCACTTGGAACAACTTAAAACAAAATACCAATTCCTGGGCTCCACTACCCAAGAAATTCTCATTTAACTGCCCAGGAATAGGGCCTAGGCATGGGTATGTGTTTGCAATTCTCCAGGGTTTCACTGGCCACGTAAAGATCAGACCTGAGCTCCTCATATATACCTCTATCACAGCATTTACCACATTACACTATGATTACTTGTGTCCACATCTCCCTCTCCTTAGAGACGATAAGCGTACGGAGAGCCAGGAGTTGTATCTTATTCATCCTTCAGTCTTGTAGTAGACAGAGGTTTGTTAAACTCCAAGTGCCTGCCATTAACGCGGCTACTTCTGGGGGCCCAACTCCTGTGGAGGGAGGGCAAGAAGGCTCTAGGAAGGCTCTTAAGCGAAGGTGGCCAGTCTCTGAGCCACGTAACCCAACAACGTGAACATGGGTGATTAGCCCGGGAATAAGCACCTGACCAAGTGCTGCTGAGCTGCAGGGTATCCAGTAACCCGTACGTCCTGACCCAAAAGCTCAGTTCATCTCAAGCACCTAGTTAGTGCCCAGCAGGGCCAATTAGATCCTTTCACTAAAGGAGTTTAAATGTGAGATCAACAGAGAGCTGAGCAGTTGGTAGCAGGAGCAGAAGCCAAGAGACACCCAGAGAAAAACAGAGAGAGAAGGAGCTGAATCACCTTGGCGGCTAAGCCTGTTAGAAGGGACGGCAGATGCCTACGGCTCAGGGGGCGGCAAGATAACGCAGCCACAGAGCCAGATCCTGAATGACCTTCCAGTTCCTGAACTTCAATCCAGTTTTCGTGAGGCCTGGCCGGGTGGCCTTTCCGGAAGGCTTTTCGGAGACACGTGGCTGAGTGGTGAAGATTCCGGTCAGCCTTCCTTCCACAGGGAACTCCCATTACATAGGGTAAACTCAGTGGTATTTGTGCTTTGCAACCCCCCCAAAAGCCCAGTCAAGCACAATTCCCAGGATCTAACACTTTGCCTGGCACATCATGAGCACTAAATCATTGCAGGTGCTTGGAAGCCATGACCACCCTCAGCGAAAAGCCTTCTGAAAATGAAGAAATCATTCATGGTAAGAACACTGACTACGGTCGCCTTCGAATTCCAAAAACAATGTTCAACTAGGATAAAAATATTAAGCTCATGCCGTTTCCAAGTCCATCTACATTTCTACTGTAATCTACCAAAGAAGGAAGTGTCGCATTCTGCAGAACTACAGTAGGCATCCTCATTTCAGCTAAGGTATGTTTGGATGACTTGATTTTCACTCTGCTTAATCTTAAATCACAGTAACCTTAGTAAGAACAATTTCCCTCCCACACTAGCTTCACTGACAAACCTCCAAAGTAGCTGATCTTTGACTTTTAAGAAGTTTAATAATATAGGATCTTGCCCCCCCCACGTTTCCACACACATTCCCACTGTCTATCGTCCGTATCAGCTACTCGAGGAACATGTACTCCCCAACAACCGGATGAGTCATAAAATAAGAGGTACATGGATGTAAACTGAGCCTGTTTACGCTCTCCCTGGCCCCAACTAATAAAATAAAAGAGGTCCCACTGAATCCAGGTCCAGTGGCTTCCGGAAAACAGGTTTCTGCTTAGCAAAGACATACCTTACACAGTACATTATTTTAAAGGTAGAGCTAATTTCATGCCCTGGGTTAATGAGACGGATTTATGGGGAGAGTCATGTGCAGGGTGTGTAAGGACTTGCCCTCCTCATGTCCTCTACGAAAGAAGGCTCTGGCGCTTCTGGTGGTAAGCAAACCAACAAAAGGAATTCCTAAAAGGTCTCACAAATAACAGGAATAGGCGCTGGGCCCCTGCTCACTGGAAACGCAGCACCCAAGGGACTGCTTGCTTAGGTTTCCCATCTGCGTTTTCGAAAATCTGGATGACAGCAGGTTTTAGTCCAACCTCCCCCGACCTGTTCCTGATAAAGTGATCTTACGCCTCTGGAATTGGGATTCTGAATGTATGTGCCTGCCCCACGTCTGGTATTATGTTACAACAGCATGAAAATGGAGCCTAGGACTGAGGAGCGGGCCAGCCTCCAGCCTCGGAAGCCTTCTTCATTGCCTGCCATGTAATACATGATACGCAAAGCCTCTGACTTCAGCCAGCAGATATTTGGAGACCGTGTTGGCCCTAGCATGGGGACTAAACTAACGTGTGTTTGGGTCAGAAAGCGAATCAGAAAAGCCACTGGAGGGCACGTCACGGAGTGAGAGCGCTATAAATTCTTCCCCACTCTCAGCGTGCCCTGGCAAACACTCGGCTTCCCTCGCTGGGCCGCTGCGCATCTCTCCTTCGCAGTGCTAGAACTCCGGCCAGCAGCTGTTCTCCTCGCCACTGCCTTCTGCCCTAAAGAGGAGCCAGAGGGCTAGACACCCGAGGAGGAAGGAGAGGCTTCGACAGGCGCGAGGAAAGCCCAGGGTAGCCCTCTACCCGACAGAGCCCCGGCTCAGAGAGCGAGGCGCGAGGGCGAAGCCGGGCGCGGGCGCCGCGGTCAAGTTCGGATTGCCCCCTTCGGTTCGTCTGCGCAGAGCTCCGCACATTCCTTCGGATCTACCCGGCGAGGAGGAGGCGCGAGCCCGGCAGCGTCTCGACGCGCTGAGCGCTCTCTCCCTGCACCCCGGGGAGGGGCGCCTCGCGTCACCCACTCGCACCCCGAGCCCCCGCCTCGGGAGCTCGGGCGCCTCCTCACTGTTCTCCGTTCCCTCCCCGCCACCGCTGACTTTAGACCCCTCCCTTCACGGGGCCCCGCGCCTCCCCTCCCCGACCCGGCCCCCTGGACCGGGCTTTCAAGGACCAGCCTGCGCTCCTGGCGCCCTCATGTCTTCACGGGACTCTCGGCGCCGGTTGACGTGGTGTCTCGTTCGGATTTCCAGGCCAGACCTCAGCTCCGGCGGCAGCATCAGCCCAGCGCGTCTCGTGCTCCCAGGCGCTGCGCCCCGAGAAGGCGCAGAGCGCGGCCGCCGCCGCTGAACCGGCCGCCGCGCCCCCCGCCCGCGCAGCCCGGGCTAAAAGCGCGGCGCGCGCAGCCCTGTCACCCCCCACCCAAGGCAGCGGCGGCTGCTCGGACCTCGGCTTCTGGGGGTGCGGGGAGCCGGCGGGGGAGCTGTCTGCATCCCTCGCCCTTCTCGCGGCGGCGGCGGCGGCGGCGGCGGCGGCGGGAGCCTTGGCCGCCGCCTCCTGCGCGCCCTTGCTGCCCCGAGCAGCCCCAGGATTGCGAACTCGTGCCCCTGACCTATCGGGCGGGCCTCCGCGCTCCTGCCCTCGGCCCGGATGGGTCTCCTGGCTGGGACTTGGGGCACCTGGAGTTAATGTCCAACTGGAGGTCTGCGGAGACCGGATCCGAGGTAAGCGGGGGAGCGGGCCTGGGGGGAGCGGGCGGGTGGCGCCTGAGTCGCCAGCGGGTGCGTCGGGCTGTGCGGCGCTGGAAACAGAGGGGGCGCGGAGACAGAGGGGGCGCGGCTGGACCCCAGAGCAGGCGGTGAGACTAGAAAGAGGGGACACTAGAGGGAACCGAAGCGCCGAGAGGGCAGAAGAGAGAAGTGGAACCGGGGAGAGGCTGGGTTCGCGGAGGGGCAGGTTGCCTTTCCCCGTGGGCAAAAATCTCTGGTGCCCCTGCTGCCTCTGGACCCGGGCATACCCGACAGGGGCAGTTTCCCTCCCCGACTCGGCGAGGTGCTCTTCCGTCAAGTCCCGGGAAGGTGCGGGACTGGAATCCCCTTTGAACCTACCACGACCAGAGTTGGGTTCTCTGTGGACGCGCAGCTGCATAGATATCATTAACGGGAGCGTAACTGGGTTTGGTCTGTTCCAAGGGAAAGTGTAGGCCCCGGGAGGGACTGCTGCAAAGGTGCTGAGAACCTAAAAACAGAGTGCTCACCTCCTCCGGCGCGGTCTTGCAAATCTACATTCCTAGCCCTGGTCGGAACCCGGTTGCTGGCACTTTCCTAATGCCCGATATCCCACCTCACCATCCCCGGGCTTCCTGAACAGTCCAGGACCAGGGCCTCCGCCTCGAGCAGACTCTTGAACCTTCTCAAGGTCTCCCCTAAGCCATCTCGGTGATGAGTTGAATGACTTTTGTCTGTACTCTGTGCCACCTCCCCCAGTAACACCCCCGCCACCACCCTGGCACAGCCTCAGGGCTGATTTCGCTGCCGTTTGGTTTCCAGACCCACCGGGTGAAAACGAACCCTCTCCGGGGCGGGGAATGACTCCCGCTGGAACCCCCAGCCTCCTGACGCCTCCCTAGTTTCGGGGCTAGCACACGCGCCCACAGAGCAGACGTGCGCGCCCCGGGGGAGCTGCCCAGCCCCGCGCTCGCAACACTTTTGCTCATTGGTGGGGACAAACACAACTCTTCCGAGCCCTGCCGCGGATGTGTTAGAGCGCACTTCACTCTTCCACAGTGTATTTGGGGGGGAGTAGAAGTGGTTTACAGTGTTGTGTTAGTTTCTGCTGTACAGTGAAGTGAATGAGCTATATGTATACATATATCCCCTCCCTCCTGGCCATCCCTCCCCGCCCCCATCCCACCCATCTAGACCATCTTGAATATACACTTAAGTATCCCAAGGAAGAGATGCTGCTGCCAACCTGACACACGCACCTCTTCCCGCAAAGCCCTGGACGAGGGAGCTGCTGGGCTTCCGCCCAGCCGCGACCAGGTCTCGCCTTCACAGTTTCGCCACGTCTTCGCTTCGGCAGGGTTCAGGGACAGTGTCGCCATTTCAACAAGTGTCAGGTGTTCGGGGAGCCCGCTGCGTCGCCAGCCCACTCTCGCAAGGGGTTCGGGTGCCCCTGGGTCTGGCACCCGGCCTCGGGCCCTTTAACAGACAGACCCCTTCCCAGACTGTCTGCAGAAGGCGGCGCTCATTCTTTTTCCTACTCTGGTCTTGGGCCCGACAGAATAAGTCCTCCGTCCGTCCAGGACACAAGACACAGTTAAGAAAAGCAGTTCATCTTTTCAGCAACATCTGTCCCTATCCCAAAAGAAAGCCCCCGAGTTACAGCACGCCGCCACCCACCCAGCCCCGCCTCCCTTTTCTCCTCCTGAGACCTGGATCTCGAAGGCAAAGCCTAAACAAACCTCCCAGCCTGCCAGACACAAGAAGGCGCGGGGGCACTGGCGGCGGGAGCGCTCACACGCGCTGAAGCTGTCACTGTGACGCGGGGGGGGGGGGGGGGG
>NW_006781628.1:215268-220295 GCF_000442215.2 Lipotes vexillifer
CGGGCGGGGGGGGGGGGGGGGGGGGGGGGCGGGGGGAGTTCAAAAAGCAGGTTGCCGAGAAACCAGCTTAACTGAGGTGGGTAGAGAAAAATTAGTGAGGGTGAAGAGGGCTAGGAGCCTGAAAAGCAGGGGTGCTCGTGAGGACATCCCAAGTTCCGGGGGGGGGTGTGGTAATTTGCATTTGGGGAAGGATTGTAAGGGGAGTGCTTGTTCATCAGTTCTATGCTTAAAATGACAACGCAGCCCCAGCCGCGTGGGCGCTCCAGGACTCCGGCGGTTTCTGGTGCCCTCTGGTGCTGGGAACCCAGAAGCGCCCCACGGCGAGCGGCGGCTTCTGCCGGCACTTTTGGCTCCTGGGACGTCCTTTCCGCCCTGGACTTGGGGACCACCAGGTGCCGGCGCCCGCGACGCTCCCCTTTTGCCCTGCCAGGCGCGTAAGTCCTGGGCGCAGAGGGGAACCAGCCTGTAGGGTACGAGGACGGGTGCGGGGGCACCTGGCGGAGCCGACTTCGGGAGGAGGGCTTGGTTACCGCGCGTGGCAGCGCGTCCCGCAATTCGCGCTCGTAGCAAAGGCGGACGGTTGCGGCAGAAATACGTCGGACAGATGTGCTTTAAGAAAGCGATAGAGAGACCATCAGGGAACCCGCGGGGTGTGGGGGGCGGTGTGGGAAAACCCTCTGCGTGGACCGCTGTGAATGCGAGCCGCCGGATTCCCTCCTCTTGCTGCGCCAGGCAAACACCGGGAACTAAAGAGCCGCTCCGGCGGCATCCTGCCCCGGCGGTGAGCAGAGGGAAGATTGTGCCCTCCCCGTCCGGGGGAGGTGGGAGAGCTCTTTTCTTGGCCTGCGCCGCACCCGGCCGAGGGCGGGAACCGGAGTCGGGAGCCTCCTTTGGCGAGGCGGGGAGTTTTCCGCTGAACTCTTTTGCCAGCTTCGCCACACTTCTAATTGAGGATCTCCACGTCCAATTTAAAAAGCCCTCCGTCGGCCAAGCAGGAAAAAAAGGAAAAACCCTCTTAATGCGGAAGGGAAATCTGGTGCCTCTGTCGCTTCCTGCTGGCTGCCACCGCGATTTGGGACAGCGCATTAATCCCGCGCCTCCCCGCCCCTCAGGGCCGCCAGCCAGTTCGCACGCACCAGCGAGCGGGCCCTTGGAGAGGGGGCGGGAGGCCTCGCGTTCCCCTGTCCTCTCTGCTCGAGCGCCTCGCTGGGCTCGTTTTGCACAGCCTGGGTCAGGTGTTGCTTGGGCCCCCGCGCCCCAACCCAGAGCCTTTCCTTTTCCCCGGGTTTGTAAATCAGCCAGCGGGGCATGGGGCGCCTGGAGCTGCAGGTTTTCGGAGTTCCTAGTCCCTACAGACTCCCCGAGCCCAACAGCTGCATAGCGAACAAACAGACGCCCAAAGGATGGAAAATGCATTCGTCTCCGCAGCGGTGGGAGGTGGCGGTCGAATGAAACGCTTCCCCGGGTGGCCTGCACCGGAAGCCGGGCGGGAGTTCTGGGTGGAGATGGGGGGCGGTTGCTGGAAGGGAGGCGGGCGCTCCTGGCTGCTAATGGAGAGGAAAGGGGCCAAAGTTTTTGTTTTTACCTGGAAACTCGTACTGTCTCCCACGGAAAAAGTTCAAGGAGATTTTCCTAAGAATCCTTTTTATTTGGAGAAAAGAGGATAATCAACTGCATGAGTCTCGTAGCCCTTGGAAACTGAACACTGGCATTGGGAAGGCACGGGGTAACACCGCACCCCAAGGCGCCCGGGTCTCCCGCCACCTCCTGAGTGTGTGGGGCTTGGCCCCGAGTTAAGGGGGCCTTTTTCTCACCAGCCCCCTGCTGCGTGACCCTCCTTTCTAGGGGTGTGCGGAGTGACAGACCAAACGGAGGCGCCTGACTCAGAGGACCTGAGCCCCACCGCGCGCCCTTTCCTGGTCTAGAACTTCTGGTGCCCGTGCTCCTCTGTAGCGTCCCGGACCGGGTGCAGTTGTCCAGGAGTGACTGTGACCGGGCGTGGGGAGCTCGCAACTCCTCTGCGAGGGGAAGGGATTTAAGGCCAGAATCTCGCAACACTGCAAAAATAAAGAGGGCGTTCGGGGACACCACGAACATTTTCAAGACAAAGGCAATCCCTCCCTAACAGTAACGCTAAAGCACTTATTGAGCGCTTACTTTCTGCTTGGCTAGGCCTTTTCCTGTGTTAATGTTCATAACCTTAAGAAATGGAACTAGTATTTTAAACCGAGTTGAAGCTTTGGGAAGTGAAGTAACTTAACTCAGATATTCCCCGGACAGCCCCAAAGTCTCCAAGTACCTACGAACTTCTTGTTCCGACGACAAAACACTAAGTTAAATGGGAGGAGCAGGGCTTCCCTGGTGGCGCAGTTGTTGGGGGTCCGCCTGCCGATGCAGGGGACACGGGTTCGTGCCCCGGTCCGGGAGGATCCCGCATGCCGCGGAGCGGCTGGGCCCATGAGCCATGGCCGCTGAGCCTGCGCGTCCGGAGCCTGTGCTCCGCAACGGGAGAGGCCACAACAGTGAGAGGCCCAAGTACCAAAAGAAAAAAAAAATGGGAGGAGGTTATAAAGCTTGGGCGAGGTTAGTGGTGCCACTGAGCCTGCCCCCGCCTAGCTGAGAGCAGGATCAGGACCCCCGGCGGTCCCGCACTTGATTTTATTCCTAAAATAAAAGGCTGGTCTCTTGCTTGGGTCCAGGGCTCTTCCCCGGGGCCTGTGGGAGCTGCTGGACGGGGCGGGAAGCACAGGGTGACGGTTGCCCGGTCGCCCCCCAGGAAGCGGGGGCCGGGGAGGGGGGCGGTTGCGCGCCAGTGCTGGTGTCGTAGTGTTGGTACCGGCGGGGGCAGCGGCGCTGCTCGAAAATCCGACCCCTGGGATCCGGTGGCGGAAGAGAAGGGCACTTGTGGGATGGCCGCCAGGGAGGCGCACCCAGGAGCGGGGACGAGCAGGCGGCTGGGAAGGAAGGAGGATGTGGGGGCGGGGGGGTGCCCGGGGAACCGCCGGGCTGCCGCGGTCCGGGAGGAGGGCGGTGCCGAGTTTGGAGGGGAGCCCCGAGGACCCGCCGGGCCGAGGCGCCCCGGGCAGCGCGGCGGCCCTCGGCGTCCAGGCCTAACGCGCTCTCCCCGGTTCTCTCGCCCGCCCAGGTGCCGCCGCCGGACGGGACTCTAAGATGAAGTTATGGGATGTCGTGGCTGTCTGCCTGGTGCTGCTCCACACCGCGTCCGCCTTCCCGCTGCCCGCCGGTAAGAGGCCTCCCGAGGCGCCCAACGAAGACCGCTCCCTCGGCCGCCGCCGCGCGCCCTTCGCGCCGAGCCGTGACTGTAAGAACCGTTCCCTCCCCGCGGGGGTCACCCCACCCGCCGCTCGCACGCACCCCAAGTCAGCCCCGACCACAGTGTGGCCTCCCGACCCAGGGCAGAGCCGCGCTGGCGCCGACGCCCCCTCGCGTTTCGTAGCCACCGACTGGTGCCCCAGGACCCCAACACCTAGTCTGTATGTGGCACGCGCTGGTTTTGCCCCGCACAGGGGGTAACACAGTTTTCTGCTGCTCATTTAGCGTTCCGAGGAACAGCTGCTTCCCCCAGCAGTACCACCACCACCACCGTAGGAGAACACGCAGTTGTCGCCTTTCCTCTGCTTCCCCATCACACATATACACACCCCCGTTTTTTTCTTCCAAAGCCCTCTTTCTCTGGGTGTGCCTGGCTGTGCTGAATTCTCCATCCTAAACTGCCCTTGCAAGGGAAGAGGCTGAGGTTTCACAAAACCAAGCCAGAGTCAGAGAAAACACAGAAGGGCCTTGATTTCCAGAGCAAGCATCTGGGCAGTGTCAAATCTGTTCAGAAAAGTTCCAGTTCTAGAAAGACAACGATACATAGTGCTAGCTGGGGCTAGGGGGAAAAGAAACAAACCATCGTTCACTCCACACATGACAATGTTAACTCTTAAGAAAAGACCAGGTTATTAATATTAGGAAATGAGTCTGTGATTTGCCTCTCAAAAATGTCTTAGCAGTTTATTAGGGCACGTCAGCTATGATTTGATATAATTTACCCTCTGCTCTTGAGAAGTTTATCTATTGCATAAAGCAGAGTATGCTTCATCACAAGTTAGAGATTATTGGGGAGGTATGTAGCTAACAAAGGTAGCAGCAGAGAATTTGCACAACCCCAAACTAAAGCAATAGTGAGCGTCACCATAACCACTCACCACTCCCGTTACCCTTCAAGCTATTTTCCATTTGAAACATGCGCAGTAGAAAGGGTCCCAGAGTCAGCTGTATGCTAGAGTCCCCCAAACCTATGGCCTTGGGCTAAAAATTGCCCAGGAAATGTGTTTATCTTGTGCTTAATTACAACAATTAAAGCATCATCTTCCAGAAGTCCCAGGGAAAATAAAAAGTGCATTTTTCTAAAGGCAAATTAAGACTTCAAGAGTGACTTAGGGTAGGAAAGAGAACACAGTTGATCCCTTGAAATTGAAGGAACTGTTCCAAGAGTTTCTGCCCATTAGTTGTATAAACCTATTTTTAAAGGCTTTGGTTTCAACCACGAGTTTCCATCTTAGCGTATACAATGTTTCCATCTTAGCGTATACAGTGTTTCCATCTTAGCGTATACAATGTTTCTGCAGTAGAACCTTAAAATGCCCTTTAGTGCCATTGTCTTCAGAACTGTAGCCATGAGGGCTGAGTAAGTGGCTTTTCATTGGTTCAAGCAGCCTAGGTCAGAGGAACAGGAACACAGTGGAAGGTAATAGTTTTCTAACCAAGACATTCTGGAGAGAAAAATGACTGTGCCTGATTATGAAGCTGATTAATTCATGGAGGTTTAACTAGCATATTAGTATCCTGTCTACCTAGGCTTATTTAATGCTGGCTCCTGGTGCTGGCTCTGCTTTGGGCTAATTCTGTGACCTTGGACAAATTACCTACTACAGAACTCAATGAACAGTTTACAACTATACAGTAAAGGAAGGCCTTTCCACTCCAAAATGCCAATGACCGTGAGATTGCCCCCCCCCGGA
>NW_006781628.1:222097-234729 GCF_000442215.2 Lipotes vexillifer
ACCTGCACACTCCACCCTAACCTTCCTTTGGGAAAAGACTCATAAGAAAAGACCCTGCTCACTGGACTCACCTGGGGAACTTTAATGACTGCTGATGCTGGCTTCACCAGGAGAGATTCTGATCTCATTGGTTTGGGGCGTGGCCTGGGCATCTAGATATTTAGATGTTCCCCAAGTGAGTCTAATGTGTAGTCAGGGTTGAATCCCTATGGCTTGATAATACCCTAAGAAAATCCGTGCCTCATGTAAGGTCCAGGCAGTCACAAAGCAAGCAAGGTAGCCGTAATCCTACTGATGGAAGGCGGTAGCTGGGGGTTCTGGGGAAAGGGAGATCACTTCCCTTTTCCAAAAGTGACGCTAAGTCATCAACGGACAAGATTCTGACCACTGTGTTTACATTAGAACCAGGAGAACACAACTGATTCTGTTTTACCTATCGGAAGACCCAATAGATCCTTGAAAGAGAAACGTTCCCAAAGAGAAAGTGAGCTGCGTTCTAAGCCAAACTGACTCCTTTCCAGGTATGTTCAATTCGGTAGCAAGCTGTCAGTGCAGGGAAGGCGGAATAATGACAATGTGCAGACTTTGAACACTCAACCAGTGTCAACATGCTCCTGTCACAGAGCTGACATTTATATCCTGCACTGTACGCCATGCAACTGGTTAAGGCTTATGTAGGAAAACATTCAGTCACTCGTTTCATTTGAAAATAGAAAGTACCGTAAATACTGGTCCCTCTTCTTTTCAAATGCTTGTAACTTAGTGATTGAGCAAAAGGCTCTTTCATGCCACCTTGAGTCATTCTGTGCTGTTTAAAGGGGGCTGGACTGCACCCTGTCCACACACACACCTTTGAGGTTGTGTGTATTTTGCTGGTTCCAATATAAATGAAACGGCCAGAACTCTGTTCCTACCATTATCATGAGCTGAACCAACCAAGTAGAATTCATAACTGGCTCACTTGTTTGCCTAGAGGTTGACAATAAAGTTCATGGACTGTGGCTGCCTCCTGTAGCAACTTTGAACTTGTCTAAACTCAAAGACCTGTGATTTTCCTTTTGGGGCATCCAAGACTTTTCCCTTTCACCATTTTTGGTTTTTTTTTTTTTATTTTGCTTTTTACCCATATCTTCTCCAAAGGGCGATTAGAGCAGGCCTGAGGCATCTGGAAAGCGAAACTAGAAGGTGATACGCACAGATGTCATAGCATTTTAGAGCCCAAAGGTACTCCTATGGTCCCCAAGCCTAAAGATGTAAAGCAGCTTGTCCAAAGTGCCAGAGTTCCATGATGGCAGGAGGATGGTTTTTAAAAATTTGTGATCTAAAAGCACGTATTCATTCAACAAGTAATTAATGTGTGCCTATATGTGCCAGGCACTGTCCTAGGTGCTAGGGAATCCTTGGTACACAGGCAAAAGCCCCTGTCCTCATGAAACGAGCTCTCTAGTAAAGGTACAGTGTGTGGTGCAATTTGGTAGCTTTGTAAACTAAAACTACACATGAAGAACCTTGGGCTGAAAAGGTGGGCTTTCTATGTGACCGGAAACCAACTAGAAGAAACACTGGGCATTCTTAAATTATTGCAGGTAATCCACAATTTATGGTAATCTAACGGGGTTATATTCCACCAGTTTGGTAGCAAGTCACAAATTTTCCTAGGGAAACCATCTTACAAATCAAGCTATCAAGCTCCCAGACTAGCCCACAGAAATCTATGTAAACCGTGATAGAACCGAGATATAATTCACAATATTATTGGGCTAGAGTCTCTTCCCAGGTTGCCAGTCCCGTAATCTGCAGAAGGAGGGCATAGAGCAAATCATGGAGTTTCAACAAGCAAGAGCGCACGTTCACACATTCAGATCAGTCTATGGTTTGGATCCCAGTCTTGCCACTTACCCAGCTGTTACTTAACAGCTCTTAAAGTGCAGTTTCCTCATCTGTAAAATAGGAATACTATTCATCCTGCCTCCTGGGGCTGCTGTGAGAGTTAAATGAGATAATGCTTTGTAAAACCTGTGCCCCATAAACAACTATTGTACTTGCCACCCTCCTTGCAGCATGCACCCAGTGAATGCCTTTTCTCCCGACACAGACTTTCACTTCGGCTCCTGCCAAGCCATTGCTCTAACTGGTGGAATTTCAAGCAGCCCCGACAAAGCATGGAGAGTGAAAGAAATGCAGGCCTTGCAGGGAGGCTATTTTGGGCCCCTGAGACAGTCAGTTGGTCAGCACGTAGGCGGGCCAGTCTTGCCTGGGATTCTGCCCCCCGGGTCAGCTCCCCCTGGCTCTTCCCAGGTTTCACAGCTCCTTCCCCTCCCCATTCTCTGAGCCCACATAGTTCATATGGAATTGTTCCCACCAGATTCCCATGGTCATGTTAGGAAGACCCTCTTCCCCATGGGAAGAAGGGGATCAGGGCACACTAAGATCCTTACAGGTAGGTGATAAGGGGGCTGTGAGTTGGAGGCTCCCTGTCTTGAGATAGAGTATTTCTGTTTTAAGTGATCCCACCTGGATATTTAAGATGTTTCACAAACTCAGAAAAAAAAATGTTAGTGAATTTAGTAAACTTTCAGCCCATTGTTATTCGGCTAAGAAAGCTTCTAGTGCAATAAGCCGGTTAAATTTTAAGCTTTCAAATCTAATGTTGTGGGTTCAGAGTTCAGAAACAATAATTGCCGTCCATCTATTGCTTCTTATTATTTTAGGGACTATATGAATAGATGATACTGTAATAAAGTCCCTAAGCTGAAAAAGGGCTCTGCCACTTGGGATGGGGGTCCTGGGATCAGGAAATCGCATGTCAGGCTTTTAGGAAGCACTGATTTCTCACTTGAGATCTGAGACCAACATCTCATTCTGGCCTCAGTCTGAAGACCTATTTCAAACTGTGGCTGTTTAGAGAAATCTATTTCAGGCCTAATTTGAATTGGCCAGTCTTAGGACCTTAGGCCGATCCAAAAGCCAAAGAATTATTCTCAAAAGATTCTACTTTCACTGATAGAAAAATAAAAGCTATCTGGCATTTTCCCCTCCTAATGTCCCTTTCATCTTTGTTTTTTTAGCACTTAATGGTCCATAGCCCCTTTATTCAAGTAAAACACGTATTCTCTCATTAATCACTTGAGCTCAATCAGGAAGCAAGTATTAAATATCTTTCATCCTCTAGGTGCTGTGTGGGCATCTAAAAGGCAAAATTGTGAACTTAAATAGCTTATGATCTAGTTGTAAACTATGGATAGGCCGATGGGTGGGTGGATTGTCAGTCTGAGAGATAGCTATGTCTACCAAGGCATGTATGTTAGCTGTGGTCATGGTAAGAATTCCTAGCAATGAAGTCACTGGGATTTGGAGATTATAGCAGGAAAGAATTTGGGGGAGAGGGGGGACTTGAGCTGGTACTTGAAAGATGGGTATTAGGAAAGGAAGGGAAAGGGAAAAGGGCACATTCCAGACCAAGGAGAAGCATAGGCAAATTTGTGATCACGATATGGGGAAGGGGCAGGTGGTGGCTACAAGGACGAGGCCAGACTAGCCGCCAAGTACTGAGAACAGGTGGCGGGACATAGTGTGAAATTTAGGATATCTCTGTAGGTGCTGATACCCAGATTATGAGATACTGTAAAATCCAGGAAAAGAAGGTGCTTGCTCTGTGTCTGATGGCAGCAGGGTGCCGCTGGAGTGTCTCAAACAAGCAGGTGGCAGCAAGCAGGATCTCACTGCAAAGCCTTCTTGCTGCAAAACTTACTCATGCCCCAAGCTTCACGAGTCTATAGCATAGGCATATTTTTCATTTGGAGTGTGCCCTTATTTTTAGTGTCTAAGCATAAGCACAATTGAATCAACCTGTTAATCCTCAAATAAGTGAAGAGCTACAAATAAAAACTTAAGTTAGCATCATACAGATGAACGTATTTACAAAACCGGTGTGTTAGTTTCTACTTTATAACAAAATGAATCAGCTATACATCTACATATATCCCCATATCCCCTCCCTCTTGTGTCTCCCTCCCACCCTCCCTATCCCACCCCTCTAGGTGGTCACAAAGCACCGAGCTGATTTCCCTGTGCTGTGCGGCTGCTTCCCAGTAGCTATCTATTTTACGTTTGGTAGTGTATATATGTCCATGCCACTCTCTCGTTTCGTCCCAGCTTACCCTTCCCCCTAGCCACGTCTATTACAGGATATTGAATATAGTTCCCTGTGCTATACAATAAGACCTTGTTGTTTATCCATCCTATATATAATAGTTTGCATCTGCTAATATCAAACTCCCAATCCATCCCTCCCTCTCCCCCCTTCCCCCTTGGTAACCACAAGTCTGTTCTCTATGTCTGTGAGTCTATTTGTTTCGTAGATAAGTTCACCTGTGTCATATTTTAGATTAGATTAGATTCCACATATAAGTGATATCATATGTTATTTGTCTTTCTCTTTCTGACTTACTTCACTTCTTATGATAATCTCTAGTTCCATCCATGTTGCTGCAAATGGCATTATCTCATTCTTTGTTATGGCCGAGTAGTATTTCATTATATATATATATATATATATATATATATATACCACATCTTCTTTATCCATTCATTTGTTGATGACCATTTAGGTTGTTCCATGTCTTGCCTATTGTGAATAGTGCTGCTTTGAACATAGGGATGCATGTATCTTTTTGAATTATAGTTTTGCCCAGAAATATGCCCAGGAGGGGGACTGCTGGATCATATGGCAATTCAATTTTTAGTTTTTTAAGGAAATTCCATACTGTTTTCCACAATGGCTGCACCAGTTTACATTCCCACCAACAGTGTAGGAGGGTTCTCTTTTCTCCACACCCTCTCCAGCATTTGTTATTTTAACAAATAGGTTTTGCATATTGTCCTAAAATCGAGTAGGTTTGAGCTATACTGGACAAGAGGAGATGTTATTTATCCCCATTGTACAGATGAAGCAATGAGACCTAGAGTTTTGCTCAAGGTCACAAATCCAATAAGTGGTGAAGCCAGGAAACCTCAAACTTCTAGTCCCAAAGCCAATAATGCTGGCTTAACACAGACTGCTCTCATATTAGTAGATTAAGAAAACACAAACCTTGGCTTGCTAAAAATGTATTCACTAACTGAAACACGTATTTCTAGGAAAATCAATGAGCAAACTAATAGCAAGAAACAAAGAATATTATATTTCCTTGAGGCCCTTTCTTTTTTTTTTTTTTTTTTCTTTTTTTTTTTTTTAACTTTCACCACCATTGGATGTCTGGTAATTTCTTCCAAATTTATATGATACTTACGACTTAGTCTGGATCCCTTAGAAACTGCCTGTTCCCTGACTCCCTATACCTACGTTTTGCCAGGGAAAGAAACATGTATTTCTCTGCACGGTCCTATAATATCGATGCTTTTTGCAGTGAGAGAAGGCTCCCTAACTCTTCGGGACAAAGTGAGGTCTCCTAGAATGCTTGATAGGCTGATGGCATTTGGGAGGCCTTCGAGAAGGCACTTGTCCTCAGGTGGCTTCTGTTCCGCCCAGGGAAGGAGGCGTCCACTTGGGAAGCCAAGGGTGACTGCACACGTGCCAGAGTGATGGCCTCTGTGGGAACAGGAGTGGGTTTGCATACACAGATCTTGGGTCACTATTGGGAATCAACTGCTTAGCTCAGTAGAGACAAAACCCACTTTTGTATGATTGTATAACTGAGCATGTTTTTTTTAAGTCTTCAAACTTTTTTGCTTGCAAACCTACAAAATTACGTTGAAAAACTATTGCACACTTCTAAAGTGATATCTGCAGTTCTATCACAAGTTTAAATAGTTGTAGCAGATGTAATTTCCAGCCCATTTGGGAACTAGATATGTGCTTCAAATCTATTTTTGGCAAAACCTTGGAGCTGCAAATGTAACTTATTCAATTCGTGGAAAATTATCAAACAAATCAGCTCAAATAAGTTTAATTTTTGGTCAGAAAAGGTCCAACTTCATTTTCACCTCAAAGGTACATGTTAGTATACATCCATGACAACCACCATGCCTCTGGATCCTAATTATAAGATGAATAGATGGATGGGTGGATGGACAGACAGGCAAATAAAGCACCATGCCTTGCCATGAGTGCCTGGACAGAATGAAATATGGAACCACCTACTTTGATATTTCTTGATTCATTCACATGGGACTTTTTAGTAAGTGTTCATAGTACAATGAAAACCCATGTCCCCTTTTCACCAAGACTGACCTTTCATTAGCATTTTGCTTCATTTTTTCCCCTAAACCATTTGAGAATTACTTGCAAACATAACAGTAAATAGTTCAGCATGAACCTTCTAGGAGCCAAGGACATTACCTTATATAACCACAATTCAGTTATCAGTCTCAGGAAATTTAACATTTACACAATACTCTTGTCCAATAGGTAGTCCATATTCAGATGCCCCCAATTGTGGCGATAATGTTCTTCATAGTTTTTTCCCTTAATTGAGAGTCACAACTTGCATTTGATTGTCATGTCTCTTTATTCTCCTTTAATCTAGAATTAGCTCCCAAGCCTTTTTTCCCCACAACATTTTGAGAAGTCCAGACTGTCTTGCCTGCTGTTCTGCAGCCTGCCCTTTGGTTTGGATTTGTGTGATTGTTTCCACATGATTAGATTCAAGTACACATCTTTGGAATCCTAAGTTCATGATGACGTGTCCTCACATCATGAGTCACCGATACCAGTTTATCCCAAGGAGCCATGCACGCCTGAACTGTCCTTACAGGTGTCTATCCACTGGACAGTGCCTCGCGGTAAAATGAGTGAGACGGGCAGGAAGGCAGAAGGATGATTGTGAAAGGAGAACTGGCTGCAGGAGTATTCGTAGGTGGACCAGTCTTAGGACGCAGCACATGTGGAATTTGAGCACCTGGATATTGATTCTCTTAAAACTACCCATAGACTCTGTAGAAAGTCCTTATGTACCCCCAGAGGGACACATGCCACAGTTTGAAGACACCAGTCTAAGCCATGGTGGACACAAAATATCGTTCATGGGCTGTGGAGTCAGCTGATGTTTGTGTGGTTAATTTGGGGGCATTTCTAGGAAGAGAGAAGAGGCAGCCCAGACTCCCAGGACAGGCCTGCACCTCCTGTCCACAGACCACCATGCCGGGGCCTCCATGCGACATGCTGGACGAGCAAGGGGCCAGTGTCTGCGTCCCCTTTGTCCAGAGCCAGCAGCGTTAGTCTTCACGCCACCGCCTCCAATGGAATGTCAGTGAAGAATGGGCACAGACGTGAAAACCGTAGGGACTTACTTTCGGTGCCATTTGTTAAGTACTTTCAGGCGCTGAACCGAAAATTTTCTTCCAATCCGTGTAACTCTCCCCATTTTCAGGGGAGATCGGGGCTGCACAGGGTCAATCAACTTAACCAGACTGGATCCAGGAAAGCCTGAGGGAACACTCACTCTTTTGACCATACCACATGACCACTTCCTGCCAGCCCACCACTCTCCTACGGAGCTCTTCTGGCTACATCAGTGAGGAGAAAAGTCAGGTGTGGAGGTTTTGTAAATGCAGCTGTTTTTGAATGGTATGTCTAGCTAATTACCTGAAGAGTCTTTGAGATTGCAGTAAATTCATCCACCAGGGGGTAGAAAGTCCCTCCTCACATCTGACCACAGGAATCCATCAGTCAGGCTCAAATGATTAAGAACACTTTTCTTTAACCCCCTTTATTCTCCTTTCAGCTTCTTAATCCCTCCTCTTCTTGCCCAGGTCCCTCAGGCCCTTCGAGTTCCTTCTACCCACTGCTCAGGTGGGCCCACTGGGAAGGGCCCAGGGAAGTTGAATGCAGGACCCAGTGGAACCATGGGGCCTCTCAGGCTGCAGGCAGGGCTCTGTGGGAAGGAAGAAGCCAGGTTCTTTTGCTTTCCGGGTTCCTTTGGGGTTTCCCCTCAAAAAAACCACCTGCCTCTGAGAACATCTCAAGGGATTATTTTCCCAAGGGGCGCTTTGTATGCCTCATTGTATTGGGTAACTTTCTCTCCCTCCCCTGTTAAGTGTTTTATAAGGGCAGTAGCAGGGCTCCTGGTGTGCACTGGAGCCTGAGGTGTTTACAGCTCGCTGGGGTCTGCTTTTAGCTCGCACCAGGTGTTCATGGATTAGCTAACAAATGGACACCCTATTGAGTGTTTTCCTGACTTAAAAGCAGAAGAATGGACCTTTTCCCCTCAGGGGAGCCATTCTGTATTACCATAAAATTATTAACATCACTATAATAAAAGTATGGACCACATAGGTGGAAATCAGAGCAGGGCAATTAGAAGCTGAGTAACAAAATGAATGTAGTCCATCTTTGAGTGAGGTTTTTGGCTATTTGTATTCATAGAGTAATTTCCATTACAGTGATGACAAGTTTTCTTAGTTAAATTGTAGGATAAGTAGTCAAGACATGGTATAGCTAATAAGTGTGTGCGATGTTGGTCAAAGTAGGTGGAGGTAGTAACTAAAATGGCATTCTGGTGGGCAAATGGCCTTTAAAAGTATACCTAAGGCTTCTTTTTCTGTATTTTGAACTGGTTGGTCTTTTCTTCTGTCTTGAGAGGATCCAGAAATGCTTTTTAAAACAACAAAACACTGGTGTTTTTACAACGCAAATACTTTTCAAATAAACCCATGTCATGTTTTATTGCCAGCAAACCACTGGTCATGGAGAGAATGCCCTGGTAGCTCTAGCAGTGGTCACAGTGACTTTAGTAAATTGCCTCAGCTGGTGATTGTTCATGGGAGAATAGATGCTATGGACCCCTCTTGAAGTTAACCCAAGTCCACTCTGACCAGGATGGTCTACGTAATGCTAGATGAATACCCTGTCCAAACTAGGAAAGTAAGGGTGGTCGGTCGTCACATGACGCGAGATGCCTCAGCATTCCAGTACTTAGGGACCCATGGGTGTTTTATTTTAATTAGTTCAAATAAGTGGCAAAGTCAACACTTTTAAATCGTAGCAGATGACAGAACTTTGAAGTTTTCAGAGAACTGCAACACGCTCCTGAACTAACACCACACGTTTCAGAGGTCGCCGAAGGTCAGATAAAAAACAAGCGTCAACAGCCCCCAAGGCAAGCTGTGGGGCTCTTACAGTGCATTTGGTAGCAGTTGCCGTGGATGATTCTAGCCTTAGAGTCCTAAGACCAAGCAGCAAAACCAGAAATGAATACAATAAAGATTTTGAGAAAATGGCAATTTTGCCATTTGGATGAGGGAGACTGCAGGATTATAGCATGTTGGTGTCTGTGTCCTCTCAGAGGTCACTGGCTCCTTCTCTACCTTTACAGATGGCGACTGGGGTGTAAGGATACCTCCCACTAGAACCTGGGTGCTTTGAGACACAAGTATAGGGCCCTTTCTACACATCTCTTCACCTCTCCTAAATAAGACATAGGAAGATGACTTGATGAGTTGAGAGGCACTTGGTTATTTCAGGTGTAACCAAGACGTTGAACCAAGAGGCAAACGGAAAAGGTTGAGAACTGCTAGAACCCAAAATACCTCTTATGGGGTCTCCTGGGGCCCCTGATGCCGGCGGTTAGCAGAATGCTGCTGGGGCATCAGCAGAGGCAGTCCTCTCGCTGACGGGGGTGACACCAAGACTTAGACTGTCCACATCTTAGGGCGTTAGCACTGGGGGAAGGCCCCGGAGAGGGGCTAGCCGACCTCAGAAGGGTTCAGTGACCAGTCCAAGGTCACAGGCTGGGCAGGGACTGACCCCGGACTGGAATCCCAGGCTCTGTCCTCTCCAGCTCTGCAGTGAGACTTTATCACTTGGTGCCAGCGCGAGTTTGAGGAGCTTCCGGAGACGGGGCCTCTCTGTCTGAATCTGCCACCGCCCGTGGCTGCCGGTTTTCCGGTTTTAACTGGGAAATTGCCAGTTCTGCCTTAGGGTGATACGCAAGACCCAGGATGTGGGAGAGATGCCCCTGAACGGCATGCTTTTCCCTTTCTGGAGACGATTTACTGTATTCTGTGGTCCATGGCAGCCTAACTTTAGAATCTACTTACTGTACCTCAGTTCACACTGAACTTTCCAATAGAAAGTGTACTTCTCACTTCCTGTTCTGAATGTGGTAAATGCCTGCAGGTGAAATCAGCATATCTTCCAGAGTAAGTTACCAAACACCCGAGATTAGGCAAGCTGCACGGTAGTGGAATTTTTACTTAAAAACAGATAGGCAGCTTGGAGCCCTAGAACAAGTCTGAGCTTTGAAACCAAAACCAGCTGAGTCTACATTTATGAGCCACGTGGCCTCAAACAGATAGATATTTACCTTCTCTGAGCCTCGGTTTCCTGATCTGTAAAGTAGAGATAAATAGGCGACCCCGACTTTAGCCTTGCAGGGATGTTGTCAGGGTTAAAATTCATGCTGGGTGGCATCCATCCCACCTTTACGCTGGTCATACTAAGTGCATCAAGGAAGCTGTCATTTCAAATAGAGGATGGTGCATATTCTTTGTAACGTGGGGAATTTTAAAGGTAAGACTCCATCATGTAGTTCTCATAATACTGCAATATTAGTGAAAGAAAATCGTGTTCGTACATTATTGAAAAGTAAAAACAGCATTCTGAAGAATGACATCAGTTGGGAATTTTCTTGAGAGGTTACATAAATCTTAGGCTGATCTTTTCATGTAAACATGCACGTGTATATGTGTATATACACATACACGTTTGTATATATGTGTGTGTGCACACACACACACAGAACTTCTCTTTTTTATATACTTGGTCCACAGAGAAATTTGTACTTTACCTGGGGTACAGGTAGGCAACGAATATCAGGTTAAATGCCCTCCCCCCCGGGGGGGCGGGTTCCATGTGCCTCCTTTTGCAGACAGCCTTTCAGGAGAGGCTCTACAGGCACAGCATCTCCGGCCTCACACCCAGGGTCTAGCCCACCCCAGAACTGGGCACCACCTGGAGTGAGGGCACCCAGGCGCTGATTGAAGATGTGCCTCTCGCTTGTGTGGCCTTGACCTAGGCAGCAGGTCACCCCTGCGGACCTCAGCATATTAACCCTTGCCCTTCCAGTACACAGAAGCTGATGCTTTTCGCTGGAGTACAGAGGTGGGTCCTCCCCAGAGCGAGAAACACCTGGGCCTTCTCTCCAGAGCCTCTGCATCCTTGAGGCTAGTTCTGGCCTGGAAGACGGCTCCTGTAGGAGAGGCCCACTGTGCGTGCGAGGGTCCAGCCCTCTTCTTGCTGGGGCCCACCCCACTCCGGGTAAGGGGTCACCTCCTCACTGCTTTCTACACAACCTTGCGCTGCCTCCCTCATGGGCCCACGGGTCAAAGACAGGCTGAAAACTGGCTTAGACACCCAGCCAGGCCGGGTGAGGAAGGGGACAGCCCAATACGAGTATAAAATGACCCTTTGATTAAAATATAATTAACCTGAAATATATATATATATAATTAACCTGTACTCTTTTGAAGAGAAATCTGACATTTAAAAGAATACTTTGTCCACTAAATGCCAGCTTAGCCAAGATAATGTTCTGAATTATGTGCTTCTTGGTTCAGCTATTACAAGGAGTACTCCGAGGTCTCACCATTGTTCCTATAAAAACTCAATTAACTCTACCAGATAGTCAATATCCCAGGCCTTTGTTCCTCAGGTAATGTTACTGTTTTCCCATAATGGAGGGTGGCAAAGTCTCTGCAGTGAATGGTTTGGTTTGTTCCCAGAGTCTGGCCCTGTACAAGGTTTCATTTGTTTAAATAACAGTGTTTATACAAAGGACACATCAAAGTTAAAATATTTTAAATAGAACAATGCCAAAATATTTAGTTGCACCCTGAAGGATGACTTAAATGCATTTGAGCGTTTTGATTTTTCGAAAACTTTAGCTTTTAGATGTCCACGTTTTCCCAGATCTAGCCTCCAAGTGGGTCTGGGAAATGGGCAAGTGTTTGACTTACTTTTTAAAAACGATGCTCCTCTTTTGTGCTTTGCAAGTATTTTACTATCAAAGTTCATACTAACGAGGGCCATTTGTGTAGCTGACTTGCTGCCAGGCCCTTTACAGGATAAAGAAAGTGATATGCCATTAAGTCTTAATTTGAGGAACTAATCCAAACCCAACCCCTTTGCTGCCCCTGGCTCAGTGAATTCCAGGAACATGGAGGCGGCTGGGGGCTTCTTGGTCCCCCGGGGAGTTTACTTGCCTGAGCCAGGTGTGAGGCCTCTGCAGAGACCCTAAAGATTGGCTCAGTGGGGGCATGGCTCACAATGCCCCCGCCAAATGCCTAGTGTTGATAACTTGAGGTCTCTTTAGAAATGAACTCAGTCAGCAGCAAAAGACCTGGGATTAGGAATCCAGTTGGAAGAGACAGGCCAATTTGCTCTACGGTTTGGAAAATATAATGTTACCCTTTTCTAGTTTCCAAAATTCATATCCATGTAAAACTTTCAGCATAAATATTTATATTTTCCTCTATTGTTCAAGAAGGAGAAGAAAGGAGGCAGGGGGGAATCCCTTCAGTTCAATAAGAATCACCTATGTCCTGAACCTGAGGCTTAAATAAACATTTCCACCTTAACGACAAGGGATGAGAGAGATGTCCCATCAAAAGCAGTCCTCATTACCTACACTCTT
>NW_006781628.1:234739-236648 GCF_000442215.2 Lipotes vexillifer
TTTTTATTTTTATTTTTGGCTGCATTGGGTCTTTGTTGCTGTACTTATCTAGTATGCGAGCGGGGGCTACTCTTCATCGCGGTGTGCGGGCTTCTCATTGTGTTGCCTTGGTTGCAGAGCACAGGCTCTAGGCGCACGGGCTTCAGTAGTTGTAGCATGCAGGCTCAGTAGTTGTGGTGCATGGGCTTAGTTGCTCCGCGACATGTGGGATCTTCCGGGACCAGGGCTCGAACCCGTGTCCCCTGCATTGGCAGGCAGATTCTTAACCACTGCGCCACCAGGGAAGCCCCTATGCTATTTGGTTTAACACATCAAACACAGATTGACTGCTTCACAGGTGCCTGGAAGCCTTTTAATTCAGGCTTAATGATCCATTCACCACCTCACCCAAAAGCATAAGTGGCTGGTGCATTCACACTGCTAGACGCATCACCCCAAAAAGGCCAAGCAGAAATTAAAATAAAGAAAAAGGAACTAAACGTTCTCATAACAAAGGATAAATATGTCCCAAACATTACTGAGGACTGCTGATACTAAAAATTTATTTGCTAGTTATCTGAAATTCAAATTTAACTAGGTATTCTGTATTTTATCTGGCAAGCAAAGCCAGTGGACAGAGTCATGTGGTCAAAATGTCTTAAAAAGGAGGGACAACACTTTTCCAGAACTTTGAAAGTGTCAGGCAATAAATAAGAACATTATAAATGCTGATTCAAATCATCATTATAACCCTAGTAATATAAAATTATGGAATTTATCATGTTATATAAATTAATGAGTCTCTAAACCAGTGTAAGTTGAACTTTTGTAAGTCAAATGTTTTCCCATTCATTTATGTTAAAATTTTAGTAATATTTCATCCTTATTTCTGATTAATCCTCAGTTGATTCTCAATCAGTTTTAACTTCCATGTTCCCAGGTACTTAAGTTAATGATCTACTCAGGAGTTCTTGAAAAGAGCCAGGGACCCCATCATTTGGATCCTTTTGTAAAACAAGCAGTCTCTTTAGAAATTTGAAGACTTTTTTTTTTCTGTATTTTGACTAATCACCCCTAAGATACCAGGTTTAGAAGTTCAGATTTCTATTCAAGCATGTGTTTTTGAAACTGAGCACTCTTTTATAGCTTATTATTGAAAAAAAGTCACAAATAGCATAAGCAACTCATTTTTCGAAATAAGTAGTTCATGTCTTTTTTTTTTTTACATCTTTATTGGAGTATAATTGCTTTACAAGGTGTGTTAGTTTCTGCTTTATAACAAAGTGAATCAGCCATGCGTATACATGTATCCCCATATCTCCTCCCTCTTGCGTCTCCCTCCCACCCTCCCTATCCCACCCCTCCAGGTGGTCACAAAGCACCAAGCTGATCTCCCTGGGCCATGTGGCTGCTTCCCACTAGCTATCTACCTTATGTTTGGTAGTGTATATAGGTCATGCCACTCTCTCGCTTTGTCACAGCTTACCCTTCCCCCTCCCCGTATCTTCAAGTCCATTCTCTAGTAGGTCTGTGTCTTTATTCCTGTCTTACCCCTAGGTTCTTCAGAACCATCTTTCTTTTTTTTAGATTCCATACATATGTGTTAGCGTACGGTAATTGTTTTTCTGTTTCTGACTTACTTCACTCTGTATGACAGACTCTAGGTCCATCCACCTCGCTACAAATAACTCAATTTCGTTTCCTTTTATGGCTGAGTAATATTCCATTGTATACATGTGCCACATCTTCTTTATCGATTCAACATTTTTTTTTAAGAACAGAGAAGGAAAGGAAGGGAGAGAGGGAGGGAGGAAGGAAGGAAAGGACGAAGGAAGTGGGGGAGGGAGGAAGGATGGAAACTTCCTAAGGAAGTCCAGTAGAAATGGTTCAGAGGAAACGACAAATTCAGATTCCAATACTCTCCCGCTCT
>NW_006781628.1:236664-241112 GCF_000442215.2 Lipotes vexillifer
CGCTCTTCCAGTCCTTCCTGAGAAAACGTTATTCCCATGGAGCCAGAACCTTTCTGAATCCTCAGGATGAAGTATGCTTTGAGAGCTGACACTTTAAAGCTGCCGGAAGCTGGCAAGGGAGTGAGCTTGGTTATTCGCTGCTTATTCGCTCGCAGGAGGGAGATGAGCGTGCTGCTCCGCGCGCTGCGGCTGCCCACGTGACGGAGGCTGTTTATTTTGGAGCCTTTCATTTCATCGTGGTGCGGTTCTCAGCTGAAGCCCAAGTGTCCCCTGGATAAATTAAGGACTCTCTCTTTCTCCCCTCATAAAGTGACCTAACTCGTTCAGAAATCATTGTGGGCCTCCAGGGACCAGATCCTATTGTAGGCACCTGGGATCCACTGGTGAGCAAGCCACGCAAGGGTCCCTGCCTCGTGGAGGTGACATTCGCTCAGAGAAGACGGACAACAAGTAGTCAACATAAGGAAAGTTAGACAGTGTTGGAAGGTAGTGAGTATTATGCTGGGGAGGGAAGAGGGCAGGAGGGTCTGGATTTGGGCTCGGGAGGGATTGCATTTGAAACAGGGAGGTCAAGGTGGGGCTTGGTGGTGGTGACATTTGAGCAAAGACTTGAAGGGGATGTGGGCGTGAGCCACTGGGTACTCTGCAGGAATGGTATTTCAGGCAGAGAGGGAACAGCCGGCACAAAGGCCCTGAGTCCCTGTTTGTGTTCTGATCTGTGTGGTTCTCAACCACAGTGATCTTGCCCCCAGGGGACGTTTGGCAATATCTGAAGCCACTTCAGTTCGTCACTGTTGGGATGGGGCTGGGGGACACTACTGGCATCTCCTGGGTAGAGGCCAGGGATGCAGCTACACATCCTTAAATGCTCCCACAACAAAGAATGTTCCAGCCCAAAATGTCAGTAGTGCTGAGGTTGAGAAACCTTGTGTTTGAGGAACAGTGAGAAGGCCAGAGAAGCTGGAGGGGGAGGCAGTAAGGAAGAAGGAAGCTGCATACGAGGTCAGTGGTAACAGAGGCTGGGACGGAGTGGGTGGCCAGGTCAGGGAGGGCCTTGGGCCAGTGTTGACTTTGGCTTTTATGCCAAGGGAAATGGGGAGCCATTGGAGGGCTTGGAGCAGAGGAGGGGGACATGAGCTGCGTTAACAGTTTTAAGAGTGTTGCTCTGGCTGCCGGGTGGAAAACAGACTGAAGGCGGGTAAGGCTGGAATGCAGGGGCTCGGGGGCAAGAGCCGATGGAGCACAGACCAGTGGAAGCAGCTTTGAGAATTCTGTGCACAGGACCATCCAGTGCCAAATTTTAGATTTTAGTTTTAGGGCAACAAGGTGATCTGGAAATTCCACACCATCCCCACTCGTTTCATTACTATATGTCATATGTTTTGCATACACACACACACAC
The DNA here is from genome assembly GCF_000442215.2 of Lipotes vexillifer. Taxonomy (NCBI): domain Eukaryota; kingdom Metazoa; phylum Chordata; class Mammalia; order Artiodactyla; family Lipotidae; genus Lipotes; species Lipotes vexillifer. The sequence continues at coordinate 238,067 of NW_006781628.1, forward strand.
ACACACACACACACACACACACACACACAGATGAGAGAGAGAGAAACAGAAATAGATATGGTTAAGTTGCCTTAGCTGGATTATGTTTTACACAACAGGATACCTGATATCTGTTTTAACAATTTGTTCATAACAAAACAGTTTGACGTAGGTTAGGCCCAGTGTAATCCTTCTCTGCTTTAACATGGGCTTGGCAAAAAAAATTCCCTCTTGCTAACAACTCTTTTGTGGCCTATTGTCCTAAGCCACATATAACCCTAAACATACTAAATTACCTGAAAATGGGATGGAGAGCATAAAAGGTTTAGTACCTAATAAATTGGGCGTTTGAATTGCTTTCCTCTTTTAAAACTGTATTCAGTTGTTCAAAGTTACTCTTCTCTTACTTGATCAGCCAAAGCAAATGCTTGAAACACAGCAGAAAACGCCAAGAGACTGCAAATTCATGCGTTTGCCCAGAGGTCTCAAACATCGCAGAGCATCACCTCAATCATTCCTCCATGTGATCTCCCTAAAATGCACATCTCTTGTCCTCTTTGCAGCCAGAGCCAGTGGGAGTCATGTGACAGCCTGCAGCAGAGGCTGGACACCCGCCTCCCACCATCTGCCCACAAATAGCATCTCAGTCCATGTACTGCTATGATACATTTACATGTCATCTTCCATGTCCTGGCTATTGTAAATAGAGCTGCAATGAACATTTTGGTACATGACTGTTTTTGAATTACGGTTTTCTCAGGGCATATACCCAGTAGTGGGATTTCTGGGGCGTATGGTAGTTCTATTTTTAGTTTTTTAAGGAACCTCCAGGTGTCCATCAACAGATGAATTGGTAAAGAAGATATGGCACATATATACAATGGAATATTACTCAGCCATAAAAAGAAATGAAATTGAGTTATTTGTAGTGAGGTGGATGGACCTAGAGTCTGTCATACGGAGTGAAGTAAGTCAGAAAGAGAAATACAAATACCGTATGCTAACACATATATATGGAATCTAAAAAAAACAAAACAAAACAAAAAAAGTGGTCATGAAGAACCTAGGGGCAAGACAGGAATAAAGACACGGACCTACTAGAGAATGGACTTGAGGACACGGGGATTGGGAAGGGTAAGCTGGGACGAAGTGAGAGAGTGGCATGGACATATATACACTACCAAATGTAAAACCAATAGCTAGTGGGACGCAGGCGCATAGCACAGGGAGATCAGCTCGGTGCTTTGTGACCACCTACAGGGGTGGGATAGGGAGGGTGGGAGGGAGACGCAAGAGGGAAGAGATATGAGGACATATGTATATGTATAACTGATTTGCTTTGTTGTAGAACAGAAGCTGACACACCATTGTGGAGCAATTATACTCCAATAAAGATGTTAAAAAAAAAAAAAGAAAGAAAATACATTAACTGTAAATACTCAAAAAAAAAAAAGAAATATAAGGTTAAGTAAAATATATGAAAAAAAATTTTTTTAATGTCATCTTGAGCTTCCCTGGTGGCGCAGTCGTTGAGAGTCCCCCTGCCGATGCAGGGGACACGGGTTCATGCCCCAGTCCGGGAAGATCCCACATGCCACAGAGCGGCTGGGCCTGTGAGCCATGGCCGTTGAGCCTGCGCGTCCAGAGCCTGGGCTCCACAACGGGAGAGGCCGCAGCAGTGAGAGGCCCGGGTACCACAAAAAAAAAAAAAAAAAAAAGTCATCTCACAGTATGACTATATATTTTTAAAGTCATGCTAATCCAAAGAAGTGGTAAATTAGTTTCTGTGTTAGTGAAAAGTAGGCTTAATATTTTTCAAGGAAGCTCTAAAATACAGTTGAGCTCAAGAGCTTTTCATGTGATCTGTCAGAGTGGTTCTCGTCCCACTCAGCTGAGCAGAGGTGTTAAGTCGGGGTGGATTTCAGGAAAGAGCACTCCTTGGTATTCCAGGTGAAGGTAGCAGTGTCTTCCAAGCCCAATCCAAGGTTAATCCTTTTTTCACCCTCTAAGACAGGGTTTCTCAACGTACGCTGCATGGACCACCCCCATCAGAATTTCTCCAGGGCTCGTTAGAAGTACAGATTCCTCGGCCCCCCCCCACTCTTCCCTTAAGGGTCGTGCTAGGACTCTGCATTTCCGTGAGCATCCCAGCATAGTCCCATCCACGCTCACATTTGACAACCACAACTGTAGGTTACGTCACTAGAACTAGAAGAAGGGGCCTCCTTCAGCATCAGAACCCTCAATACAGACGCGTTACAAAATGGCAGATGTTATTCAAATGGCAAGTCCACTTCTAAGGATTTGTTTTCAGCAAGGAAGTGTGTCACCCCCCCGTGTCAGTCTCCTCTTTCGAGTGGAGTCTTGGAGGGTACCTTTCGGCCTGTGTCCTCAGGGTCGGGGGGTGGGGGGGACAGCGGTCCCTGAGCTGGCAGTTTCACCCTGAGGCTGAGCTTGGCCTCCTTTAGGAGACACTGGGGTCTTGGAGCCTCCTCGAAATGGTCGTTGCTGTTGTCTCACGTGACCGTTTCTGTTTTCTTGTTGCACAGCAAATATGCCAGAGGATTATCCTGATCAGTTTGATGATGTCATGGATTTTATACAAGCCACCATTAGAAGACTTAAAAGGTCACCAGATAAACAAATGGCCGTGCTTCCTCGCAGAGAGCGGCACCGGCAGGCTGCAGCCGCCAGCCCGGAGAGTTCCCGAGGGAAAGGCCGGCGGGGCCAGAGGGGCCGAAATCGGGGGTGCGTCTTAACCGCCGTGCATCTGAATGTCACTGACTTGGGTTTGGGCTACGAAACCAAGGAGGAACTCATTTTCAGGTACTGCAGCGGCTCATGCGATGCAGCCGAGACAATGTATGACAAAATATTAAAAAACTTGTCCAAAAATAGAAGGCTGGTGAGTGACAAAGTCGGGCAGGCGTGTTGCAGACCCCTCGCCTTCGATGACGACCTGTCCTTTTTAGACGATAACCTGGTTTACCATATTCTGAGAAAGCATTCCGCCAAACGCTGTGGATGTATCTGACTCCCGCTCCAGAGACTGCTGTGTATTGCATTC
>NW_006781628.1:241166-275186 GCF_000442215.2 Lipotes vexillifer
TTCCTGCCACAAAGTGCAAAGAAAGGGACCAAGGTTCCCAGAAAATGTTTGCCCAGAGTGGAAGATAAGGACCAAGGAGGCGAGGAGGAGGCAGGCAGCCGTTGTGGGAGCCTGGCAGAGGGAGATCCAGCGACAGAAAACTGGGCGGGAGAGAGAGGAAACAGCTGTCTGCATTCTCCCAGATGGCGGCCAGTGTCACCAGAAGCTCAGGGCTGGTGTCCCTGCTTGGGTGTTGCCATCGTTTCATCCGATACAGTCCACCGTCGCCGGTCACGGGTACAGTTGCGGATGCACTTGAAAGCAAACCAGTGTATCTCCTGTGGTTTGTTTTCACATGTCTGGAGACACCAGGGAAATGGTCCTCCTGGTGTCATTCCCTGTCATTACGTTTTACTGCTGAAAGCAAGAAAGGTTTATTTTTCTGTCACTCAGTGGAGACATACACCGGCAAGGAGGAGGAAAAAAAAGCAAAGACGCACACGAGAGGTAGTAACCTTTGCTTTTGAAGGTTCAGGCCTGAGGTTTACTCAGCCAGCGTTTTGGGGAACAGTGGGTGATTGATTTCAAACATGGTGTGTGAGGTGGGAAGAGGTTGGCTAGGAACCAGAAAGGCTGTCCTCATGACTAAAACGAAACCTGAAGGTATTTCCTTTCTGTCCTTGGAAACAGGAAACCAGTTGTGGTTTTCGGCAGCATTCTTGCAGGAGAGCGTTCGGGGAAGGCCCCCAGCTGCACCGGGGCGGGGAGGCCGCCGGGCTCTCGGTTTACAGAGAGACAGATGTTACATACACCCCAGCTCCGTTATGCGTGGTCACCAGTGACCAGAGAAGCTACTCGATGCAATGCATCTGTTTCAGATACAGAAGTATAGAGAAAATATTTATTGAGATTTAAGTTATTGTTATTTATTACCGTTCACTAATGAGTTTCTCTTTTTTCCCTTATTTATTAAAGTTTCTTTTCAAAGGTGCCAAAGTATATGTGCTCGCAAAACGCAAAAGAAGGTGACAAAGGAAATTTTAATTGGGAACAAGGGTCCATGCTTTTCAAAGTATTAAAAAGTTTTTCGCTAAGCAAAAAATCACTTACTTTACCTTTTTTAAGAAGAGCTCTCGTGTGATTCCCCCAGATCTCAGCGTCTTACCTGTTTTCATATTTTAGAGAAGAAACGTGTCAGAAGGAACATTTCTGACCGGCTCCCTTCTCGGGAGCAGGACACAGAGACCGGGGCACTCAGCTTCATTTCTTCCTGGTTCTGTCTCCCAGCAGATAGGCTGTGTGCTCCATTCCCTGTTGTATTTAAGCTCTCACTCCCCTCCACGTGTATCTGTCTATCATGTGCATAACCATATATATCAAAGGTTAAAGTCCCCTTAGTAGGTAGTCCTGGATTCAATGCAGACCTCAAAGTAACAATGCTGTCAGGTAGCCAGGGTTCTGCCCTGATTGTGGAGACTCTTCCTCTATCCTTCCATCCACCACCTTCCTGAGAAACATGCTCAGCCCCAGTGCAGCCAAGGAGTGCTCCAAAAAAGCCACCAGTTGCTGCCCCTCCCTCGGAAGAGGGTGCCCCGGAAGGGTGGGCAAGCAAGATGGGCCTGGGCCAGCCTCAGCACGCACGCCCTGCCACCTGGATGCTGAAAGCCTTTGACGGGGTGGAGGTGTAGGGTGAGAACAACCCTCTCCTAAGCGCCCCAGATCATGGATTTGTCTGGCAGCTGACCCATGCTCAATGCACTGAGCCCTACTGTAGAGCTTGTTACACATCTCATAAAAGGGATTTTTAATCAGAGAGATCATCCATCTCTACCGTAGTGGCTATTAGCCCCAAACTATGACAGATATAGCCGTTAAATAGCCTACTGGCCTCCCTCAAATAATCATGTTAATTTTACAAAGTAACCAAGAAGCAGCAGTTACCAGACATCCCTCCCCCCACCCCGCCCCAAAAGACCCGAGCTGTCCATCGTTCTGCACCCTCTGTCCTTTCTGTTCCCCTTACACGACTCGGAAATAGAGGAAAAGGGCCTCCCTTTTGTCCTTTCTTGGGGCCCAAGCAGGGACCTTGCTGAGGAGCAGCCTGCTCAAAATAGGGACAGACCCAGCCGACCAGTCATTGATCAAAGCACAGTTTGATGCAGCCCCAGGATCATCTGTCCGATTCAGAGAGTCCTGGCTGATCTGGTGGCTGGTGTCCCCAGGGGTCAGCCTCAGCCCCAGCTCCCCGTGGAGTGTCTCTGCCCACAGGGGCAGTGGGATTCAACGGGTGCCGACAGCTTGTTCCCAGCATCACCTACACACCATAAGCAGGTTTTAACTGAAGCAAATCGCTCCACCAAATCCACAAAAGGGTAAAGTTTGTGATTTTTCTCTATCATTGTGATTACCATCTGATCCAGTAAGGAGTGCACTTCTTTGGAAGTTTTGACTTCTCTGATCTGTCTCGGTCGTTTGTGTTATACAACCAAAGTTCTCTACAGACTTTATTTTTGTACAATATTATTTTGTAACTTTTTACAAATAAAAACTCATTTCTATTGCTCTCTGTACTTCTGCGGTTCCTCACCTGCCCAGACCATGACTGGCCCAGGCTGGAAGGCCGTGCCCTTCACTACCACTCAGCCCACTGGTTGGTCAGTGGCCTTGTCCATCAACTCTCCACAACCAGTCACCACCCAACTGGGGAAGAACTTGCAAAGCTGTTCTTCATTTATTCATTCAACAAATACTTGGGGCGAGCGACACTGTGCCAGGCACTGTCCAAGGCACCAAGGATCCAACATTGGCCAAAAGAACAAACAAACAAAACTCTGCTCAACCCTGTGGAGTTGATATTTTATTTGAGGGGGAGACAGACAATATTCAAAAAAGTAAAAATATGTAGGGATTCAGGTGTCGATAAATGAGCCACCATTTGTAAAGAATACAAACAGGATATCATAATAGTAAATAGCAGGGGCCTGCTCTAACTAGAGGTGACATTGAGGCGGGACTTACGAAATAGATAGGATTGTCCTGGCAAAACCCTGCGGCAGGCAAGCGCTTGGACGGCACCACCGCTTTGCACAACCCTGGGAGACGCCGTTCTCGTGGGTTCTCCGCAGCAAAGTAGCAGAATCCCTGGAATTGTGCAAATGGTGGCCTCAGGCTTAGTTGTTGCTGGCAAGAAATACACACTGAAGAGAGGAAATGCCACGGCCCTGGACTGCAGGGAGAGAGCATGCTTCCTGCTCAGATGACACACACCCCGTGCTGTGTCACAGGTGGCATTGTGACTATTGAAAGGTGGCCTTGTACAGTGTTTCAAACCCAAAATGAAACTCTGACGCTCTTAAGACTCTTCTAAGTGGCCACCAGCCTAGGCTTTCCAGCCGACCACAGTCAGGGAAGTACAGGAAATGCCCACCCCTTCTGGACACTCACCATCCCCCAGGTAGAGTGGCTGGTACCCACTGTGGGCACCTGGAGTCCTGCTGCCAGGGCAGTGCTGAGGCCAGCTCACTTTCTCTAAGCCAGATCCTGGCCCAAAGCTCGGAGAGGAATGCGAACTCTTGCTTACCTCCACTCCTTTTACCGTCTCTCCAAAGTGTGTTCCCAGGATGATGAACCAGGTGAGATGCTTGTAAAAAATGGGGTAGTTCTCTGATCAAACAAGTTTGGAAAACATTGAGTTAAACAATGTCTTTTTGAAGTTAGAGAAGTGTAGAACTTATCAGAGCCTTTATTAAACTAATGAACCTTGTGACCATCCAGGAGGGGCAGAGCATGCAGACTTCCCCAGATGGATGGGACCATGAAACTGCCCATGATTTTGTTTTCTTTCTCATAACACCTGTTGCCCGTCCCTTGAAACTACCTTGGGCCATGTTACCCGCTCCTATAAGCACCGGGATGAGCAGAGCGGGGGACTAGAGATTAATAAGAGTCAGAAACTACTGGGCAGCTCCCCACGTGTGCACACGCGAGCACACACACACACACACACACACATACACACACACACACACACACACACACACACACACACACGTTATGGACATTTGGGCATTGTGGGTTTCTTGTTCAGCATGATTAACAAGTGGTCAACTTTGGAAATTTCATTCAACCGAGAAAGGGAGAGTTGAAAGCTGGGAAATTCTTAGCAGCAATAAGCAAAGGAACTCTCGCCGTGCTTATCGCAAATGCTCACCCAGTTCAATTTGTTAGGAACCACCAAGTGCTTTGGTTGGTCCATAGTTTTGGGGTGGCGGGTGCCCCCTCACAGTGGTCCTCAGAGGAATGTTCCTCTCTTTGGGCGTCTGACTCTGAGTCCTTGCTGCTGAGGGTGGTGTGAGAGCACGGGACCAGGAGCCCAGACACCAGGCTCTGACGGTCTTGTGGGGCTGTACCCACCGTCATCTCGGGCCGGTGCCAAAGTAACAGTTTAAAAGAACTTTTAAAAGAATCAATCCACTCCCAAAGTTAAGATGGAAAACCAGAATTCCCTGAACCTAAGTCTCAAAAACAGAAAGCCCCTCCCCTTCACACACAGGGACCCTCTTGGGCCACAGCTGATTTGCTACCTGACCCCAGCATCACAGGGAGGAGGGAGCCTGAGCCCTCGCACCCTCTACCTTCTCGGAGCACAGTGGCAGGGAGGGGCCATAAGTGCCCACCACAGGGGCCTCGGGCTTTTGTCCATCAGGTTGTGAAGTGTCTGAGCCCCAAGTGTCTTCTTGGGACACATCTTTGTTAAAAGGGTGTTACTGCAATCCCACACAGTAGTTAACTTGACTCTTATCTCCCCACACAACATCCTGAATGAAATCAAAACCAGATCCTGCCAAGTCATCCCTGAAAATAAATAGAGAGTTGGGGAAATAAGAGGAAAGCACCCACTTACTCATATGTGACAACTAATACACTGCCATGTCCCGGCCCCGTGGCAGGTGAGGATAATGATGATGGGAGTGCAGACGGGGTGGAGGATGTGCAGTGACGGGTGCGTGGAAAGTGCCAGAACGCCTCCACAAGCAGCAGGTGGGAAGAAAGCCTGGAAAAAAAAAAAAAATGAGTCAGGGAAAATTACAGAGTAGGCTTCCCGGATAATTTGAATTTCAGATAAACATGCATAATTTCTTAGTATAATTATGTCTCATGCAATATTTGGGGCATGTGCTATTTGGGACTTAACCCTACTAAAATGATTACTCATTGTTTATCTGAAGTTCAGCGGGGCATCCTGTATTTTAATTTGCTAAATCTGGCAAAAGAAAGCGACGTTCAAGCTGGGACTGGCATGTGAGCAGGAATCTGTCAGGTAGACAGGGGGCAAAGGGCGTGGGCGGGTTGAGGGACAGGCATTCCAGGTGGAAGAAAAGTGTGACACGAAAGGATGGAAGGGCAGTGCGTGTTCAGGGTGTAGCAGGCAGGGTGGTGGGCTAGGAGCTTACTTCCTCATCACACAGGGCACAGCAGACACCGTGCCTAGGGGCCACGAAAAGTTTCGAGATCCAAAAACTGTTTAACTTTTAGTATTTTTAAAATCAGAAGAAAAAGTGAATGTAACAATAACGAATATGGAATACCAAAGCAGCCTGGGTTATATTCGCCTTTATACACCAGTGTAGTCATTGGTAATTGTTAACATTTTTTACGGAGAAGGGGCCCACAAAGGAAAAAAAGGCCTCCGACCCACAAAAGTCGTGACTCAGCCCTGGCTGGGCTGCCAACAACAACCTGTCCAGGTTCTCTACCTGCAAGTTTTTTCTAGTTTTCCCTTTCTTGTTCAATCATTAAAGCCGACCTTGAACTAAAAACAAAAACAAAAAAAAAAAATTCTTCTCACCTTTCAGGTTAGATTGTCTTCTTAAGATATTTACTTCCTGCTTAGGAAAATGTAAACCTAAGGATAGCCATTAACAGTCCAAGACTCATTCGCTTTTCTTGAAAAAGGACATGAATCAGGTGACCCGGATCAGATGTAGCTGAGGGGATGATGACGGAGGGAAGAACAGGTAGACGGAAGGATGGATGGAGAGAAAGGCAGAGAGAAGACTTCAGGCCCCAGGAGGCCAGAGAACCAGCAGAGGTGGGCATGACACACAAGATGAGGTTTTCAAACATGTAGAATAGATTCTTTTAACTTGGGAAATTCTTTCAAGTGGGACAAGTAGGGGATTTTAACACACTTCCTATACGTGCCTGGGCCTCATTCATCCAATTAATTATTGAGTATCTATCTCCTACCAGAGGAGGATATAAGGATATAAAGATAAAGCCCTTGAGGGGCTCCCAGATTAGAGGGACAGAAATAAGAGTATTAAAATACAAAGTGATGAGGGCAGTGATGAAGAGTCGCAGCGTGTTATGGGAGCTTGGAGGGACAATAAACCCAGCTGAGGCTGTGGGGTGAGGAAAGGTATCAGGGATGGCTTCTTGGAGGTGGCCTGCCTGACAGACTATTAAAGGAGAGAAGGAATTTCCCAGACTAGAGTTAAAAGGCGAAAGATTTATACAATCTGAAGAGAAACCAGAGTATAGGAATTTCCCCGACTGGAGTTGAGGACATTTCGGGCAGCAGGGACTCGCGGGCTAAGCCATCGAGACTATAGGCGGCCTCGTTTGTTGGTAGCTGGAGAAGAGATGGGGCAAGGCCAGAGCTTTGGAGAGCAGGACGGGTGAGCGTCATTGGGCAGGGGAGGGAAGGGAGCAGAGAGGCTTGGGGTGGTGAGAAGTGTGGGCTCCAGCTCTGCATCCATCCTGGAGACAGGATCACTTATATCTTTGCACCTGACCTCTCCCTTTCAGACCCTCTGTGCCCCACCCCCAGGCCCCTCCGGAGTCCCATCCTCTCAAAACCTTGTCCACACTGCTTTCCTTCTCCCACAGAAAGCCTCTCCTGGGGATGTCTACTTTCCCCAGGGGACTCCATAGGACTGAAAAGGCTGCCAGACTAGCATTTCCCAAACTGTCTAGGTGAACACTAGGGAAGCACCCATGGAGGCAAGAGTTCCTTGATTTTAAAAATTGGGGAAATGCTGCATAGTCTGATTCCATCTCAGGAAGTAATAGTACACGTTACCTATCAAACAAGGCCCTGAGAAGGCCTGCAGAGGAAAAACACGTTTAATGTTGTTTAACTCAGCATCTCACAATCTTATTTGACCAAGGAGCATCTGTTGACATCTAATGTAAGTGTTTTGCTGGACACAACTTGGGAAATGTTATTTTAAACCAAAGGAATGGACATCTAATGGAAGAACTGAAGACACTGGTAGTAAGTTATTTCCGGCCAAGGGGATCTTTCCACCCCACCACTGGTATACAGGCACCCTTGGCCTGAAGGACCTGAGAAATAACCGTCACGTTTTCTTACACGCATTACTGGTCCAGTGAGCAGCCAAATTCAGCCGTGTTCTCATTTCTCCCAGAGCTTGAACAGAAGTAACCAAGCCTCCTCCCCTGTCCTCACTCTCCACCCAGCTGGCCAACCCTGCCATAGTTCACAACTGCTGAGCTGGAAGACACTCCAAGGGGTTCTAATCCATGCTACACACACAGAAAAATCAGCTCTCTGCGGTCTTCATTTGTGTTGTTCACCAGATAAAGACAGATCCCTTCCATTCCTGGCTATGTGATGAGATTACACAGCTGGGTTCTCTTGTGTTTGACTGAGGCTAGTGACTGACCAAAGAGCATGAGCAGAAGTGACATGGGCTTCTCCTGAGCCAACATTTAATTGCCATTGTGAGACTCAAGAATCTCTTTCTTTTTCTATAGTATGGCCACCAGAAACGTTCGAGAAAGTGGCTGCTCAGTCAACTTGGAGTGACTCTGATGAACAAGGCCACTCCGCCAACCTGCAGCAGACATGGCCTGGTGAATGAGAAGTAGCCCTGTGTTATCTGAGCCACTGAAATGTGGAGGTTATTTGTTACTGCAGCATGCCTTAGCCTATCCTGACAGATACAAGCTTCTGTTATGATGAGGCACACTATGGGCCACAAAGAGAAAGAGAGCAGTCAGCACAGGCAGGCGGAGGAGCGGGCGGGAAGGCTCAAAGGGAAGGGGGAGTGGTAGGAAATACAGTTGAAGAGATAAGCAAGGGTCAAATCACGTAGAGGATTTAGGATTTTCTTCTGACTCAGGCAGAAAGCCATCAGGAGGTTTTAAGAAGAGGGGCGACAGGATCTGGCTTGTGATGATAAGGGACTGTTCTAGCTGCTTCGTTGAGTTACAGACCATGGAAGCGAGGAGGCCAGCCAGGCCGAGGCAGGAGTCCACACGAGTGATGATGGTGACTTGGACCATCATCCCCCATCACTTGGGGGTTAGCGATGGCGGTGCAGACGGGGCTTGTTCAAGACTGGGCGGCGAGGAGGCCGGGAGAGCAGGAGGAGTGAAGGTGTGAACAGGATGGCACCGAGTCTGAGGCCAAAGCAGCGGCCGCGCTGTGCACGGCTCATGTGGGGGAGGGTCGCAGTCTCACGATGGACCTTTTCCGCTCGGAAGGTCACCACGTAAGAAGAGGGACGCTGGTGCCGACATCCCAACTCCGGGTGAGGCAGGAGCCAGAGCCGGGGCAGGGCTCCGAGGGCGTCTGCCAGGCCCCGAGGTCTGGAATGCCATTAAACGTGTGCGTGCCAGGCCGGCTGGCTCGCATTCAGGAGGAATCTGCCACTGCTCCCGCTGACAATGTTTAGCATGAAATAAAAAGTTTGGCTTTCAAATGATACGCCGAGGAAGATTCTTGAGCAAATATGGCCAAAGCCTCTCAGCAGAATGTTCTCAGAGGCTGGGATTCCACCCACCTCCAGCCTTCTTTTTCTGTCTGGTCCTTCCCAGCTGTGCACTGAGGTGGAGCCGGCTGGTTGCACGGGCCCCTCCCTGGTCCCCTGCCGCTCCAGCTCTGCTCGCTGTTGCCAAGTTCACCTTCCTCACCTCACTTGTCTACTCAAGATCCAGCTCTACCTTCCTGCTGCCAGTCAGACCCCTCAGACTGCCAATCACAGCCTCCTCAACTTGTTGCCAACAAATCTTTTCTCTAGTTTCTTTTTTTTTTGGTCCCCCGAATCCTCCTTTTTAGCCTAACCTTTACTCTTCAGTCACTATGGATGACCCCATAGAACCTCAAAATACACATTGAGCTGTTTACACTTTCCATGATTGGACCCTTGCCCAAGCCTTTCCCTCTGCCAGGAATAATGTCCCTCATCTCTTCAGTGCTCCAAATTCCCCCCAGCTGGTATTCATCACTCACTTCACTGTGGTCCTACAGCCAAGCTCTTCATGGGTGGATCAGGCTGACCGCATGGGTCCCTTCACTTGTGGATATTTGTGCACTGACCTTATGTTCTGTGCTAGGTTGAGGGCCCCTTGAGTGCAGGGGTCTCATCTGACTTGTCTTTGAATCCTGAAGAGCCCCAAGCATGTGCCCTCACAAGTAGCAGATGCTCAAAAAGAATGTTTATTTGTCAGGACTTTGAGTTACAAGCAGCAGAAACTCAACTCAAGCTGTCTTAAACAATGAAAGGGAACTGATTGGCTCATGCAACTGCAAAGTACTGAGGTGGATTGCTTCAGGAAAAGCTAGATCCAGGTGATCAATTGACATCATGAGGAATAGGCCCCTCTCACTCTCTCCCACTTCACTGTCTTCCAGTGTGTTGGCCTTATTCTCAGTCTGTTTATCCCCACATGGTGGCAAAGAGGTCCAGTGAAAGCTGTAGGCTTTGATCCCACTCTCTTAAATACCCAGTGATTAATGCCACCAAAGATCTTGGAGGAGATTCTGACTGGCCAGCTAGAGCCAGATGCCAATTTCTCAGTCAATTACTATGGCCAGAGGGATGGCTAATTCTGTCCAGGCCTAGGGAATATGCCCACCTATGGTACCACCAGGTGGCCCAGCTCCACTAAACCACATGGACTCAGAACATGGAAGGGCAGATTCCACAAAGGAAAGTTGTGTGCTGTGACCTCAGGAAGGGAAGAGAGACACTGAGCAGGCACAGACAACAGATGTCCATGACAGAGGCATTTTCTACGATGGCACATTCCAGCAAAACAATTTGGCACCTCTTTTTTCAGGTTGATTTTGACAACCATCTACTCAAAAAAATTAACATTCCTACCTTGGCTTACTCATTTGGCCAAAACAGCCCAAAACAGTTCACATAATAATTCAAACAAAACAGCAGGGACGGGGCTTCCCTGGTGGCGCAGGGTTGAGGGTCCGCCTGCCGACGCAGGCGACACGGGTTCGTGTCCCGGAGCAGCTGGGCCCGTGAGCCATGGCCGCTGAGCCTGCGCGTCCGGAGCCTGTGCTCCGCAACAGGAGAGGCCACAACAGTGAGAGGCCCGCGTACCGCAAAACAAACAAACAAACAAACAAACAAACAAACAGCAGGGAGTAGGGGACACCAGTTAGGGCATAACTGGGAGAAATATGAAGATGGGCAGTCAACTTTTTTACAAAATAAAAATGGAATATTGGATGGATGGATGGATGAAGGACTGTTTTAATTTATTTGATTGTGCCATCTAGAAGATTAAAACCCTGTTATAATGGACCCCATTAGAAAGACAAGTCAAAGAAGGTCCAATTAATAGAAAACCCTACTGCAGTGATTTAAATAGGGGCTTACTTATCTTACACAACTGAGCGTTTATGAATATATATACACAGTGGATGCCACAGTGATATGCTTTATAGGCAGATCCACTAATGGATGTTAAAAATAGTGGGCATATATTTGAGGAGAAAAGGATATTTGCATAATTTCAAAAAATCTCTCCCAAGATAGCTATTAATTACACAGAGGAAAATGGGAACTTTACAGTAGAGAGGCTTGGCAGAAACCACCTTAAGCAGGCGGTGCAGGCTAAGATCATCAGTAATAAGACATATTGATATCATGTCCCCTGATATAATGATGCACTGGAAAGGGCACAAAATCACCCTTGTGTAATTTTTGCCAAAAATGCAAAGCCTCAAACTAGCCTTGAGAAAGCATCACACTCAAATTGAAGGACATTCTACAAAATAGCTGACCAGCAATATTCAAAAGTGTCGAGAATGGGAAGAACAAGGAAAGACAGAAGACTTATTCCCAGGTTGGAGGAGACTAAGGAGACAACGACAACTGAGTCAGGGTGGGATCTTGGACTGGATCCTGGAACAGGGAAAGAACATTCGTAGGAAAACTGCAGAAATCTCTTTCAATGTGTTCTGCAGTTTCATTAATAGTGTACTGCACCAAAGTTAATTTCCTGGTTTTTTTTTTGTTTTTTTTTTTGCTGTACACGGGCCTCTCACTGTTGTGGCCTCTCCCAAAGGCTCCGGATGCACAGGCTCAGCGGCCGTGGCTCACGGGCCCAGCCGCTCCGCGGCATGTGGGATCCTCCCGGACCGGGGCACGAACCCGTGTCCCCTGCATCGGCAGGCGGACTCTCAACCACTGCGCCACCAGGGAAGCCCAATTTCCTGGGTTTGATCACTGTACATGGTCATGGAGAATGTCAGCGTTGGCGGAAGCTGAGTGAAGGGTATATGGGAGCTCTCCTCTTATTATTTTGACAATTTTTATATCCAAAATTATTTCAAAATTTAAGGTAAAAAAGAAAACGATTGTCGTCTTTCTTAGTAAATGTATAAACCAGTTGCCACCTCAATGCAAAGGTCCATAGGATTTACTGCCCAAATCGTAGGCATAGACAAATTATCTGAGTTTGGAGAAAAGGAGGGAGCAGTGTGGCCTTGATACTTTTGATGTCTCTAGGAAGGGCTTCAAGCAAGTCATGTGGGAACAGCTAGACCTTGAAAGCATGAGCCAAGGGGTAAAAGGACTTCCATAGGTGACCCCAGCTGAGCAAAGATACAGAAGTGTGAATGAAAAAACATGGTATGTTCTGAAGGCTGCGCAACTCATGCCCAGGCAAAGAAAGGGACAGTGGGCTCTCATGTGGTGTAGCATTCTGGAATTTTAGTCTTGAGGTGGAACTGGGGAAGACATGGGGTTGATTGTGGGACACGAAATAATGGGGAAATAAAGGCAGCATCTTAGGAGAAATCAGTTATGGAAGAGTAAGTACTGGACAAATTTCTGTACACAAAAATAAGAATGAGGCCTGAAACTAAAAGCCAGAAGCACACATGTGAAGAGAGAGCTTTTAAGGACACCAAGCTGATTTAGATCAAGATATCCTGGAGTGAATATTTATTTGGAGGGACAATGAGTGATATGGGGTCAGCTAAGAAGTTGTGCTTATCTCAGTCTATGTCAACCAGACCTCCTCCAACTTCAATGTGCATACAAAGCACCCAGGGAGCTTGTTAAAATGCAGATTCTGATTCAGCAGGTCTGGGATGGAACCTGGGATTCTGCATGTTTAACAAGCTCCCAGGTGATACAGATGCTGCTGGTCCTCAAAGCATGCTCTGGGTAGCAACAATGCAGACCAGGGGAGACGTTTACAGTGGGGAGACACAGTGAAGACGGCAGTTTAAGACTATCAATCTGGGATTACGTTCAACGAGGCCAGGCTGACCTTCCTGGCCTTAGTGTGAGGGTAAAGAGTCATAAGCAGACAATGCTGAAAGCTGAAAAATTTGTATGAAAAGCCCTATGAGGCAAGTAACATAGGCTCGAAGAGCAGATGGTATCCTGCCCACCCCTCACCAACCCCCCAGAACATAGAACCCAGAAGTGAAGCTGCAGTGCATCTGTGACACTGACTACTGCAACCAGTCCACTAAGCACAGCCCCGAAACGCAGCCGCGTGGCCCAGGGCCTCCCAGGAGCAGCAGCCAAGTGAAGGTTTCCTGATCACAGCCTCACTGCCACCAATACCTGCTGCCCCGCCCGTTTGCATGGTAAAGTCCAATAAGCCCAGCTCTTCCTTGTTCTTTTCTGCTTCATCACATACCAAGTCTCTTCACGTTCTTCCATCCCTTCCCAGCTCTAACATACCATTATCCAAGAACAGCCCTTCCAAGCTTCCCACCAAAATGCACCCCCACATGCAAAAATGCAGATGCTGAAAGGAAAGAAAAAAGAGATGACCTTTGAGCTCTCCTAGGGACTTATTCATTCCTCTTCTGGAGGATGGTTATGAGTTCTACTTCCTGTCCCCACCAGACAACAAGTTAGGAATGCCATCTGTAACCATCAATTGGGAAGGCATTTTCATTCTCTGAGGGTATCTGGAAGGCAGGCTTATTCCCTAAATAATGAGATGCTATTCTGCCAAATGAGCAGAGAGTGAGTGCCTCCTGCCTGAACTGTGTGGCGACCAAGACATCTGCCCTTAAGATGCTCTCAACCTACTAAGAAAGAAGAACAAGGTAAAACTGAGGCAGGTACCAAAGGCTGCAGGAATCCAAGGGAGATAATGTCTAGTGAACTCTGGGAATTGGAGAACTAGGAGTTACACCCTGAGTAAGGGGGTCTGTGGTCCCCTCTCACAGCCTCATCTCTGTCCTACAGGACACCACAGTGTCCACCACCTCAGCCTGGGCTGGTGGCACGCTCCCCCTGCTATTAGGTGCAGACTCTACTGAATCCCGCAGACTGACTGTTTCAGCCTCACCTGGCACACTGCCCTGTGCATTCCCCACAGTTGAAGTCTTTCCTTACAGCTGCCTTATTTCTCTCCAGACTTCTAAATCATAGCCACAAAATCCTCCCAAATCCCTTTGCTCCAAGTCTCACTGTTCATTCACTACCCTGGTTTCAGGGCTCTCCCCAGAGAGTGGGTCACACACCCTCCTTGTGGTGGCCATAGCACCTTGCCCACCTCCTCCTTCCTTGCCACCCTCTTAGCAGGGCTGACAAGAATCTCCCCGTCCCACCTACCCACCATCTTCCCTGGTATTTGCTTGATCCTCTTCTCACGCTACCTGTTGTTTGGGACCACTTCCCCCCTTTTCATCCAAATCCTAGTAATTCAGGTCTCTGTTAACAGAATCACTTTGGAGCAAGCTGTTAGAAGGCTGTTTTCTACAAGCCCCAACTCATCCCTTAGGCATCTGACAGATAATGTTTCAGAGATTCATCTAAGTTATAACATGTATCAGAACTTCCTTTTCATGGCTGAATAATATTCCTTTGTATTATATACACAATTTGTTTATCCATTCGCCTGTCAATGGACGTTTGGGTTGTTTCTGGGTTTGGGCTATTACAAATAATTCTGCTGTAAACATTTGTGTACAACTTTCTGTGACAGAAGTTTCTGTGTGGATATGTGTTTTCACTTCTCTTGGGTATATACCTAGGAGTGGAACTGCTGGGTCATGTGATGACTGTATGTTTAACTCTGAGAAACCATCAAACTGTTTTCCACAGTGGTTGCACCATTTTTCTCTCCCTTGTTGCCATCATCATTATCATTATCACAGCAGCTAATATTTATTGGGCACACAATAGGCCAGACTATGTTTAAAACAACATTATGAAGTTGATATTGAAAGAAACCAGAATATGTCACCCCAAAATATGCCTCTTTGATATAAAAATTATCTTGAGCTAAAGGCAATTAAGAAGCAACAAACGCAGAAGTTCCCCCTTTTCTGTCTAAAAGCACAATATAAATTCTCCTTTTACTGGAGACAGATTCTTATCAGACCAGAGATAGCCCCAGAGGAATCTGCAAACAAATCTCACTCCATTAGTTCCCTCCCATTCATTTACCTTCCCACTGTTTGCCACCCTTGGAAGCCTGTAGCTTCTTTCCTTTGTCCTGTCATTTCTCTCCAGCTTTACTGTTCTTTGTTGAAGGTGCTATAGATAAGCTGAAATTCTAAGCCACGCTTTGAGTTACTTTTTATTCAGGTTTCTCCCGAGTGATGTGTGCTGCACGCATTAGTAAACTGCTTTTCTCCTGTTAATCTTTTTGTTGAAGAGTCCCAACTGAAAACCTACGATGAAGAAGAGATAAAGTTTTGCCTTTCCTGCAATATCATCATTGTCTTCATTTCACAGACGAGGAAACCTCGGGCCAGTACTTGCCCAAGGTCACACAGGTCGGATGTGGTGGGCGGGGCCTGCCTCGGAATACTTTGAGTACAGGAAAGAACTGTGTATACAAGGCAGTTGGGGCACAGAGGAAGGAGAGTTCCGGGGTGTCTCCATTAAGGAAGGGGCCCTAAGCTAAGGACTGAAGGATTAGTGTTCCTGCCAGTAGATGTGCAGTCTCAGGGGAGCAGCAGAGAGAACTGAGTGAGCGAAGGCATTCAGCTGGAAGAACACGTGCTTGGTGTAGACGGATTGTAAGGTACAGGATGCTAGTTATTTTTACTGCTGTGTCTCCGGCACCTACACGGTACCTGGCACAAAGCAGGTATGTGATAAACGTGTACTGAGTGAAGAGGTTAGAGAAGTGAAGTAAAAGAGAAAGCTGGAGAGATGGACAGCGTCCAGGTCCTGGTGAGCTTCACCTGCCTCAGTGAAGAGTTTGGACTTTATCTTGCAGGTGACACAAAGCTTTGAGGGTCGCATCGTAATTACATGTGAGCTGCAGAAAGATCCCTGCAGCAGCAGCGTGGAGTATGGCTTGGAGGAGATACGAGCAGAGACAGTGACACAAGTTAGGAGGCAACTGCAACAGCCCAGGAGAAAGATGTGGCTGAAGGTCTGAACCGAGGCAATAATAGCTGGAATGGGAAGGAGAGGAAGAGACCAGTGTGATGAATGGAAAGAAGAAATAATCTACTGGATGTGGCAACAGGTTAGATTTGAGGGCAGAGGGGGAAGGTGGGATTGTGACTCATTTGCACGTTTATGTTTGGATGATGGGATTGACGGAGCCACTGGTGGGCACAGTAGGTGCCCACTGATGCTTGATGACCAGTTCACCACATTGGATGTGGTGCACTTAGGCTGCCTATGGGACTTGAAGGCAAAGATGGACTTGAAGGCGAGCCCCAAGCTCAGCAGAAAAGGGAAGGGGATAGAGAGGTAAGGGTCACCAGCGCCCATGTGATCACTGATGCCACTGGGTGGATGGATCCCAGGGATGTGGGTGGAAGCAGGAGAATGGGGACCTGGAGCCAGACCCAGAGAAGACAGTGAATCATACTGACACACCACCACCACTTAGACACTTACTGCTTGCTTCCTTATTCTCAACAATTTAACTAACCTAAGGTAGTCAGTGCAGTCCAGAGACCACCTTCCTCTCGCACCCACACACGTCGTAACATCATCACTTGCTTTCTTTTCCTTTGCACGTAAGGAGACATTTCAAGGAATATGCACATGCCTCAATTTCCTTGCCACCCCGAATATCTCAGTTATTAACTTGGATTCATCATTTTCAATCTCTGGAAAATATATGACTGTACAACTCCGTGGAGGAGAGAAAGCTTTGCCTTCTCCTCAGAAAAAAGGATGTGCCCTTTAAAATGGGGTTTGGTGGCAACGGGAACAGAGCTCTCACAGATGCAGATGTGGGCAGTGTCCTCCCAAAGGAAGAGGAGCCTTGGCTTGGGGACTTGGTGCCCTTGGGCTCCGGTGGCAGGGCTGACTCAGATGCTCTCTCCCTCCCCATTAGACATTCGATTCCTCTGACTCGACTCGGTTCTACGGCTGCCTGCTACAAGGAGAGAATGAGCTCGCTATGCCAATGGGGGATTCTGGACCTCTGCCACGGTGATTTCGATTTCGCGCCGGAAATCAACTAATCCAGCTCCTGCTTTCATCTCAGTCTTAGGAGCTTGGGGAGGATGGGTCTGCCCCTGGACTTGCCCTTGATCTGTGGACAAAATGCAGTGACAGAGCCTGTGGGCTGAGGCCCAGCCCTTGGACCTGGTAAATTCCCCAAGGCCATGACTTCTGCCTCAGAAGCAGGCCACCCTCCACAGGAATGACTTGGGCTCTTTTTTCTCTGACTGGGTCTCTCTACTTTGATCACCTGTCACCTTTTTCCACAACCCTTCCACCTCGCTCCTGAGTCTGCCGTGAAATTTTTATTTAAATGTTGTTAATGAAAAACCATCCTCAATGTATATTTTCTAGTTTAACCATTAGGGATGGTGTTTTAGACATCAACTTCTAGACTGTGAAGAAAGGTACTCATAAAATAGTGTCAGTGCAGTTGAGTAGATTCCTTAAATCACCATTTCTGGCTGCATTTTGTGAAGTCACAGCTTAGAGAAACAAAAGCTCCCAAATGGCTTTAAGAATGGAACCATTTTCAGATTGACAATCAGATGAATTTATAAACATTTTCTCCCATTTACTTTTTTAACTTTCACCCTCCAAATGCAGAGACAGGAAACGTAACTTGCGTGGAAATGTACTGATGATGCTGGTGATGAGGGGGGGTGCAGCTGGGATACCACCTGCCCCCAGCCCCTGCCTCCACACCCACGCCCCCCAGCCACCCCCACTCCACACCCACGCCCCCCAGCCCCCCACCCCCGCGAGCAGGCACACCCTCACGCAGCAGGACACACTGGGACTCATGACATCAGGAGGCAGCCAACGAGACTGCAGCTAAAATACAATCTGCCTCAGCCCGCCGAGCTGCTCCCCTTCCAACCACACCTCCATGGTTCATTTTGCCCTTCTGACAACTCCCCACGCCTCTTCAACCCAAAGGCTGGCTTTTTCTGACATTTTCCTTCTCAACTTTGTTGCTCCAGGCTGCCTTGGTTGTTAAGATAAATAGTGTTTATGGAGTGCCTTCTATTTTCTCTGTATCTTATAAGCACTGCCTCATTTAATCCTAAACAAAGCTAGGGAGAGGCAGCCAGTACCTGCATTGTATAGCTGGACACCTAAGGCTCAGAGAGCTGTCCTGTTCAGCTGGTTAGGGTCACCCAGTTGTAAGTAGCAGAGCCAGGGCTTAAGCCCAGATGAAGCTGAATCCGCAGCGCTTACACTCTCTTCCCATCACACCCTCTGACTTTATGCAGTGTCACCTGACAGAAGGAAGCCTGGGTCACAGACTTCACAGCCACTAAATAAGCAAGGAAGAGAATGAAACAGAATTTTTCTTTGCTCCCAGCTGGTGCTCCCTGGCCCATGCGTTTCTTACCAGAAATGGAGTTACGCAAGTATTTATTTGTAAGAGGAACAGAGCAATACAGGAGGGAAAAGATGCATCCAAGAACCAGAAGCTCAGGGACTCAAGGTTTTGCACTTGTAAGTTGGGTTGACCTTGGGTATAGCTATAAATCACCTAGACCCTCTGTTCGTGTTTCCTCATCTGTATAATGACGATGAACAATGCTTGCCCTTCCTTCTTCCCAGGGCTGCTATGAGGATCAATGGAGTAATAGAAATGAAAATTAGAAAATGTTCTACAAATCATGTATAAATATATATTTTCTATGGGTGTATTAATGCCTGAGAAAACAATATTTTAGGGTCACTGAATCCATTCCTTAACTCTGCTCTTGGGCATAACATTCAATTTCTCTTGGCCTCAGTTTCCCCATCTGTAAAATGTGGCCATGGGGTTTGTTGAACCCTAAACGTCTTTCTAGCTCTGACATTCAGCAGGTCAGTGACTCTTCCTGACTCCTGCCATGCTTTCCACCCAGCCCTCACTGGCCAAGAAAACCCAGAGATGGGGTTCCCTCACACAGAGCCATCTGTCCTCAACCAAGAGGAAGCTGGAGATTAAATAGCAAAGGTGCCCCAAGAATATTCAACTGCAAAAATGGCAGCATTAAGTGCTGAGAGGAGTAACAAGCTTTATCCCCTCCACAATGTTTTATCAGTGAGTGTCACGTGTCACTTAATGTACTGGGAATAAGACTGGCTTTTAGAAACAGTCCAGAGAGGGAGATAGCTTTAAACAAAGATCTTCCCAGGTAATTATTTAATTGGACTTGTGACATATGCCGGGAAGAAGAATTTGACTATTTATCAGGAGATTATATAATGGGGGGGAGGGGCGGGGGAGATCTCAGGAGGATTTCCCAAGGAAGTGGCATTTCAAAGTGGTTCTTGAAGGAGCATCTGGAGTTGGCAGGGCAGGGAGGGGATGAAGAAGGGGTAGAGAATGTGCTAGGCAGAAGGAACATCCAGTGCAGAGTGCTTTTAAAGAGGGAAGCTCTTGATGTATTTGAGTTGCTGAAAATAAACTTATTTGGCTGGAATGCTGGTGGTAGGGGAGGAGTGGCATGACATGAACTTCATGATACAGACAAGGACAGATCATGCAGCATCTTACAGGTCAAGATGAGGAACTGGGGGCTTTATCCTAAGAGCACAGCGATGCCACTGGAAAGTTTTAAGCTAGAGGCTATGTTCCAGGCAATTGTCCTGAAAGATCCCTGTGGAAGCAGCCAGTCTATAAGAGGAATATAGGAGTGGGTGCAGTGCCACCAGCCAAGAGGCTAGTGCAACGGTCTAAGGCAAGAGAGGAAAGCGGTTGGGCCCAGGACAGTGGCCGTGAATATAGAGAAATGTGGAAGGAGTTGAGAGGTGGAATGTTTAGGACGTGGTCATCGATTGGGGTTGGGGGGAAGAAAGGCAGCTATTTTATACACTGTACATTATAACCCACTGAACTAACTAGTACCCCAAGTTCCAGATGAACAAGGGAAGCCTCTGAGAGGCTGAGGGGCTTGTCCAGATTAAAGAGCTAAAAAGTGAGGTTCCCAGAACTTCGGCTCTTAAGTCATAATGTTTCAGGTATGTAAAGGTTCTGGTCCCAAATGATTCATCCTAAGTGCTATCATTACTTCACAGAAAACTCAGTGAAGGTCTGATTTCATGTGTATTGAATTCCAACCACACTCCAGCGGAGGCCATATGACGAGAAGGGACTCGAGTGAGCAAGTGACATCATGAAACAAATAGAGTCACTATTCAAATGTGCGCTGTGGACTCCTTACACCATCACCTAATTATAGCTCCCGAGGAAGCGCTGTACAATACACTGTGCAGAAGCCAATGGATGATTGTCAGGGGGCCAGACGGTCCTTTTTGTCTGAGCTGATTTTTGGAAGATAACATGTAACCAGCTCAATGAGGTTTTTGTGGTGGGTCTTTTGGCTGATCAGGTCATAAATCTTTCTGGTCCAAGAGAAAGGCCTGCCCAGCTTGTGAGTTGAACAGGCTCTTCCCAACTCCGGAACTAGCACAATTGAAAGCATGCCGACTTTAGAGCACACTTCTCACATCCCAGAGAAAGGGAACAGAGGTCACAAAGTAAATATGTGTGCATCTGACACGTAGCAAGTCATTCACATACCACTGCTCCTCTAACTGCACTGGCCCAGCATGGGTTGGCCAAGACAAACATTGATTTCTTTCCAAATATTCTGGTTTTAATGACTACACTTAGGTAACTTCCCCAAAGTCCCATAATTATAAGCAGCAGAGCCTGGAAACGGAGTCTCTCTGAGCACAGGGCCATGCTGCCTTGGGCCCGGTCTGAGCCCCGGACCCTCATGTGTGCAGTGAGGACACTCTCTGTCTCCCAGCACCGCTCTGATGGTTCATACCCGCAAGGCGTCTCCCACAGGCCTCGGCTTGCCGCGAGAGCTCGACAAATGAGCTCAACTAATTCCAACAGAGCGGCAACGGTGTGCAAAAAAAATGTATCGTGGGGCTTCCCTGGTGGCGCAGTGGTTGAGAGTCCGCCTGCCGATGCAGGGGGCGCGGGTTCGTGCCCCGGTCGGTCCGGGAGGATCCCACATGCCGCGGAGCGGCTGGGCCCGTGAGCCATGGCCGCTGAGCCTGCGCGTCCGGAGCCTGTGCTCCGCAACGGGAGAGGCCACAACAGTGAGAGGAAAAGTATCGTGGAATCAAAGTGAATATAAATTACACAAATGGTACACTGATTTGTCCAGAATGTGAGACTGACATTTGAGGGTCACGCATATATCTGAGCGATTATTCACCATCAAGCCACAACCAATTTCCCAGCTCTTAAACCATTCAGTGACTGCAAGTTTACTGATCCTATTTGCTTCAATCTTCCATCCCGTGTGATGCATTAGTCCCGTTTCCCCACGAACCTCAAGGTCTTAACTACGCTTTGCATCCTTGAAAGCGGCATGATTGTGGCAAAAGCACACAATAATGTCAGTGCTGTTTCCCACCGAGCCTGGATTTTGCCTGCATTTGGTTGACAAACATGTATTCCACTTACTGAATTAGTTTGTGCAGATATGGCACCAGAGGCTGGCTCTACAAGCAAGTGGAAGGTCTGGTCATCAGCGTCACATAGTTCACATCCTAGTGGGAAGAGAGGTCTGGAAGCTCTAGTTAGGATGGGGTGGAATGGAAGCTATAAAAGCAGGAAAGTCCAACTGTGGCGGGAGGAGACGGGGGAAGCTACTCCTTCTGAAGCAGAGGGAAGGGAATTCAGAAAAGGCTGCCTTTCTCTCAATTCTACCATCTCAGGAAAACCTGGAGGGAGGGCCAGTGGGTCAGCCTGTTAGCCAGTGCGGTGAGAAGTGGGTTTATCCAGGTGATCGTGAGGAAGGAGAGCTGCAGAGCCGTGGAAACAGGTACCAAGTGAACCCCACCACGATTTAGTCCCACCACGATTTGGGGTAGATGGGTAGACACAGGGAAGAGGCGAAGCTGACCTCTCAGGCTGACACAGGCAGCCAGGGCCTGGCCTCTTCCCTTCACCTCACGTCTCTTCCCAGTGTATCACTTTCTTTCACCCTATCCTTAACTCCTGCCACCCAGAAAGTTCCCTCCAGATGGGCGGACTGGCCATAGCTCCCCTCCCTTATGTAACCAAATATCTTACCCTGAAGATATGCTCAGACGTCCTGGCCTCCGCTCAGCCCTCTGGTTTCCAGCATGGCCTGAGCAGCCAGCCAGCCGGCCCAGTGCCCCACCGGTTTCTAATTAAAACGGAACACATGTGTCTCTAGACGCAGAACAATTTCTTGGAGGAGAAACAGCAGGTTCCTCTAAGGTTGGCCTTTAAGTCTCACGTAGATGGGCTGTTTGTGAAGGAAAGGCAAATAGGCTGGCTTTAGAAAGTACAATAGGTGTTTTATTATTATTATTATTATCTTTTTTTTAAGCTGTACTGCTACCTGATGCTGACCATAAAGAATTTAGACATGTCTCTGGAATGGCATTCAATAACCGAAAAAAAATCACATTATTTTAATATGTTGGAGCTGCAAAAATTAAAAATAATTTCCTGTTTCCGTTAAGTTATAAAAATTTACCTAATCTTCTCCAGATTGATCAGAGTTAGCACTGTGCTATGGAAATGTAGACACTTCCAAAAATAAAAGAGCTTTTATAATTAAAAGTTAAAAACAAAATCAACACAAACGCCAAGGCCATCTGTGTTAGAATACACCCCCTGCTCCAGAGGCAAGATTGCATGGTCCAGCCCAGAGGCCGCAGACTGTCACCTAAAGGCAGGGGAGACAGTCAAAGTAGGGACTAGTCAGCAAATGGATGTGAGACCTTGCGATGGAGCGGGGACCTGAAGCCCTTAATGCCAGATGGAACCTCTTTATAGCCAGATTGTAGGGAAGTGGGCTTGAGGGTGCTATCGGGGAATGTCCCCCCCGGAGGAAGGGGGGCACTAAGGGTACTCAGGAAAGTATTTACCAAAGAGAAGAGGAAGATTTCACCAATTTAACAACTGGTTCAGGTGGACCAGTACGTACCCACTAGATATTAAAAATCTGTATTTTATTTTGGCAAGTAGTGCACAATAAAAAATAATGCCATGTTCCTCTGAGTAATAAAATCATGCATATTGAGAGTGTAGCTCAGGGTCCCGCTCACAAAAGAAAAAACAAAGTGCCATGCGAACCAAACCAAGCAAGTTGGTAAGCGACCATTTTACAACCCCTGGCAGATAATGCTGGGGGCAGGGGCAGTCAGGGCCACGTGGATCCATGGCCGCCACAAAAACATGAACCCACCAAATTGTTCCAAAAGCCAAAATCTCTCTCCATCTCCAAAGCACCTGTCCTGGTTCAGGCCACTTGGTGTTTTTCCTGGTCATTTTAAACTTCTTCTTTGGTAACTCTCTGGATTAAGGTAATAGTGGCAACACCTATACCCAATAATCATTATCAATAGCCACATAATACTCCATGGATTGAATACAGAAAGGCAGGAGGGCCCACCAGGAAGACTGCCACCCTGGTGATTGGCTCGTGTTCCAGTTCCAGATCTAGTTCTGTGAGAGCTTTTGGGCAGACGAGAGAGTGAAGAAATTCAAACACCACACCCCGTCTCCTTGGTGAGGTCAAATCAGCCATGCAGATTCTTCAATGGCCAGTTGGAAAAGCAAGACCCCAACCTTAAGGTCCACTCGCAAGGTAATGGAAGGATGGATGTCACTGTTGGCTCTAGAAGACATCTCTGTGCCTCAGCATCTTCATGAGTGGAATAATTTATGGTGAAATTCAAGTAAGTTTATTGTGAAAATCAAAAGATAAAGTGAAAGCTATTATTACATTGTATCTAGGTTTAAGGCAGCACACTTTTTATCAACATTATTGTCATAGAGTGCCTTTCCTCTTAAGAACGCCAAGTATGGGGTGCTTCTGTATGGTATCACTTATACGTGGAATCTAAAAAATGAAACAAGCTAGTGAATATGACAAAAAAGATACAGACTCACAGATAAAGAGAACTAGTGGTTACCAGTGGGGAGAGGGAAAGGAGAGGGGCAAGGTAGGGGTAGGGGATTAAGAGACACAAACTATTATGTATAAAATAAACAAGCTACAAGGATGTATTATACAACACAGGGAATATAGTCAGTATTTTGTAATAACTATGAATGGAATATAACCTTTAAAAATTGTGAATCGCTATGCTGTATATAATATTGGACATCAAATATACTTCAATTTTAAAAAAAGAAACAGAAAAATGAGGTGCTTTATTTTGCAGGCAGAAAAATGGAAGAGCAAGAGGTTGCAGTGGGGCTGAGACTGAAAAACTCCTTGGGGCTTCTCAGATCAAGCAGCCATTCTCTCAGCTCAGCCAGGTTGCCGTCAAGGTCTTCAGGGCACCTGAGGCCCCAAGTCTCCAGATTTACCCCAGTTCAGAATCAGAAGGAAAGTGAAGTGTTCCTTTCTCAGAAGTGCTTCATGGAGGAAAGTCCATGATGTCCTGTTTCAGAGTCACTCAGGACACTAGTTACATCCCGCGCTGCCCCGGGAATGTATTGAATTTGAATGACTGCGATTTGGTATTTTTAATAACTGTCCCCCAGATGACTCTGATGCAGTCTAACGTTTTAGAATCAGTTTCTCCTGATATTGGATCACCCTTTTATGGCAAGACCATCCACCGGAAGGCTGAATCCACAGCGTGTCTTAATCCAGAGAACCTCCCTCCGGGCAACATTCTTTCAGCAGCTCGTAAGACACCACAAGCTGTCAAAATGGGCAGTATGGAGAAGAATATCACTGATGGCATTTTGGATTTTAGAAGGGGGGAAGGGTCCAAACCCCATTTGCCAAAGAATGTTTGCTTCAACAAAGGGCTGAGCGAGAGGTTAGTAATGCAGCAATGGCCACAATTGTGTTCCACCCAGACAGACGCTGCCCAAGCCCATGACTTACACCCCAGTCATGGGTTTGACTTTTGCAGTATCTCTGATCTGGCATTTTCTAAGACCAGATCACTTTCCTTGTGTCTGAGGGTTAATAGGATATTTATAAACAATGCCCATAAAATGCCACCTTGGGGTATGGAAACTCTTGATCCCAGGGTCAGCTTAGCCACACTGCTAATTTAAGTCCCTGTCCCTCGGTTTCTTTAGGAGCAAAACAGAAACTCTCTCACTGCCCTACCTCTAAGGGGCATGGCCAGGAGAAAGAGGCAGGATTTGCAGAAAGCTGAGCGGTACAGAGGAGAAACCTCAGCCCACCCTCAGATGCCCCCGTGTGAACACACGCTCTGGGATTTAGACGCGTCCCTCGTCTGAATCTCAAATGGATTCACCTGCCATGGCTCATACTCTGCGTCTTGCGGAGCAGCATACCCAGGGAAAGACCCGGAGGGAAGCCAGCTGCCCCTTCTAATCCTACACAAGACCTTCCGGCACTTCAGCACTCGGCCTCTCGCTGCTCCCCTCCTTTATCAGACTCCAACTCTGCAGCCTTGCCCCCGACTCGGTGCCTTTAGCCCACGGTGGTCCACTGCCAACACTGCTGCCACCCAGCGGAGCCTCCATACCTGCCCCCAAGGCAACCAGCTAACGCGCCCCTTCTTCCCGCCTTCAGCATTTCCCCCTCACGTGGTCCTGGGTTGTTTCTTCATTTCTCCTTTACTTCTTTCAAAGCAGCCTTGAAATTCTTAGTGGCTTAAAAAAAGAGGCAAGAGAGAAAAAGAGATCAGGAAGATTCAAGAGAGACCTACACTCAAAATCCTCAGAATCTAAAGTCTTTAGTGAGGCCTCTAAATATTTGGATTCTCCAACGTCTGAATTTTAAGTAGAAGTCTCAGATTAATGGAAAGACTCCAATATGACTAATGATGGCTGACAAAGTTAGCAAGGTAAAATGGAGAAACTGAAATCGGTTTCTCTGGATTGCATTTGAAAGACATGTGTAGATAATCCAGATCTACCTCTGAAAGCCACTCAAAGGCTGATAAAAGGCAAACCAAGCTGAGAAAAAATTAGAATTGATGAGGAATTCATTTCAGTTAGGTTAAACTTATGTCTTGGTAAAGTGATTTACGCATACTTACTGGTGTACTGGCCCTTTGCAAAACCGTAACTGTCACGTACTGAGCATTGTCTTGGCCATTGGTTAAGTCTTGTTCTTATGTTAATTATCTAGTTTAATCTTGACAACAACCCCATGAGTTAAGCATTAATTTCTCAGATTTATAGTTGGGGGCATTGAGGGTCAAAGAAGTGAAATAACTTGCCCAAGTTCACAACACATGGCAGAGCTGGGATTCCAGGCTGGGTCTGTCTCATTCTAATCAGTGACCTCAAGAACAGTGGAGCTGAAGGAACACTGGATTGCTATCAAAGACCTTGTTATGGTCCCAGCTCTACCATTAACTAACAGCGTGTCCTGGCACAAGTGGCTGGTCCTCAGGGCTCTAATTTCCTCATCTGTAAAATATGGGCCTCACGGTAGATGGTCTCTAATATCCTTTCTAAGTCTGACAGTCTCTAATTACACTCTGCTCTATCACATTATCACATTAACAGCCTTCTACAACTTTCTTTGGATTTTATGATACATAGGTAGTCATAACGATAACGTACGGGATGCTCAGTCCTTGAGCTCCTCCGCCTCCCAATTACAGCATTGTTCTTACGGGTAAAATACAATCTGCCTGACCAGTGTCTGCTTTGCCGCAGCCCATGCTGTGATGCAGTTCCCAGAGCACAATGTGGCAAAGGTGAGGGACTGCCTGTCAGAATCTCCAGAGATAAAAGCAGTAACATTTGCTTGTTGTGCTGTTCTGTCTTCTCATTATTTACAGTCTTATGAGCCTCAATAAAGGGGAAAACCTGAAAGCTGACTACACATAAATTATAAGAATAATGTTGATTGTTGTTGACTGTTTATAATGACAAAGGTCTTAGAAGATGCAAGGAAATCCAGGCACGGATGGGTTAGGACCACACATCTGGCCCCAAGGAGATTCATGAGTCTCATCTCCAGGTCACACATTGTCTGGTGAAAGACAGTCATCACGCATGACACTTTTGGGGTTCAGCCAACCTTGGAGCTGGATGAAATAAAGAACATGGCCACAGGGGCAGATCAGCAGAAGAAAGCCTTGGGTTATAGTCTAGTTTCCAACTTCAGGGTGGATCCTAATTGTTGGTGGGTAATGAGCAGGTAGGGACTGGATTTCAAAAATAGGGTTCCACATTTTTGAAGTAAAGAAGCAGACCTGCCACATGTTCTTCAGGACTTTCTTGTTTCAAGTCAAATACACATATGCTACGATACAGCATTTCCAAGAAATATCCTGAACCAGAATCTCCGAAAAGTCTGCCTGCTAGGATGCTGCTGAAAAAAGCAGCAGTAATAAGAACATTTGTGAGCACCTCATTGTTTGCAAAGAGCTTCCACACTTTGGTCCTCATAGCATCCCCAAGAGTCACTGAGGCTCCAAAGAACTTATGTAACTTGCTCAAGTCTGGGATTTGAACCCAGGTCTCCTGACTTCAGAGCTTTTCTCTATGTTATGTATCTCTGAATAATAAGATATTTTCCCAAAAGGAAAAAATAACTTGTTATTTTTAAAACAAAATAAGGAGAAGAAAAATGTCTATGTACTTTGAAGGCAAGATCCCTGCTGGCCATTTGTCACAGCTGACTTACTATTTTTCATAAACAAGAGGCAGTAGGGTCAAAGGAAAAGACCACACGATAACCAACAAAACGAACTCGATACTTTTTAATGCTTTCGAGAAAGAAGGACAAACAAGAAAAAAAAAAGCGCTATCAAAATAGCCTATGACAGAGGATCATTACCTAAGCAAACTTCCTCTTTGTTGCAGGCTTTTTCCATCATAGTTTTGCGACTAAATTGTTCACATGTGCTGCCAATAGATGATTGTAATTATAATGTAAAAACAAAGGCAATTCTATGTTTCTTCCCCTTTCTGAAAAACAAAAACAAAATAGCCTATGAGAAATGCAAAAGATAATTCCCCATTTTTCTAAATTTGGATGGTTTTCAGATGCTGTCAGCACCAGCACCATGAGGATCATTGATTGAGTTGAACATGGCCAGCAGTGAGGCCAGCAGGAGGTAGATCAGGGTCCCCGCTGGCTCCATGAGAAGCTGAATCAAACAGGACCGGAGGCCCCCTAACACAGCCTTAGCCAAATCTTGGGTAACTTCCACATTAGACGGCAACTTCTCAAACATGCAGAATGACATTCTCCTTGATTATGGGGCTGATAACGGATTTGGGCTTGTTTTCTAAAGATATGCCCTTCGTGTACACTCAGTGAGATACTACTAATAAATAAACACAAGCACCAACAACTATATTAGCATATTATGGTTTGCAAAGCACCTCCAGCCCCCCGCATTTGAACCACAAAACACCCCTCTGGATACAGGCTGGGGGATTAACATCATCCCCATTACACTGACGAAGAAACTGAGGCTCACAGTTTATTTGATTTCCCTAAACTCACAAAACTACTAAATAGCAAAGGAGAAATATGAACCCCAAACTTCTGCCTTCATATTTCATGTCACTTCCATGATACCAGCCACTGATGAAGACTCCTTGATTAATGGAGTAAGTTTTCTTCCATCACACGTTTATCTTCTGCCATGGCTGATTGCCGCCAGAGATCTGAGGAGCGGCACCAGGCATCTGGTCACATCAGCTCTATCAGGCAGATCTGAGCAGGGAGTCTCGTCGTCAGCCACCCAGGCTCCGAGGTGACTTGTAAACAGCAAAACCAACATCCCTTATTCAGCCGTTGGTGTCTCAGAATAAAAAGGCTGTGAGACAGACTTATTCATAGGCTTACAGCCACATGGGTACTGTAGATTAGGAGGCTACAATGCTGGGCATCTGTCTGTCCCGAGGATCCAAGTGCAGAAGCCACAGCAGCTCAGGAAAACCCTGCCAGTGAAGTTGACTGAGGCGAAAATGAGGAAGGAACAGCCACTCTACTAACTCAAGAGAACTGAACGAAAGAATATTATAATTATTCCCTTTAGCTAAAGTCTCTGGGCTTGTCCCAAGTGGTTCCTGACAGTCTTCCCATCCTAGAGAATAAAATCTGTCCTCTCACCCCCATCACATCAAGAAGAGCCAAGACCTCACTGCTTTAAGACAAACTCTTTTTTTTTTTTGCGGTACGCAGGCCCCTCACTGCGGTGGCCTCTCCCGTTGTGGAGCACAGGCTCCGGATGCGCAGGCTCAGCGGCCATGGCTCACGGGCCCAGCCGCTCCGCGGCATGTGGGATCTTCCCGGACCAGGGCACGAACCCGCACCCCCTGCATCGGCAGGCGGACCCCCAACCACTGTGTCACCAGGGAAGCCCCTAATTCAAATTCTTAATGAACCCACCCTAGATACTCAAAATGTAAGCTGAATTAGCTGCATTAGAAATTGTATTAGTTGTCTATTGCTGTGTAACAAATTACCCCCAAACTTAGTGGCTTAAAACAACCACCATCATAAGTCAAGTCCATACTGACAGTTGGGGCCTTGCAGGGGCTAGGGGTATGGTGAGAGGGAGGAAAACAGGACTCTAAACTTTGATGTTAGACCTTGAAACTCTACTTGTGAACTTTTTTCTCTTCCTGGGCCCTTAATGAATTGTGAAATGCAGACCTGAAAAGTGCCCACCTGGAACCAAGTGTACCTCACATCTAATTGCTAGGTGTATTCATTTCCTATGGCTGTCTTAGCGAATTACCACACTGGGCTGCTTAAAACAACAGAAATTTGGTCTCTCACAGTTCTGGAGGCTAGAAGTCTGAAACCAAGGTGTCAGCCGGGCCATGTTCCCTCTGAAGGCTCTGGGGAAGGATCCTTCCTTGCCCCTTCTTAGCCTCTTGGTTGCCAGTGATGCTTGGAGTTCCTTGACTTGTCCACATCACTCCGATATCTGCCTCCATCTTCACATGGTCTTTTCTCCTGTGTGTGTGTGTCTCTCTGGGTCTTCCCATGACCTTCTTATGAGGACACCAGCCTTTGGATTTAGGGCCCATCCTAATCTACTATGACTTCCTCTTAATTTTAACTAATTGCATCTATAAAGACCCCATTTCCAAATAAGGCCACATTCTGAGGTTCTGGGTGTGCACGAATTTTGGGGGGACACTATTCAACCCAGTAACTAGGAATATTTCTGAGAATTATCTTTGGCCTCTCCAACTGGGCATCCACTGATAAGGTAACTACCAAGATTACAGTGAGTCATTCTCATAGCAAAAATGAGTCATTCTTTTGACCCCCATAATTCCACTCTGGTAACCAATTTTAAGAAAAAAAATCCTATGTACATAAAGAAACTCTAGGCATAGATCTTAAGACAAAGCAGCACTGCTCATAATAGCAAATCTGTAAACGACCTGTATTTCCAATAATAGGAGAATGATTAAGTATAGCAGATATATATATAGATATATATAGATATATATAATGGACTACTAAGTAGCCTCTAAAATTATACATGGTTTGTAATAATGTAGAAAATTTACGTGTTTATATAAAAAGTAAAATATATACCCTATTTAATAAATATTATTAAAATTATGTTTTAAGGAAAAGAGAAAATAAGTCTCAAAATTGTACGTAAAAGAAAAATACTGGAAAGTAATCCATCAAAATATTTGTATTTGAATGGTTGAATTTCTTTTTCTCTTTTATGTTGTTCCAGTTATATATTTCTGCCAAGCAAACCAACCCACAAATTATTGCTTAAAATGATAATAATCATTCATTTTTCTCATTCATCTGCATTTTGGGCCAGGCTCAGTAGAGGCTGGTTTATCTCTGCTTCATGCAAAAATAGCAGATGTGATTCAACTGGGACTGAAGATCTGATTTTTAAGATAGCGCAATAACATGCTGGTGCTGGCTGCCGGCTGGCCGCTCAGTTGGGGTTCTTGGCCAGGGGCCTCAGTTCTCTACATGGGCCTCTCCATGGGACTACTCAGGCTTCCTAACAGCATAGCAGCCAGCTTTCAAGAACAAGTGCTCCAGGGCTTCCCTGGTGGCACAGTGGTTAAGAATCTGCCTGCCAATGCGAGGGACACAGGTTCGAGCCCTGGCCCGGGAAGAACCCACATGCCGCGGAGCAACTAAGCCCGTGTGCCAAGCTACTGAGCCTGCGCTCTAGAGCCCACAAGCCACAACTACTGGGCCCATGTGCCACAACTACTGAAGCCCGCGTGCCTAGAGCCCGTGCTCCGCAACAAGAGAAGCCACCGCAACGAGAAGCCCGCGCACCACAACGAAGAGTAGCCCCTGCTCGCCACAGCTAGAGAAAGTTCGCGTGCAGCAATGAAGACCTAACACAGCCAAAAACAAATAAATAAATAAATAAATTTATTAAAAAAAAAAAAAAAAAAAAAAAAAAAAAGTGTTCCAAGAAAAAAAAAAAAAAAAAAAAAAAGAACAAGTGTTCCAAGAGAAAAGAAGTAGAAACTGCAAGTTTCTTAATGCCTGGTCCTGGTAGCTAGCAACAGCACCAATTCTGCCATGTTCTATTGGCCATGTCATCACACAGCCTGCTCAGATTTAAGGGGAGGGGATCTTCTTGACGGGAGAAATGTCAAAGAACTTGTGGCCATCTTTTATCACCATTACAAATCAATTTTGACCCCTAATAAAAACTCTCTGATAATTCGGAAAACTACTTAGAATAGCAAACTTCTCTTTGTCCTCAAAGCCCCTTCTCTACCTATAGACCTCTAAACACACACACACACACACACACACACACACACACACACACACACACGATCTCATCTTTAGGCACTTTGCTCCTGGCCTGGTCTTCTCTCAGTTCTTTGGTGAGGATATCAAGTAAAAATTAAGAGTGCTGGTCATGGTGGCTTGTGGTATCCCCCATTCCAGATGGACACTTTTCAAAAGTGTCTATTAACAACCCTCCATTCCCTGATCTCCTTCCACACAAGAAGGCTGAAAAATGGATGAAACATATCACCTCTAAAGGACTTCTGACCCAGGCTGTATGTATACATCTAAGCAGGCACCTGGTTGCCCTCCCTTCCTCCTACCATATCCGAGTCTTGGGTTATCAAACACAGAAGGGCTCACAGTTGCCTGATATAGTCAAATTGATTCTTAAAATAGTTCCCAAATTGGCCCAAGTCTCACAATATATGCTCTTAGATCACATAAAGAAATGCTCACCTTTGGATGCTGCCTTCATGTAATCATGAAGCGGAACTCTAGTTTTTAGTGGGATAGAAGGCTAATAATCTTTCAAAGAATAAAGGTAAGGTCTACAAAGCAATAAGATTAACTGCCTAAGATTAAGAACAGTGTGTTAGAGTTTTTAGTTTAGTTTGTTTTGTCTGGTATTTTGTGTGTTTGTGAATGTGTATGAGAGTTATGTTCTGGTTTTCAAGTCAGAATGGCCCAAGTCTACACAGTCCTCTTGGGAGATGAAAGAGCTGCTAGCAACACCTAATATCCCAGAGTCTTAATTAATGCTAGAGATCCTCTCTACAGAAAGATGTACATGAGCAAAGGCAACACATGCTATGTTTTTGAGGGGGTTCGCTGACACCATGCCCAGGTTAAGAACCCCATGCTATGGCATCTCAGATCTTTGGTGACTCAGGACAAGTGTCATGGTGGCTTATGTCTTGTTGGGCCAACCCTGTAACAGCACTGACACCTGTTTACAATCCTGCTTCTTCCTCGAGCCAACAACAGTTACCTGTGAACAATTCAGTTACCTGTGTACAACCCAGTTACCTGTGTAAATCCCAACACAGAAAGGTAAAGCAGCCAGCTGGGATATGGACCAAGCTTCAGTATTAATATGAACAGTATGGAGGTTCCTTAAAAAACTACAAATAGAACTACCATACGACCCAGCAATCCCATTACTGGGCATATATCCTGAGAAAACCATAATTCAAAAAGAGTCATGGACCACAATGTTCATTGCTGCACTATTTACAATAGCCAGGACATGGTAGCAACCTAAGTGTCCATCGACTGATGAATGGATAAAGAAGATGTGCTGCATATATACAATGGAATATTACTCAGCCATAAAAAGAAACGAAATTGAGTTATTTGTAGTGAGATGGATGGACCTAGAGTCTGTCATACAGAGTGAAGTGAGTCAGAAAGAGAATAACAAGTACCGTATGCTAACACATATATATGGAATCTATAAAAAAGGTTCTGAAGAACCTAGGGGAAGGACAGGAATAAAGACACAGATGTAGAGAATGGACTTGAGGACACGGGGAGGAGGGGGAAGCTGGGACGAAGTGAGAGAGTGGCATGGACATATATACACTACCAAATGTGAAATAGATAGCTAGTGGGAAGCAGCCGCATAGCACAGGGAGATCAGCTCGGTGCTCTGTGACCACCTAGAGGGGTGGGATAGGGAGGATGGGAGGGAGGCTCAAGAGGGAGGAGATATGGGGATATATGTATATGCATAGCTGATTTACTTTGTTATACAGCAGAAATTAACACACCACTGTAAAGCAATTATACTCCAATAAAGATGTTAAAAAAAAAAATTACTCCTTCCCATCTGCAAGGAAGAAGCACTTCTCACACCTCATTCTCTCCCCATCCTTTTCTCTCTTTTCCCTCTGCTAAATATTTAACGAGCACCTTTTTAAGCCCTTTCACAGGGCTATATCTAGAAATACCAACGTGAATAAAATATGGCTCCTCTCATTTTTCGAAACAAACTCATTAAATATTCACAGAACCCAATGTATTTTAGCTCTTACAATCTACTTCCCAGCGGGGGAAACAGACACACTCAGGCCCACAAGCCACACACATGTACACATTTACAATGCAACATAAAAGAAGGCTGTAGTGGAGAGATACGTAAGCAACTATGGGGGCAGAGGAGGGAGCAAATAACTGTAGGCCTGGATGGGTAATGAAGACTGGTCAGAGAAGGTGAAGTGTTTCCCATGTTCAAAAACAAACAGGCAGACAACAAAGGGACATGTGCAAAGGCATTCAGGTGCCAAAGAGCATGGTACCTCTGGGTTCGGTGCCGGTGGATCTCAGAAGCACGTGTAAGATCAGCTGGAGTTAAAGGAAGAAAGACCACGAGAGGCCGAATCCTGGATGTCCAAATCCTGGATGTCCAAATCCTGGATGTCCGAATCCTGGATGTCAATGACCTCAGGGCCACACAAATGGGTTAGAGATAGAACATGGAGCCTCTGGAAGGCTCTAAGCAGAGGAACGAAATGAGGGCGTTTGGTTTTAGAAAGCTAATTCTGATGGGCAGAGTTAAAAAAAAAAAAAAAATAGATGGATTAGAGGAGGACCAAATGCAAAACAGAGAGATGAGTTGGAAGTGAGGCTCCTGAGGTCCTGGTGAGGGATAAAAGGGGGGTCTCAGTTCTAGTCGGGGCAGTAGGGAA